>NC_133063.1:29422809-29737809 GCF_048771995.1 Taeniopygia guttata
TCCTTTATTATATGAAGTAATTTACATTTCATGTACATGTGCAATTAGGGCACCTTGGAACAACAGAAAGGGTCATAGAGAAGCCATAGGATATCAATGTGTCTGATAATTCCCCAAAGGGCCTGGGACAAACATCAATAAAAATAGTCATATCCCAGCAAGACAGGAACAAACCTGATATAATTACTTTGCACATATTTTTGTAAACGTCATTCCAACTAATAACTCCTTTGCTTCTGCTGCCCTATTTTGCTCCTCCAAAACTCTGGGTGGGATGCTATCTGAAGGTCAATTTGGAAGCAGCAGAGGAACAATAAATAAACCAAGAATACAAAAAATGCCTTAAAAAGTAGCTTGGATGGGGTAAAGGTGAGAGATAATCAATTGCTAGGACTTCTATTTTTACTATCTATTATAGCTCATTTGCTCATGGAGAGAAAACAAATGAGGAAAGTCCATTTCATTATCTATTATTTTTACTTTTGGAGTTACTTTTCTGAATGTTTGGAAATGTTTGTTACATATATTTTTCCCATTACCAGTATTTCTTTTCTCTTTTGTGTAAAGCAGTAATAGCTCCACTGAAGATTTTCCTATGACAACATGTTTTGGTAACTGAAGATTTAAGAACTTGACTATTCAGCCCATGAAATTAGTCTATGTTTAATATTATTTAGTTGTTGTGAAGACATTTCTTAGGAGACCAATGTGTTTAGTTTTTGGCATTGCCTTGTTAGGTGCCACCCTTTTGCTTTACTCTACAGATTAGCATGCAGACCCTCCCTCAGAGCATATCTTCAAAGCATCTGAAATAATGTCAGTAAATTAACTACCCTTTGTGTTCAGTGATTTTTCTTGACTGAAGAAGAGAAATGTTACACCAAGGCTGAAAGGGATACGTGCCTTGTTTTCATTACCATTTCCAATGGACTATCAGAAGACAGAAAAGATTATGTTGCAGCTAAGAACACAGTTCAAACCTGCACAACCAGATTTCCCTTTGAAGCTGGAAGTTTTCCCAGGAAGATGGATATGGCTGCAGCTGAAGCAACAATCGTTTTTCATGAAGTGAAATACTGCTGCACATTCCAAGGCTGGACTGCACCAAACAAATTACACAGTGTTAATGACATTTCCCCATGTGACCACCTGAAAATACCTAGTGCTTTTTTCACCAGAACTGTGTTGATCTCACAATTATACAATACCTTTGATAATACTTGTCAGTAACAAAGATTGGTGAGAAAAATGTCAGTTCCTCTGAATTAGTGCCTTTAACAAGAGAAAGGGAAATTCTGAGAAAGAATTCTGAAACTCCAAAATGCAGTGAGAGGGAGGAAGGACCCTTGTATTTCGACAGAAAAAGCACAAACACAGTATTTAGAAGAAGTAATGGAAGAATAAGTGGCAGCATGAAAGTTATAAAATTATTAACTTGTCAAACAAACAAACAAAAAAATCTTCCAGAAAGAACAATTTTAATTAGTGCACTGAATTTCTCTCTCTTGGCAAGAAGGTTCGATTTTACCAAATCATTGGTTATTAAAGACATCTATCTATATGTGAACTGTTCCTGTCTTGTGCAGTGCTGCAGCCGCGAGTTTTACATTTCTCAGTCCATCACAAAGGATGCATATAATATTGCTCTGGACATTGCTATTAGTTTATGCTCCCTCTTCAGGACTGTAGTTGCCGGACATGGCAGCCACGTTTATTGGCCTGCCTTCCCAGAAGGCAGCCCAAGAGTCATCACTCTGCACACACCAGAGCTCTCTGCGGTGAGTTTCCTCCCCTGAGTGCCAAGAATATCAGAGGAATTGGATTTGCAGAAACCTGAACTCCTTGCCTCCAGCTCAGGGCAGCCCAGGGCTGCTTTATGCAGACTATACATTTCTTCCAGCCTCCTCTGAGTGGGTGACTCGTTGCAGCCTCACATAGTCTGCCATTTCACACTCTTTCCTTTCTTATTACATCCCACATAGGCAGCCACCATTGCCAAATCTGTCCTAAGAGCTGGAATCACCTTGTCTCCAGTGCAGCCCCCTTTGCCCTGCTGTCACAGTGTCTAGGCGTCAGCAATCTTGTGCCCCCAGCATCAATACCTAGATGCAAATTGGAACTGCAGTGCATCAGCTGCAGGGGAGCCCAGCTACATACACATAGTATATTTCAGGATGAGACAATTTTCTTGCAACAGATGTTCCCCATTCCAGTCACTCATATTACTGCTGCCTGGATGCACTTTTTTTGACATATCTTTTGTACCTAGCGTACAATTTTCATTTCATAAGCATCTTTCACATCAAGAACATAATAGGTAATGAAGGCTTCCAACAAAGCAGAAAAAGCTTACCAGCAACAAAAGCAGAAAGAAAGAAAAGAAGGCTGAACTTAAAAAAAAAGTTAAATATAAGATCAACCTATTTGAAACAAGAAGGAGTAAACTACCAGAGGAGAAACTGTTAACACGCATTGAGTTCTTCAACTTCTCAAATCTCCTTATCAAGCCCACATGACCTCAGGAAAGTTGGCTTTAGGCTAGCTGCAAAATTAGTTGGATGAAATACTATGGCCATGTAACATAGTAGATCAAACTGACAATCTGTTGATCCCTTCTGGCTCTAAAATCTATGAGTCAAATGATTCTTCCTAAGTGGCCCCAACAGGGATTTGAACCCTCTGTGACTTAAACCCCTACCATTTCTTCTTTCATTTACATGTTAAAGATTTTTATTTTTCAATCCACCAGTCTTTTTTCTTCCTATTTCATCACAGTAGCCCCACCAAGACAGATCTCCATGCAGAAGCGCTGCAAGTGATTCCCTATCCTCTGTCTTTTTCCCTCCATTAACTGCATTAAATATAAATAAACCAGAAATAGTGTCAGCAGAAAGGACTGATTTCCAATTCTTCCTTAAAAATTCCTCACAAGCAAGATCCAGAATTTAATTACAGCCAAAAACAGTCAAGAACCACACTTAGATCAATTTTTATCCCATAATTCTAAGCCAGGATGTCACTAAAACAACAGCTGCATATTATAAATGGTACACAGATTTTAAAATCTCTCTACACTCAACCAAAGAGTGAAGAAAGAGATTCTTCAGTCTTCAGATGTGTCTGAAAATACTTGAAGGCCTCCTATGTGCAGTCTGTCATGCATCAGGTGCCAAACATGTAAAACATCCACTAAGCCCTCTCCTGCAAACCTGGATTTATATTCTGAAAGAGAGCAAGCAAAGTCTTGGTGTGAGAAGAGGCCACTTTGCAAGTTTAGTAGACCTTTTGTATTAATAATAAACAAAAGAATCTATCACTGTCGCATTGCTCACTATCTCCCTTTCTTCTGTCTGCTTCCTCTTTCCTTACCCATACTGCAGTCTTCCTTTGTCTTTTACTTTTTAAAAATTTTTGTACTCTATCCTCCTAGCACTTCACTTTGCTGATGTTTTGTTCTGTGGCAAACCTGCTAGTGCCATCTTCTTTCTTCATAATCATTCTCTTTTCCCCCAGTTTGCTTTCTCTCTCATTTCACTTTTCAGCATGCTCACCCTTTGTCTTCGTTGCCCAGCTGCACTGTTTGGGCATTTTCTCTCTCCTTTTTAAGCCACTTACCTATTTCAGTCACATGTTCATGTCCCCAGCAGCTACACCTATCATCCATCTTTGTTCATTATACTCTTTTAATTGCTTATTTTATGCAGGCCCATACATAGATTTACTATTCAGTACATGTGAGTAACTTGTAACTCTGCTGATCTCCTAATTTGGTTGTGTGAAAAACACTTTCAGTTCTCCTCCAGTATTTCTTCTACTTCCTCTGAATCATCATCTATATTTCCCCCAGCCTCTCTCTTGATACCACCACAGCTTTCAGGTTCTGTAGGCATTCCCATCCTTCTCATTATTTTGTTGTCAGTTTTTGCTGCTGAAGAGAAACAGAGGAGTTGAAGACAAAGCATGGGAGCCATTTCCAATTGCTGTCACCTGCTAAGTCATGCTTCCTGTTGGTGGGCATCAGGAGCAGCAGCCACAGCCCTTTTTGCAGCCTGGTCAGGGGAGCAGGGCAACATGACAATTTGGGTAAACATGAGGAGGGGGATCTGCAAGGAGATGGCAGGAGAGATATACAGCAAATTTTATGAAAAGGTAGGGGCCAAGAGAGAAACCAGAGAGTCTGTGAGGGAATAAAAGCATCCACAAAATGCTCCAGAAAATCAGAGAGCTGTGTGAAATGAAGGGGTATATCCCTTTCCTGTAGATGGGGAATTAATCTTGCTATTTATTGGATTTAAAATCATTATAATGGAAGACAACAGAGACAATCTCACCCAATTTCTCCTCCAACATTGATCCCCACATATTGAACATTTTGAAACATTCTTGAGTATTTTCTCTTTCTGTATCTCTTCAGCTATCTGTCTGCATATCAAACTAAGCAGTACACTTCACATTCCCTAAGCTTAGAGGATTTCCTTGGCCCTTCCAAGTCCTCTGTGATGCAAGCATGCCAGACAAACATTCAGCCCTCAAATGTACTTATGTAGTCTCTTGTTTTCCCCTTGTGTGGCTCTGAAGGGTTATGAAAATATGAGGCCAAACAAATTCATGCCAGCAGTAATTCCAGCCCCACCCTGCAGAATGGGCAGACACCACATGGGCCAAGGAACAGCCAAATTTCATGATTACATTTAAATAAATGTTGACAGTTGGAAAGACTGCTCTATGTCCCCCAGTTTTCACTCTCCTCATGTTCTTTCACTGCAGGGGGCTATCAGCACCTTGGCTAACTTGGCTGCATTATGACATGAAGAGACTTCACTCGGTAGGAACAAAAAGTTCCTTTGAAAACTTGAAAATACCCACGTAACAAAGCAACACTGGTAAACAGGATTTCAGCAAGGACCACAATGCTTAATGATTTCGGGGGTTAAGAAAAGTCACAGATGAGGTGGGAAGAATGAACTGCTTTTCCAAATAGTTTAAGTTCAGTGTTTGCCAATAGCTGCAGGAGGGAGACAAAAACAGAAATACTAATAACAAAAAAAAGGATTTAGAGCAGTATTTAACTTAATTTTGTAGGTGGTTTGGGTATTTTGTTTGTTTGCTCTGCTTTTTTTTCTGTATTTGGCTGAGGGTACCTGTGGTATTATCTAGACACACCAGACAGGAATTAATAGTTGACTTTTATTGAATTGTTCACAAGCTGTATGGACAGTACATTTCTTGTAACTCTTCTCATCCTTAGTTCCACATCAGGCTTCTATGCTCTGCTTCTGGCTGTACATTAGCAGGACTTTTTGGTGTTACCAGAATTAGCAGGAGCTTTCATGAGCCTTTAGAAGAGTGAAATTTTTATTACCTGATTCAGAAAACAAAATGAAGATATTGTATATACATGAAACCTATTTTTTAAGGAAACAATAAGGAAAAAATTCGACAGTATTCTCAATCCTTTTGTTTTCTGAAAACTGGGAATATTAGTTGTTTGCTCAGCCATTTCACTTTAATTTCACTGTGCTCTGTGCTTTGAATGCTGTCAATACAGATTAAAGAGCACATATGAGGTTGTTTTTAATGAACATTGCATGGCCAAATAACTTAGAAAAGTTCACTTTACAATGATTTGAAATACAGCTGAAAATTCTGCAAATCCTGTCTCTATAGGTTTTTTATTTTTAATGGCAAATGTCAAATTTGTTTATTTTTAACTTGGTTACTTAAGAAATTTGAAGTGTAGGTCAGACCTCACTGAGGGCCTTCTTGAGGTTGCTTGTGTTACAAAGAGCAAAAATATTAACAACCAATTTGTAATAGGTAGCTATCAACTGTAAAAATGCTACAGCACATCTGCATTTTCAACTTCAGTATTTTTTTAGAGGTCAGAATGGGGCTTATATTGTTATTCACTTAGCATCAATTATAATGTAAGTACAATACCATGATCAAAAGTTTTGAGTCTATTAATAAAACATGAGAACTTTGACTGCTAAAGATGGTGTATAAGTTTGGCAGTTTTGGAGATACACTAAAGCTACATTACCTGTATCATCCTTTCATACTTGTTTTTTTCCTTTTCACCTCCCCTCATTCTCTTTGCAGGTATTACCTGTAGCTGACTCTTGCATATTTGCCTTCAAGATACTTAAGGATGTTGTTATAGGTAATAGGAGAGCAATAGCATTGTGTTTCATGGGCAACACAGTGCTGTTTGACTTTCATATCCTCCTTGCAAGGTAGCAAGACAGCAAACATCAAGAAATCAGGTGGCAGAAGCAGAACATATTTCTCCACATATGACTATTTTTCAGTAATGGATCTGTTCCACTGATTAATTGTGTTACAGAAAACAAGCCAATGCTGGCTCTGCAAGAACCTATCCAGTCTCCTTGAGTTATTATCTTTGGGGGAAAATGCAGTTTATGCAAAATGTAGTGTAGGCTTGTACTGGGTTTATCTCACTAGAGAGCCAGATTTGTTGTCTCTGTGCAACACACACAAACCAGAACTGTGGAACCCACTGAAATGGAATCCAATGGCCAGTAGATTTTATGCACTTGTGTTCATGCTGTGTCAGGCATCATCTGGCTTCTACTGTGCTGCAGAGCAGTCTGAATTCCTAGAAAGCTTGTTAGCTCTGTTGAAATGTGGTGCACTTAGAGATCAGTTCAGGTCCGGTGCTGTGTATGAATGAGTGCTCTCCTCCTCCAGTTTGGTGTGTCAGGTGGGGTATGATGAAGGGGTACTCCTACGTCTGGCTGGTCTTATGAGAACTGGTTCCATGACTGCTCCTGGTACTTGCATCATTATGTTTTTCTGCTGTGTTTGTTTCTTTCCATCAGATAATGGAGAATTCACCATAATTATTTTTGGCTGGAGTACTGCCATTAAAAACTATTTCAAAATGGTGTAATGCAAAATGGGCTCATGCCAGAGAATGGTTTCTTTGTTTTAGAGAAAATGGTGTTACTGAAGGTCAGACTAAGAGGCCAGAAACCCCAGTAAAAATTAGCGTGATGCAGGAAAAGGATTGAACCTACTTGTCACATCAGTGTCCTAACACATGGACTTAACCTGCTGCTCTCAAAATACATTGGCAGCTACTGGGAGAGAAGGACTCTGCAGCCTGGAGGTGATCATGACCAGCTTCTGTGACAAGGCAGCGTCAGGCCAGGAGGTTTGAGAGCCCAGCCATCTCAATATTTCCTGGTTGGCTGAGCAGGTAGCTCTTCTTCACTTCAGAATGTTCAAACCGTAACTCCCGTGACCTGAGGGAGGTATCAGATCTGTATCCTGTATACTGAACACTGAGTGCTCTGGACACTTCAGTAAGGATTAAAAGCACTGTCATTAGCATTCATTGTTAAAAAACTTAACTGTAAAAAACTTCAAACTCTTAAAATTCACTGTTAAAAACATGTGAACTGCTTGCATGATTTGTTTCCTGGATGGACAGTTTATATGCCTGTGGAAATAATAAAAAAAAAAAAAAATCACTAAGTGCAGTTGATCTAATGAATGCATACATTTTTGCTTTTTTTTAAAACAGAAGTTAAAAATACTTTTTTTACACAATATAATTAATGTTTAATTGGTATAGTGTCCATCACCTTGTTTCTCACATGAATATCCCTGCCATTGTATTCTTAAACCTAAACGTAATACCTTTTGTAATCACTGCTCACAGGCCTCTCTAATATGCCACAGAGAATGAAATTTACTTTTGCACATTTTGTGAACAAAGACAAAACCCCATCCTTTTTTGAGGTTCAGTCACTGGACTCTGGCAAGGTGCTTTGGAGGAGTACTGTTTCAAAAGAATATTACAAAAAATGTGAAAGCTTCTACACTGGCATAACATGAGAAGACCCTACAGAAATTGAAATGCCAGACCAGTGAGCTGGAATTTGCTTGCATTGCTAGCTGGGAAGGGAGCAGGGGGAAGAACAGTACACATTCCTACTCCAGAAGGAAAAACCTGGTTGTGACTCAGATGGGATAATTTTTTTCCAGTAACAGTTCAGCCTAGTGAAACTAAGACACTCAGGTCGTGTTGCCAAGGTCATTGACATTTTTGTTTATCTGAGTCTTAAAGGCAAATTACCAAGTTAGAAGTCATGGACTATATCCTCCATAAGGCAAACCGTTGCACTCCAATGGAGCCACTTAATGAATGCACTATGGGTTTCATGCTGTTTCTTAGGAGTTCCTTTCTCATGTTTTTTCAGTTTTGTATGACATCCAATTTTCAAAATCTTTTCACAGTTAATTTCTGACTTTTCACAGTCTGGCTTCACTATATGTAATCCTATAGCTGCATGGTCATAAACAGAATAGTGGAATTAAAACTTGCTTGAAATCAAAAACAGTGTAACAAACATGCTGCCATTAGTGCCTAAAGCAACACTGGATCCCTGCCACTTGCTATCTCCTACCTCCCCCATTCCCAATCATCTCTTGTTAAATGTCTGCCTTTTTCCTCCTTTCATGTACCCGCTGATAAGAAGCAGCTGTCTAAGCCTCACAATTAAGCATTGCATTTATTAAATGTTGAGCCCCTGATCTCCCTATAGAATAAGCTGCACAAAGCGTCATCTCTTTTACAAAGGGCAACTCCTTGCTGGAGGCAAGAATTTGAAAATAACTTCTTGCTCTAGATAGTGACATTTTTGTTATCTCAGTGTGATGAGTTCCATCCATAGTTTGAAATTCTGGGATTTAACTCTAGTACAGTATCAGTGCTGAGCTCTTCTTACTTGTCTTCTCAGTGGACAAGCACACCTGGCCAGTAAGGCAGGTATAAGAGTAGTCCCAGATTCACTGGGCATAAATTAGACAAAAGGCAACCATTTCTTTCTTGCTTTTGCTTCAGGCGTTTTGCAGGCATACAGTGAGCCAATACTCAGGCCAGATTCAGCAGAGTCCTGGGATCAGAAGTTATTTAACTTTTCAGTCCAATAGGTGGGTTTTAAGAGCAATATCTCCCTCTGACAAGAGTTCTCCACTTGTACCTTTTGTCCTTAGTCACACTCAAACTGTGAACTTGAAAGGGCATGTCTTCTCTCTGCTATGACCAGCATATGCAGGGACCTATTTCTTACTTGAAATTTGTGGATGACAGTGATATGATGCCATTAGTAAAATATTAAATGACTGTCAACAGGGAGTAATTGTGCAATTACTCCTGTGCAATTGTCTGCCTGACCAGATCTGTGAAATCTGATGTCCCTTTGATGAGGTTCTCTGGAAATGTAATCTTCTCAGAGGTCCCTGGCCTAGACAGTGACACTACAGAGAGTGTCAGCAATGCAAAAATATTCCATGTTATAAAAGGGTCAAAGAGTGTTCTCAATGTCTTTGAGTTACTTATCCTGCAGAGTGAAACATGATAGTTCCTGGCAATACTCCTGAAGGAAAAGTATTGTGTAGGTTATCACTTCATCTTCTCATCAAGAATAGGGTCCAGATTTCCTCAACCACATAAAGCCAGTCAGTCAGAAGCCACTGTCATTTCATGTCTGACCTCAGCATTGCTTAACAAAACATTTTCCTGTTTTGGAAAACACTTGTCTATTAAAAGTACGAGCTGAGACCCTTGTAGTCCCTTCAAGCAGTCTCACTGTGAAAAGAGTACTCAAGAGAAAAGTACTGAAGGTTCAATAACAAACATATTTAGAAAACTGTAACTAATCAGATGGGAAACCACATATTTCATTCTTTACTCTCTGCAAGATTTTTTTTTGTTACAGAAGAATTGCTAAATCAAACTGTTGGTTATTAAGAGAAAGACTTCTTTCTAAACATTCTCTTTAATAAAATTACATATTAATCTACATTAAATACAAACTTTATCAGATTTCTTTGTCTACAAGAACCCTCTGCATATCCCTAAAAAATTCAGTAAATTCTTTTCTGAATTTATTAAAAAGCCCTGTCCATTAAGCAGTCAGTTTTTGTTGTTCCCTTGAGAGACTGCTTGCGGCAAATTTTACTGTATTTCCTTCCCTCCTGGTATTGACTTATAATAAAAGAAAAACATTTTTTCCCTGTTTAATGCATTTTCCAAAATTACATCAGTATCCATCCACTTCAAACAATTTCTAACAAAGGCCTGATCCAGCTGGATAAACAAAATGATTTTATGTATATTTAATTTTTTATCTTTTTATTATGAACTATTAGAGTGTAGCTTCTTGCCACTACTCAGACAAATAATGATTTGCATGTTTAAGCTGAGGTATAGGTATTTTTACTATCACAGTGAAAGTTAAGAAAAACATCCCAATGTAATGAACTTGCAACCTCACAGGAAAATAGGGCATTAGTACACAGCAAGGATATCTCTGGAACAATGAATACTGACTGAAAAAAAGAAAATAAACTTCTCATGCTGATACACCTGTCACAAAGATGAGAAGCATATGATATCTGAGCTTGTTTTCTTTTTTTGCAGATTAAACACGGATCATTACCAAAGTTGATGGACAGATTTCCTAAGTGCAAAACTATTCCCAAACAAGCAGCAACACAAGCTTCCTACCCAGTGCCCCCTAAGACAAAACTGTTTTCATCCCCATCTGTTGAGGACATACCTGAATACACTTAGAATGAAGCTTTAAGCATAAACTTCTGTGGTTTTTTTCCTTTTAACTAAAAACATTAAATCCAAGGAAACAAACCCAGTATGAACCATTTTTCTTTCTTTGGTGCTTTGAGAAGATTCTGTTAGAGCTGCATTGAGTTCCATTTGATATTAAGGAAAGGAAAGCCTGTTCCTGAGGACAAGCCGAGTGGCAGAATGGGCATGGGCACAATACCACTGTTTATGGATAAGTTGCAGAATCTCTGTTCTTTTTTATTTTATTTTTTTCTAAGGACATAAAGATAGCTGAAAATTATTTGACACTATGGAGGCGTTTTGATTTACTGCATAACCTTGAAATAGTCTTCAAATCCAGCCTTCACTTCCATTATCATGATGTCAGTGAAGTCAAATTTTCTTGCGGTGTTCTTCTATTGACTAGAGAAAATTTCAGAAAAGGGATTTTTTTCCTGTATTGATGAGTGCTCATAGCTACCAGAGTTATCCTGACTACAGTGTCCCACCACAGAATGTCCATGGAGTCCACTTTTTTGAAAGCAGCAATGTACATCACTAATTACTTGTTACATGAGTTACCAGTTAAGTGTGTGTGTTTTCTTTATGTCAAGGTTCCGTTTTCCCCCACTGACATGTATTTTAGAGCATCAGAGAAACTGGTGACTGTGTAGCTGATTCATAAGCTTGTGGCACAGGAATTCTGGATCTTGCTCCAGGGTGGTCTGCATAATCTTTACAGTCAAGGGTCATTCCGTGTCTAATGACAACTGTGACCTTTGCATGCCACCACAACACAGTAATGCATTGTGGTGGGTTAGCTCTGGCTAGCAGCCGGACTCCCACCCAGATGCTCACCACCCCTCTGCAGAAGAATGGGAGAAAAAGTAAGTTGAGAAAGTTTATTGGTTGAGATAAAGATAGAAGATTGCTTACCAGTTGCTGTCATGGGGAAAACATACTTGGGGAAAATAAATTGCTTTTATTTTCAATTAAAATAGATTCAGATGGTGGAATACAAATGCAGTCAGTGGAACAGCTCTCCTACCCTTCATTCCAAGGCCCACACTAACTCCTTCAATCCTGACTCCTCTATTCCACCTGAGTTGCACAGCAGGGGCTTCAGTAAATACGCAGCAGTCAAACTCCCACCCAACTGCTCCTTCCTTCTCACTGTTCCATGCTCCTCTGTGGGCACTCTTCATGGACTCCAATTCTTCAGGATAAACCTGTTCCAGCATGGGTTTTCCATGGTCTTCAGGGAATTTCTGCTCTGCTGTGGAGGCTCTCCTTCTCCTTGTCTGACCTTGGTTTTTCCCTGTGCTGCTTTTCACTCTTTTTGTTCTCTCCTTCTCATTTTGCCCTTTTTAAAATAAGTGTTCCCTGACACACCAGCAGCATGGCTGAAGGGCTCAGCCATGTCCTGTGGTGGATCCATTGGATCTGGCTTGAGCAAATGTGACCAGCATGAATCAGCCCCTGATCTCCTCTTGCAGAGACAGCTCCCAAACCTTGCTTGGACACAGTGCCAATATTGCATTTCCTACCTGTACAAAGAAGTGCCTGCCATAATACTTGTTTTGTTATATCACTCTGTGCTGTGACATTATGCAATGCAAAGTGGCAAAAATTTGTGACTGGAATGTGGTATTAGTGTTGAAGATTTTCAAACTTTTTTCCAAAAAAAGCAAAAATAATTGCTTTTTTCCCCAGCAAATTTTATTTCTCTGCATCCCTCTCTCAGCTTCCAGAAAACATTATGAAAACTCATAGATTGAACCAGGTGGGAAGATTAAACAGAAAGGAAATACTGTACATACAGCAATTTAATCATCTGAACAAATATTGTCAGTCAGTTATCTCTCTGTGTGCTTATGTAAAAGAAGAGAGGGATGATAAAAGGAAAATAGGGAGTGAAAGTATGAAGAGAAACAACTTGAACATGAAGAAAGGGAACTTAAAAACATGTACAGACATTACGAAGGCATTTCAAACAGCCATATATGCATTTACCTATGAATAAAACAAAAGCAAAAACAAAAAAAACCCCACCATGCATAGGTGCAGACTGAACTAGGCTCAAAGAATGTTCACCTGTCTGCAACTTAGCCAGTAAATCTGTATCATACAAGATCCCTCTATTTTTCTGCTGGAGTACCAAAGCTGGGAGGAACATAGAGTTAAAAAGGATTAATGGAGTAAAAACAGCATTTTAGGAATGCAAAGTGATTTGTGGCATCAGATCTTGGCTGAAAAAAGCAATCTGTTGAGGACATTGATGGTAAAGCATATTTGATCCAAACTGCTACAACACATTACAGAAAAATTGGCATCTGTTTAATATTACATCTATAATAAATACTTTAAAGAAAGGAATTCTAAAGGTGACTACAGAAACTGCAGATTTTAAAGCAAGTTCTGAACTCTTACTGTCAGTAATCCTTCCCATATCAGCCCTGTAATACTAAACAGCCTGAGCTTTACCTGGATTATGACCAGTAAAATGCAGTGTGTCATATGGGTGAGAAAACAGAAAAATCTGCAATTGTGAAGCTTCTGAAAGTTAATAATTACATATTCAATGTAAACACTTTGTGGCTGCACTCGATCCCCAAGTATGATGAAGTAAACAAGGAAATGCTTTCACATTTAATTGCTTTATTGAAGCACTTCAATGTTTTCAGAGGAAGAGATTTCCAGTTCTCATATGTTTGATTCTAGGAGATGTTTATTTTTCCTAGTCTCCTTTTCTCTTGCCTTTTCAGAACTCAGTATTTCTCAAAACATGAGAAGAGCAAAAAATACCAACAGCAGGAAATGAGAAAAAGATATTTTTGAAAGAGAATAGGAGGATATATGTAGCCAATATGTTTCAAGAATGGTGTTGTCCTAAAGAAACTTATCTGACAGTTTCCTGCTGACCCATGATTTCTATGGGGTCACTCAATATATATACAAAATAAAGCCTCTCCCATTTTTAGTACTTATTGGCACAAAGGAGAGGTGTAATGGATGAAGTGCAAACTATTTTAATTAAGTTCTATAGAGCGCCTGCAGATCAGGACAGGGACAACATTGAGAGGATGCTACTATGAAGTCTTCTGGAGTACGACAAGACAATTTATAAGGCTGTCAACCTTTTAAATTTCATAGCAATAGAGTTGCTATTTGCCTGTTTTGCCAGAAAGATTACAATCAAAATAATTTCTTTATTAAAATACAATGATGATTCCTTAGGTCAGGTTTTTTGTGCCTTCAACTCTTGCTGAAACCATAACATAGAAATAATATACATACAAATAATTAGTTTTACTTAACAATTGAATTACTGTCTATTGTATAGAATGATCATATAAGATTGGAAGGGGAGCTCAAGGATTAAGCCCAACTTTCCTGACAAAAGCACAGGGTAGACAAGATCAGCACCATGTTCAGGCAAATTCCCCAGTTGTGCTGGGGAATTAATTACTTTCCTGGGGAGATTAATCCAATGGCTTATTGCTCTTATTGTGAAAGATTTTACTGTCTAAATAGAATATCCCCAGGAGTAACTTTAACTGATTGCCCCATATCTTTTCCATGTGACTCCTTGTGAAAAGGGAGTATCAATTTTCTTTGAAGCCAGCCTTTAAATACTGATTAGGCCTTCCTTAAGTCTTTTCCCATCTGGATGGCTTCCTTGTTCTTTGTGTCCCTTCTCTGGACTCTCTCCAGCCTATCCATGTCTTTTGTTTTGTGTGGCAGGAACCAAAACTGAACACAGTGTTCCAGGTGTAGCCTGACAAATGCTGAGTAGAGTGAGACAATGACTCCTCTATCTCTGCTGGTGGTGTCCTTGTTGATGCAGCCTGCCATTCCACTGGCTTTCTCTGCCATAGCAGGACAATTCACTGAGCTTGCTGCCCAAGGACATCCAGGTCCCTTTCCACAGAGCTGCTCCTTAGCCAGGTAGATCCCAGCCCTTGCTGCAGTAATGGATTAGTTTTTCCAAGTGCCAAATGTTCTACTTGTCTCTGTTGAACTCCATAAGATTCCTGTTACCCTATTCTTACAGCCCGTACAGATCTGGAGTGGTGGGGGCAGTTTTGGGCACCACAGTGCAAAAAAGACGTTGAACTGTTAGAGTGTCCAGAGGAGGCCATGAGGATGGTGAAAGGCCCTGAGAGGAAGCTGTGTGAGGAATGGCTGAGGTCACATTGGAGAAGAGGAGACTGAGGGGAGACCTCACTGTAGTTCTGCAACTTCCTCTTGAGGGGAAGAGAAGGGGAAGGTACTGACCTCTTTTTTGTGGTGGCAGTGACATGACCTGAGGGAATGGCCTGAAGTTGTGTCAGGGGAGGTTTAGAGTCTTCACCCAAAGAACGGCTGGTTGCTGGAACAGGCTCCCCAGGGAAGTGGTCACCAGCCTGACAGAGATCAAGAAGCATGTGGACAGTGCTGTCAGGCACATGGTGTGGCTCTTGGGGTGTCCTGTGCAGGCCCAAGAATTAGACTTCTATGATCCTGATGGGGCCCATCCAACTCAGCATGTTCTGTGATTCTGTGGTTCCTGAGGAATGGCTCTTTCTTTCAAAGTATCCACATTCCCACGCACTTTAGAGTCATCAGCAAACTTCTTCAGGTTATACCTGGTGCCATTTTATCAGTGCTATTAAATAGAGCATTGGGCCCACAAGTGGGGGATCCCACTTGTGCCAGGCTTTTGTTTTTGAAAGGAACTATTTGCCAACACCCCCTTGGTGCATTCAGGCACCCCCTCAGCCTGCACACAGACCTCTTGTATAGGCCATAACCTATCAGTCCTCCTCTAGGAGTAGGCTGGGGAGACTATGATTTATTCACTTTCTTTAGACATAAAGTGACACCTGCTTTAATAAAGACTGAGCATTTAATTTTTTCTAGTATCCCAGTTTTTGTCCGGTTTTCCTGTTTTCCCCTTATTCAAAGAAATACACATACAGCATCATGTCCTGTCCTAAAAGAGGTTAAGAATAACAGCTATGTGCACAACTGTGTGCTCCAATGTTTCTTGCTTCATATCGCTTTCTGGAGAATTTCTCCATCTCATCCTTGTACATCTAGCAACTTATCCCTTACATCTAGCTGAAACAGTGTGTTTTGGTTCACAAATAATAGTTCAGCTTTGCTTTGACTCTAAATTGCAATGATGTTTGGGAATAATATTCTGTTCCTATTAGCTTAAGCAGTCAACTGAAGTAAATACTACTTTTGTTTGTATTTTGGAAGTGGTTCATACTGACTAAAAGTCTGGAATGGCAGAGCTACCAGCTGTGGCACTCTTCATTGTCAAATTATGGGAATCACAGTAGTAAAAAAAAACATAAAATGGAAAAACATAAAATATGCAATATGTTATGGCCCCAAAAAGATGAACAGTTCAGAGCAAATTTGCATTTTGAGCCAGGAGTGTAGAATCATTGAGCCATGGGCATAGAATCATCTTGATGAGAAATCACAGGCCATCAGATTGACTGCAGCTCCAGGAAAATCTTAGTACCTTATTTACAGGTATAATTAAAGCTTGATTATAGAGTTTTGTCTGGTTTCAACTCTATAAAAATTCTTGAATTTAATTTGGACTGGGGACATTTCAAGATGTAATTGAGAGTTAAATACACTATTCTTCTAACTTACTCATTTGAATTAAATAATTTAGGTTACTATTTAGATATATTTGTTCAAATTGAGTAATTTAGGTGAAGACTAAGTGAAATATAAATCACATCAGTCTTACAAAATTCTCTTTGTCTGCTTATACATGATAAGTAATTTATTATTGTATACATGTTATTCTGAGAGGAAAATAAGATATAAATAGTTTTTTACATCAATGAGAATGATGCAAGTATAAAGGGGAATTTATGTGGGTGTAGTTACTCGTTCACATTATCACTTGGCTTTTATGCCAAGGCTAACATCCTTTCTTTCTTGAACACTCTTGACATATAATGGTTGCAAGTTATTTAAACCCTAAGTCTCCCCTCAACTCACATAACATGCTGTACCTTGAACAACACAGCATTTCCTACCTTTGTGCTGGAGAGCAAGGTTAAGTTAGCAGTGACCCCAAAGAAGGCTGTTATCACCATATAGTGCAGTACTTTCCAGCAGTATTCTTCCATAGAGTCAGAGAGACCTGACCATATATTGTCTGCCTTCTGGACTGCAGTTAAGACATTGCTTCTCAACTATTCTCTTGTATTGTTTTAGCTAATCATCAGCTCTCTTTAAAATTGTTTTGCATGCATGGTTTCTTAATTACATTTAAAACACTTCTTTAACAGAAAAGTATTTGCACTCTTCAACGTCTAGTGGGCCTCTTGATCTTAATTAAATAAATCATAATACTTAGAAATGAGCCTAGAGTACAAAATTCTGTTCAAAATATATTTTAAAAGTATGTTGAAAATCTGTGCCTGAGTATTCATTTGGTGCTACTATTTGAGAAATCAAATTAGTTGGTCTTACATACACATGTGACCCTGGAGCTATCAGGAGAGTAGCAAAAATCAGTCCTGAAGAATGAAGGAGTCCAGAAAGGCAACGTGTACTTTCAAAGAAGCTGTTAAATACTCAGGAGCAGTCCAAATGTGTAGAAAGACAAGTGGTCAGGCGAAAAAGACCAGCCTGGTTAAACAGAGAAGTTAGGCTGGTGCTTAGGGGAAAAAGAGACTCATATCTATAAGGGGGGGTCAGGTAGCTTGGGAGAACTATAAGGACGTCCTGAGGTCATTAAGGAGAAGATTAGAAGGGTCAAAACTCAACTACAGTTTGATTTGGCACCTATAGTTGAAGATAACAAAAAAGTTTCTATAAATACATTAGCAGCAAAAGGAACCTCAAGGAGAGTCTCCATCATCCACTGACAGCAGAGAGTACTATAGTACCACGCGATGAGGAAAAGGCAAAGGTGCTTAATGCTTTCTTTGCCTCAGCCGTTAATATCAAAAACAGTTGTCCTCAAGATACTCATCTCCCTGACATGGAAATTGGTGAAGATCAGTGAAGCCTGCACAGTCTGGGAGGAGATGCTAAGTGACCTGCTGTGCCTGCTGGAAGGAGGTTGTGGTGAGGTGGGGATCAGTCTCTTGTACAGTGCCTGCAGTAAGAGGATAAATAGAAATACCCTAAACTGAGGCACAGAAGATTCAGATTAGATATGAGAAAAACATCTTTCCCTGTTAGATGGTCAGACATTGGAATAGGTTGCCCAGGGAGGCGGTTGGTTTGCCATCCCCAGAGTTGTTTAAGAAGGCTCTGGATCTGGTGCTGGTTGTACTCCTGAAGATTATTACTAGAGGAAAGACAAAGTAAGAAGACAATTTTCATGCATTACCTATCCTTAAGAATCATGTAGTTTGTCACTGGATTGATCAGAATTATGTAGTCACATAACAAATAATCTACATGTAACCACTGTTGGAATAACTCCTTATTTTCAATTTAAACCACAAGGCTGTCTCACCTTGAACCCCAAGACACAGATGTGCCTTAGATAACATTCCCTGTATGTGGCACATGATATAACCTCTTGTATACTCTGGCTATGGATGATCTACCTAGAGCAACATAAAAATAAAGAATATGATGTCTCGTGGATAGCATGCTAATAGTCACTGTATATTTTAGCTGTAGACCAACCAAAAGTTCTAACCCCTGTTAGTGTTACCATCTTATATAAAAGCCAGATTCCAGGATGTAGATGTTTCCACTGAAACCTACCAGAATGTATGTTAAAACTGGCAGACAGATTGTTTTGGGAGTACTATGAAGTTTGGACAAATTCTTTAGTCTAAACAGTCAGTTTAAAGTCTCACCCCATTAGAACATAAAGATTTTTCTTACTCCTGGGAGGTCTTGAAACCACCAACATATCTCCTGGACAATTTGGGATCTGAATGGAATTATCTTCATATGTAGATTAATACATAACATAGCTAAAGGAAAAGTGAAATTTCACAAAATATTTTGAAATCCAATATTTTGGCTTTCACAATAACACTGCATCCGCAAGTTTGTGAGAGTGTACAAATTTGTGATATCCAAAATTTTGCTTAAATAATTGTAGATGTTCATGCAAGTTTTCTAACAGAGCAATAACTGGGGATTTGATAAATTAAAAATGCTGATTTTACATTATAAAACACAGGGCCTTGCCATTCAAAGGAGGAAAACTGGGGACTACTATGTCTCAGTTACACCCCCAGGCTTACTGCTGATATGACCCTATGAAGCTGCCCTTGGAGACACCTGGTTTGCTCACTGTCACACTTCCATGCCTGGGTGTGGGCCTTCAAAGGTTCCCTCAGGTTTGGGCCTTCAAAGTCTCGTTTACTACTTCAGCATTCTCATTTCACAGAAGAAGGACAACAGGTCAGAGAGCAAGTTTTTAAGTTAAATGTACTGAATGTGTTTACATTTTATATATGCACACTTGTAACATACATACACATGCACAAAAGAAATGTATGTAGAAATAAGATAGCATTGTGCCCTCTCAGAAGTAGCAAGTTCACAAGGTAAGTATATGCTAGTGTAAAAAATAAATATGCTTTAGTATAAAATTGGCAGTGGTAATATTTTTTAGTACTAAAAAAATAGCTCCCTATTCCCCTTCTCCGCTCCAGTCATGACTTTTAATTTGTATTGCTCCTCTGAAAACATCCGTTTTCTCCTCTATGAAATGAAAGGTCCTATTCTAAGGAACAACTTCATCAAAATAAAACATAGGAAACTTAATATTAAGAAAAATTACCTACTCCAAGGGTTGTGAAACACTTGCAGGCCATAAAGCAGTTGGGGTCTTCATCTCAGAACGAGTCTGTGCTTCATATGCTTCATGAAAAAACAGTATCCTCTGCCCTCTGAGGAATCCCTACCTATAATGTGCTGTTATCTCACAACAGTTTCTTTTTGTTGCAAATATTTAAGGCAGGATGTTACTGAAAGCTTTTCTTAAAAAAAAATTGAACTATTGCCTGCATGCCCCAAAGTAGGCGTTGCAGACAGGTGCTGCAGCAGCACAGGGAGCAGAGAGCTCCCAGGTGTGACTCCAGGGAAGCCTTTTAGCCTGGTACCTGCACCCTGATGAAAGGAGTTGTTTGTGCTACCTGAAAAAAAAGTGTTCATGAGTGATACTTTTGACTGGCAAAGGCAGAAAATCTGTCCAAGGAGTGCTTAATGTTCTTAGGAAACCCATTTTGGAGATATTAAACCTGAAAACTTACCAGAAGAAACCAGGAGAGGGCAATGAGCACACAGCTGATAGCTAGAAAGGCCCAACATACTGAATGGTATGCCATTTTTTTCTATCAAGGGATAAATATATATTTGCACCCTTTGGCCCTGAAGAAGCTGCAGTTCTGGGCTTAAATATTACCACATTGCACACAATAGGTCTAAGGGTCTCTCAAAGCAAACCAAAGGTTTCTTCATCCATCTTGATAAAATAAAAAACAGTTCAGAATTGCTGCTGAGAATTTCCTCTTGCACTAAATGGAAGAATATGTTTAACTGGAAAAATTCCCAGAATTAATGCCACAGAAATTTGCATTAGAAAACAACAAAAAAAACCTCATCCCAATAATCTGCATTTAGAAGTGGAAAACCCATTGAAAATATCTGTTCTAAGAAATTGCTTTCACAACAGTCTTCATATGAACACACTCTTAAGTTGATTCTTTCCCAGCACATATTATTTTTAAGAAACCTATTTAGCTCATTTTAGTCACTTTCAGGAAGTTTAACTTTATTGTAGGACTCTGAAAAATCTATGTGTTCATTAACAAAAGGAGGAAAGCATTTCTTTGGTTTCCCCAGAAAAAAAATGCTTGCTGTTCTATGTGTTGCTGTTAAGTCCACTGCAGACATAAACAACAGTAAATTGTACTGCTGAATTGAGGCATATAATTTTCTTAGTTTAAGAAGACAGCGTAACTGTTAACTTCAAAGATGCTGTAATAAAAAAAAATTAAAAAAAAAAAAAAGGAAGTTGCTTCAGCAGAAACAAAAATAACCCCCTCCAAAAGCAAAGGAATAAGGCACATCATTATTCTCAGGTATAAACAAGTGCAGGGGTTTAAACTTAAACCTTTTTATAGCTGAAGTGGAAATAAGTTCCACCAAAAAATATTCTTCTGAAGCTCAAGTCCTGATTTTTTATTTTTCAGTCTTAGTAATTTAGGTGGCATGTGCTGGATTCTGTTTTTGTCCTAAAGGTATTGGTTTAATATTTTATAACAAAATATTTAAAGTCCTGAGGAATTCAGAATACTTTTAGTATCCACGGGAGCAAACAAACACATATTGCCTGCATACCAAATAGTCTAGTGGTTTACTGCAGTGAGAAACTGCCCACCACTTTTTATGGTTTAACCTCAGTGCTTAGTTCTTTATGGGTTCAGATGAGTTGAGTTCATGTTTATCCAGGATATTATTTTCTCACACTTAACCTGCACATGTTGATCACTGCTTGGAACATCCTTCTGACAATGCATTTTAAATACCTGTTTATAAAAACATTATTTCATGGGATATGAAGAACAACATGACCATTTTTTGGTCACAGAAAATGACTTAATTAAATCTTATATTCTTCAAGAGGATAAACATTATTGTTTATAAAAGCATTACTTTTACAATTGGAGTGCTGCCACAGGGAGCAAAATAAAAATGAAGGCAAATTTTTCTCAACAGCATTTTAAAACCTAGAGATAAGAGATGCTCTCCAGATGCTATACAGTTCAACAATTCAGAACAGGAAGGAATGTACCACTAATCTCTATTTTGATTTGCAGGCTTTTTTTGGAGAAGTACTTTCCAGTAATGGTTTTATCACAGAGGTGGAGGTGCAACAGACAGGTGCACAGGATTCAGTAGGAATGCACAGGCAAGACAGGACTGCCTGGGTCACACTGACTGCAGTGGAAATCTGTACCTTGTTTCTGGCCTCTGTTTGATATCTTTTGACCCTGGAGAAAGGAACCTGGTCAATTTCTTCAGGTATGTTCAGATATAGTTTACCTGACACCTTTTAAGCCTGGGCAAAATCTGCAAATCATGATGTAAGACTAAACATGAGCTCTGTGGTTCCCCAGTACACGGGGTGTTTTTTTGAGAAGTCCCTCCACCAAGTATGCATCTTGGCTACAATGTGGATCCTAAATGTAGTTTTATAAACCACATTTATAAATGTATTCTGCATATAAATTTTGAATGGTGAAGTAATTTGAATTTTTTCAAGGGATGCAGTATTCATTCTGATTGCAGTTTTCAGCGAGCAAAAACCATGTAACAAAAGAGAAGACTTAGCAATTTCTCCTAATTAATGTGTTTGATGACTTCTTGTGAAAAAGACATCAGATTGTCTTCAGGTGCATGTATATGAAAACTTCTCAAAATGCTTCTGGAGGATAAGTGGATCTCTTCCTCCCAGCTGACATTTACTAGTGGTTTTCTCAGCCCACTAGCACTCCATCATTTGGTAGGAAGAATATAAAGTTAGATAAATACATTATCAGCACACCAGAGTCTGCATCAGAAACCTCCTTTACAACAACGTGCCCCTTTCTCAGTTAGAAACCCAGGGAAGGACAGTCACTCTGAAGATCAGATAATGGCAGGAGTGTTTCAAAACTGCTGCAGCTCATTGTCAAAAATCTGATCCTCCCTTATGAAGCAAGAGCCAGGAGGGAAAAGTGAGGGACCTTATAAAAATGAGAGAACAAGAACAGTAAACAAAACTTTGTTTTCTTTTTCTTAATTCTCTAGTCAACACTTATTATGCTTAAAACATTTTTATTCATGCTTGTGCTAACAGATGTTTTCTTAGTACAGATGCTGTCCTGAATGACAACTTCAGTGAAGGTGTTAAATTCAAATTACAAACAAGGAACGCTTTATTATGTTTTGTAGGGAAGGGAAGAAAGTATTGCATCAGCTGACTTTGGGATGTGGTGTGCTCTCTATCATTTGACCTCTTTAATCCAAGGCCGTCTTTCTAAAAAAGGTATCTTAGTTCAGATAATTATGATCTTTATGCAGAAATTGCTGGGTGAAATTCCACTGCCTGTGTTATGCAGAAGATCAGACTGTCCTGACAGGTCCTTCTTGGCTTTGAAATTTTGTAAATCCAAATTCTAACACATATAATCTTACTTACAGATTTCTCCAGGGATTACTATAAAAGGATATTTCATTTTCTTTCTGTCCAACACTGCTCATTTACATTACTTCAACAGAGTTAACATGCTCTTCCTCGGTGTTGTGCAAAGATCAGTCATGGGATATATTTCTGTAACATGCTTTTGAATATTTCATGATATGATGCAAACCAAAGTTTCTTCTTGCTGGTTTTCAGTCTTTGACAAACACTAACCTGAAAGGAGAGTGCAGTAATGATGGAAAGGCAAGTAGTATAAATACAATATCTTGCCCTTGTAACTCAGGACTTTTAGATTGTGCTCTGATTTTAGTTCCTATACATTTAAATTCAAATTTACCAAAGTTTTATACTACAATTGTGCTATTAACCATTATAGTTTTAATGAGAAGCCAAATCCAAAGCTAGACCTACAATAAATACTTTTGGGCACTGCAATGTAAGAAAGACATGGAGCCATTAGACAGTGCCCAAAGGAGGGCCACAAGGGTGCTGAAGGGCCTTGAGGGGAAGCCGTGTGAGGAGTGGCTGAGGTCACTTGGTCGGTTCAGCCTGGAGGAGTCTGAGGGGAGACCTCACTGCAGTTCTGCAGCTTTCTTGGGAGGAGCAAAGGAGGGGCAGGCACTGATCCCTTCTCTGTGGTGACAGTGACAGGACCCAAGGGAACCGGCCTGAAGTTGTGTCAGGGAAGGTTTGGTTATCAGGAAAGTTTCTTCACCCAGAGGGTGTTTCGGCACTGGAAGAGGCTCCCCAGGGAATTGATCACAGCACCAACCTGATAGAGCTCAATAAGTGTTTGGGCAATGCTCTCAGGCACATGGCATGACTCTTGGGGTGTCCTGTGCGGGGCCAGGAGCTGGACTTGATATTTGTGGGTCCCTTCCAGCTCAGCTTATTCTGTGATTTTATAATTCTGTGAAATAAGTGGAAAACGCAATACCTGGAACAATTTACTTTATTTTAAAAGTCCATCACAGGACACATAAAAACATGTTAAGTGCTCTACTCTCAGCTGCAAAGTCTCATGCTGGTGTAACTCAATTAATTTCCATGGGAGTTTTTCACTAGAACTCAGTATTATCCGCAAACCTTTTAAAGGGGAAGCAGACATACTGTATTCCTTTTGTGTCTGTGGGGGAAACACCTGCTTCTGGAACCAGACATTCATTCTCCTCAAGTAGCATCTTTGCTTCTTAAACCTGCCAATGCTTAATCAGGTTCTGTCTTTCGACATGGTCTCTTCTGCTGATATGATTCCTACAGCAGCCCTACAGCAGTTTCTTAGTTACTGCTCTTCATTCCTCGAGAGGTCCATGAGAGTGAGTTAAACAGTGCCACCAAGTCAAGGTTTTTGTATTCATTATTGATTTCTCATTACTCTTTGGAAAAACTCTTTCTGGCTTACCCCACAACAACTTCACTGGAGCAGGCATAGTAACTTCCACTTGAAAAAGCAGAAAATCTTGGAGCAGATACACCTCCCTAAAGCCCTTTCACATTGTTGTGGTGAAAGGTGTAGTCCATCATACTATGACTCCTAAGACACCCCACGGTGCAGAACAGCTGCCACCCTCCTGAGTTCCCCCTAACAAAGGATGGAGGCGATCGAAAGTATAAAACCTCCTGAAGGTTAGGATTTTATGTGGATTTTTTGATGGCCTACGTAGATCCATGAATTTGATTTTGTATGAGCTATGCCACAAAACTGTATTTGTACTAGATGCAATCTTATATATACAAATGCATAGAGAAAGTTGTGTTAAACAAGAGCAAGTACAGAAAGAAATTACCATGGTAAAACTAGACTAAAGAAACAACACAGTGGGTTTAACTGTAGATTTACTGGGGAGAATAAGTAAGGGGTGTAATTGTTCCTGTTTTTCTCCATCTCATGTCCTCATATTGTGCTTTCATGTCACCACACAGATAACTCATACAAACCCAGCCACTGTGTGAAACCACAGCTTTCCCCCAGAGCTGTCAATGCCACAGAGAAGCACCAGTGTTGTCTGTGCACTCCCAAAGCCTATTGCCTGTCCTGTCATGGGCCCCATCAGCAGTGCCAGCCCAGCCCCAGTGCCTGACCTGCTGCTATCACACCACCCAGACCCAGCACAAGGAGACAACAAGAGTCAGCTGGAGAGATGGAGAAGGGGCTTTGCTTTCCCAGTGAAAGGCAGCAGCCACCTCTGTCACTACAGTGCACAGCTGGATGTACGCACTTTTGAATAAACTACCTCTTTGCACAGGAACTTCTGTTTGACTACATGACATTGAATGTTGAGATAATCTTGAATGCTCTAAAATGACACATATAAGAGTAGTTTAAACCAATTACTATGTGAGACTTCAACTCAGAATAAACACAGTGGAATCAGCTTGGCCTACCATACACATTTGGAGATTGCCCTCAAAGAATGGGCTTCCATTAGGAGCTGCTTCAGTCTGTTCACTGTGAGGGGAAAAAAGTCAACTTTATTTTAGCTCATTAAACTCAAACAAGTTCTTTCTAAGTATACACTTTTCTTCTACTCTTAGTTGGTAAAGCAAATATTACAGTCATTGCCCTGATATACCTTCAGCATATTTTTATAAACATTCCTTTCAATTTAACTGCATGACTTAATGTTTTACTTCTAAAAATTTCCCCAATCACTGAGAATATCTAAAGTTAAATCTGATAATTATGCATGGATGAAAATAGGGATTAGATTAGGAATGTATTTCAAAGAAGATCTACTATAAAGCAGAATAGTAAAAGAGTTCATAATATTGGTATGTAAGACAAAATAATATGATGAAATTTAGACCAAAGTGAAAACCACCATGGGTGTTTTATTTGAGTCAGAATTGCTGAGTGTCAACTCTGTTCAGTAACACACACAGCTGCATGAGAGTTCTCACATGTTCTAAATGTCGCATTTGTTCAATGCAGCATTCTGTATTCGGGACTGCTCTTCATATTGTAGCAGAGGCCAAAAGTAATAGACTCTCTGCTCTACTGTGAGCATCACTGAGCTGACACACAGGAAGACTTGGTCCCTGCCCTGGGGAAAAAGGGACATAACAATTGGAAAAAACCAAGACTACCAAAGAGGAAAGATAACAGAACCAAGATGATGTACTTGATAGGATGAGAATCTGAACAACAAACAGTTTCTCAATAGTTTTAGTGCTCTCTTCATCTTATAAGGAGGGTAAATAAATAAAGTCAAATTTTCCCAAGACTTAGTCAATTAGATACTACTTATTTCAAATTTCCTGAAATAGTTTAATTAGTTATGACTAGACAAAGAAATGCTCAGAAACCAAGAAATACTCACGAGTCCAGACCATCACTTTAGACAAACTGGCATATGTCTACTGTTGAATGTATGCTGATTTGTTTCACGATTGGAGTATGTCTGTTTTCACAGACTCATATAAGGGTTTGGATGGGAGGGGACCTTCAAAGATCATCAAGTTCCAAGTGCTCTGATATGGGCAGGGACACCTTACCTAGACTACGTTGTTCCAAGCCCATCCAATCTGACTTTGAATGCTTCCAGCGACGGAGCATACACAGCTTCTCTGGGCAGCCTCTTTCTATGTCTCACAATCAGCATTGTAAAAAATTTTCTAACTTGTATCTAACCTATATCTACCTGCTTTCATTTTAAAAATATTCCTCCTTGTTCTCTCAGTACAGGCCTCAGTATGAAGCCTCCCTCCAACTTCATTACAAGCCACCTCTACAGACTAAGAGACTACTAGATCATTTCCCTGGAGCCTTCTGCTCTCTGGGCTGAGCAACATCAACTGTCTCAGCTTCTATTCAAAAGCAAGTCTTACAGACCTCTGATCATTTTTTTGTCCCTCCTCTGGACCTGCTTCAACAGGCCCATGTCTTTCCTGTACTGAGGACCCCAGAACTGGACACTGTACTCCAGGTGGGATCTGAGGACAACAGAGCAGAGGAGCAGAATTGCCCGGGATCCTATTGGCTTTCTGGGCTGGAAGTCCATGTTGTACCCCTTCTCTCCAGCACAGAAAAGTACACCAGTCAGAAACCTTTTCAGGATGTCTTCAACCTCTCTGCTTGTGTCATTAATAAAGATATTGAGCACTACTGGTCTAAATATGAACCCTTGAAGGACACCCTTTTTTATCAATCACCATTTGGACGCTGGCAGCTCTTTGGATTTTGCCCTTGGTGAAGCCACGCTGGCTGCCTCTAATTAACTCCATGTTATCCACATGCCTTGACAGATCATCCTTGACAGGTGGATTTGTTTATGCAATCCACACAGAAAACCTTTTTCAGGGTTTACACATAAAACTTTCTGAACACAGCTGTCTGATAAGCAAAATAGAAAAAATAGGTGTTAATAATATAAAGTATTTTCTTGTCAATAACATGCTAGTAACCAAGACTGAGTTGCAAATGTGAGACATAATACAACTCACAAGTCAGAGCCTGCCTCCCTTACCAGATGACCTTTGTCAGGTTCCTGTGTCCTGCTAGAAGCCGATCTCACTGTGGAGAAGTTGGACCATTCAGCTGTTTCTATTCTACCCTCATTTCTTTTTGAATGCAAACTGCAAACTCTATTTCTAATGTCCCTGATGCCTCTAAACATTCTCTCTAATGCAAAGGTGCAGGGGGGTTCCTTGTTGTTACTGTGTACATATTCTCCAGTGAAAACGAAGTAGACAATTAAAATCCTAGCTATAGGAGTTCTTCTGCCAGTTCTTTATTTACCATCATTGGTGTCCCACTTTTTATGCATTCACATTCACATAATGAAGGGCAATACTAATCAGTGTTTTAATTGAGCCTTGTCAGTATAACACCAATTTTTTTCTAATATCAATTATGGAAACTCACATTGGGATTTGAAACAGGAATTTTCTCTGGCATTCTTCCATCAGGCATTGAAGTTTCACAAATAAAGCCACCTGTCTCTGTGATGGCCATGCAAATTTGGGGATGGTTATAAAGACAAAGTCACTATTAAAAAAAATAACATCCAGGTATTGTTATCGATGAGATGCATAGTAAAATCATATTCCAAAATTTCTGCTGACATTTTCTGTTCTTACATTATGTTGGGCAGTGTTCCCCTTTGTTAATGATTTGCAGGCACTCATTCCGTGCTGAAGATGGATTGGAAAATGAGATTTGCAAAGCTATCCATTTCTCTCCCTTTATATATTATCTCAACCTGGTGAATGTCTCAATTTAAAATTAATTATTCTCTCAAGCCTTCCTCAGTTTAGGCTTACTAGATGGGTTTTCTTGCTTTTGTGCAAAATATGCATAAGGAAAGACTACTTTTGAAGCACTACCACAACAAAGATGTGCCTGTGTATAGAACTGTTCAGCCAGTTTGTGTTTTTCACAGTAACCTCTCCTTAGTATCCACAAGTTTCAATAAAATAAAATGAAATTAAATAACATTAAACACCTAATAAAATCAGGTGTTTGTGCCTGAATGGTGGCAGTTCTTTAGCACCTGCTCAGCTTGTGGAGACAATACAGGACTGAACTCCCTAAGCAGTAAGGCACTGTTTATCCATGCACTGTTTAATCTAATCTGAATTTTATTGACCTTGCTAAATGAAGCTAACTCTAGTTCCTATCACAGGTGTTAATGCATAGATCTTTAGTTTGAGTGTCATGGACTTCTGTTCCTTTGTATGTGTCATCAGACAACTTACATAACACTGCAATGAATACTACATAGACAATATGTAGGGAAGGTTCACTACAGATGCTGATGTATAAGAAAAGAAAAAGCTTTGGTGGATTTTCAACTCTCTGAATAAATTTGCAGTAACTGCATATTTATCTCTTTATTTCACATTTTTCAAAATCTCACTTTTAAAGAAATCTTGGAAGATAGAAAACAAATAAGGTTAGAAAATATATACAGAGATGGAACACATAAAGTCAATGCAGAAGGCTTTGTCTTCAGCCCTCACCATGCAAGAAAAGAGCAACATCTGTCTCAGATCCTGTAGCTGCTTTTCCTGATCAAGTTGTCAGATCCTGAAGAGATAGACAGGTGCAATTAATTTACTTCATCTGGTGCAGGTATTTGTAATTCAGCAGTTCTACCCATGGTGCATAAAACAAAGCAACCACAAACTGGTATTGTAATGCAGATAGATAAACCCAAAATATTAGATAAGGTACAGGTGGCTGATAACATTTTGGCTGTTAATTTTGAATTGAGAACTAATAAAATTATAATCATTTTCCTTTTTCAACAAATTGAAAAGTTCATTGAATCAACAAAAATCTATTTGTTCCTCTATAAGTTCAGAGCAGAAAAAAAGTCTGAAAGTTTACTTTTGTGTTTTACTTATGGTAGTGGAAAGGTGCCTGATTAGAGACTTCAAAATCAGACATACAAAGGACAGCTAAATTTAACTGGAAGGCTAACTTTTGTAAAAATAATAGCTGTCTGCTCCAAAGACTACTGATGTCAGAAAAAGTCTATAACCCTTGTCTCTAATTAGGTTGGTTTGTTAAAAAAAAATCTCAATACAAACATGAATCTGAAAGTGCTCAGTGTTCTTAGTTTCTAGAAAAGTTCACATACTGCAAAGAATACCTTTACATCTTAATCCCAATTATTAGGGGGAATTCATTAAAATTAGGAACCTTACAATCCAATGGACTTCCAAATGACTTCCTAAATAAAGATACCTGGACCTTCTGTAAAATATGCTTCATAAAAATCCACAGTGTTCTGGTGAGCAAGAGAATTACACAATTTATATTTGAATGCAAAAAAAAGGCAAGTTATAAAAAGTATTACAAATAAGATCTACAAAAAAAGATAAATTTGAATTATCTAGTTGCAACTCAGTGTTATGCAAACTGAAGAATCAGAGCAAGTTCTTTGTCTACTCAAGCGTAAATCAGTTTAGTACACTGAATATTTCCCAGGTAGAAAAAAATAAAACCAAACCCTACTTTTCAAGATTTCTCTTGTAGTGACTCCTCAACAAATCACCCTTCAATCCCAAGAGAAAATATATCCATTTATAAATATACTTAACAAATATTAGGTTTGTCTAGTTTCTTATTAGGATTTTATAAAATTATTTCTATTTCTTGGTTTATGTGTGTGACCCTTGTCAGTTTTTGACTAAACAAGAACACAAATTATCCAACCCATAACTACAGAGCTCATATTTTAAAAATAAAATTAAATGTAAAAAATAATATGATTGATGTAAACTGACATTTAAAATTGCTTCCTCTTTTTTACACTATCATAGTTTTTTCATACACATATCAAATAGCAAGATTAAAGAACCTTAAAATGTGTATCTTAGGACATGTATTAAGACATGCCAAATTCAAATAGCTTTGGTTCTGTTTGGGGTATTTTTGTTGATTTTTGTGTTGAACAGGTTAATATTTTTCCATTTTCAAGATTCACAACTGAATTAGCAGTTTAGCAGTAGTAGTACATATTAAAGTAACTCCAAATGCTACTAATGCCATTGTAGATATTCTTCTATTTGTAACATCTGAATGAGGACTGCTACAACCTTAAAATTAAATGTAAATTTAAATACAAGTTACCACCTGATACCAGATTCTGAGACATTACTGAATTTACTTATGACACTTGCTTTAACTAGTGTCATTTTTTAGTGAAGGAAGGTTTTATTTCTCAGTTTATATACACTGTATTTATTTCTGTAGGTGGCAGAAATCAAAATCCCCAGTGCAACAAATACCCAGGCATACCAGTCATTCCAGACAAAAAAGAAAGGGTAAGCAAATCCTAAGTACCTAAATTAATTGTGATCATTATCAGAACTGGACTTTACAAAGCAGCTGTATCAACCTCATGAAAAAGTTTAATACCAGAGTGCTGGACAGTTTTTGGGGCAGCTGCAGTACCTGATTTGCTTATGAGTCTTTTTAAAGTATTGCAGACTTAAAATCCTACCTCCACACCTGAGATCACAGAGCATTTTGATGGTCTTTTCAGACCCATGATGGAAAAACCTCGTGTAATTAGGCAACTTGTGGAGAGAGGAAAGAAGTTAAATGGACACAGGCACCTAATGCTAAGGGAAGGACATGACTCTAGCGATGCTAATAATGCTTTTCAGGCATTATGAACCCTAAATTAATTAAAAAATGAAACTTGTGCTATGTAAAAAATGGCAAACAGTGTGAATGACTGATAGATGGGTGAGAATGTCAGCCTCAAATATGCTTTCTCTAGTTTCATGAAAAATAGTAACTTAATCAGGCATATGAAAAAGTGGCTGGAATCCCACTGTGTGGAAACATTGTCTAATATCACGCATTGGACAACAACCTGCTGTTTGTAACATTAGTAAGATTTAGAGGAAGATTAAAAAGACAGAAATCTCATTCCTTCAGAGTTGCATTTTCCCTATCTTCAACCTTTCCATTTTACTCAGCTTGAGTCACTGAATGTTCCAGGCAAACCCTTAAATGGAGAATAATATTTTCAAAGACACAATGAGAAAGATCATAGGGTATAAGCAGCCTGCAAATGCGATGAATAAAGGAACCCAAAGCAGACCACCTCTGCAGCAGACTGCCCAAACTAACACAACATGCTGAAAGACACCAGTTACTCTTCTGGTAGGGGGCCCAGTCCAGCAGATGCTCCCCACCATCCTGGTGCTAGCTAGCAATGGTAACAAGCACCCACCTGGCTATTTGGTATGTTTTCAGGTAAGAAGACTTTGCTGTCTTTGGAGCACAAGTGCCCTGTGCTCCTCAGTGTTCTGCAGACTGACCATTTTTATGGTTAGAGCACAGCCAGCAAGCCTGGTGTGTTGAGCAGCCAGTGCCAACACCAGTCAGAGCCAATGACCCCCAGTCCACAGGTGCACCTTTGACATGCAGTATGGCACCACTGATTTCAGGGTGGTGAAAGTACTTTAAAGATGAGCACTGCAACTATTAATTCTTTAGTAGTGTAAGTTAGCATTCACCATCCATCACAGCCACAATGCTGGACCACATTTTGTTGTTTTTCGGTTGTTAAGTGTGCACCATTTAAAGTAATATGCAATTAAAATAACCTACAACTCAACAAATGACTGGAGAACTGTACAAAACCATCAAAATCCAGTTGCAATATCCACCTGGCCAGTAACATGTGGTCTGTTAACCTGACCCAGGGAAGCTGGCAGTGGTTCTTGGGTGACTTGAATCTACCTAAGGTGGAAACCTTGAGCAAGCCCAGACTGATCATCATTGACAGGATTCACTTAAATATTCTCACCACCAAGCTTTTGGTGAAGGAGAACTTTTGTGTATTCCCCTCAATTCCTTTGCAAGGATTCATAAGCAAACAGCCTTTGGAAAAATACACCCAAAAGAAGTTTTGGCTGAAATTCATGGACTGGGTGATAGTACTTATCAAAACACAGCCTTGATGAACTTGTAAAAGCAGGAAGGAAGGGAGAGGCTTTCGGAACAGTCTGCTCTTCTTCCCCAGCACGATTTTGGGGAGACACTACCCAAACTAGGTTTATTTGTTCTGGTGATGGGGCTAAGCCTCTCCCATGTGAAATTTCACTTTTCAATGAAAACTTACTCCGAGTGGAGCATCGCCAATATATTTCTCGTGTGACTCATACGCACAAAACCCAAAAGTCAATAGTCAAGAGTTTATTTGATGAAAGTTTTCTTCTAATTAAGAGGTCATCAAGGGGATCCGACTGTTACTCAGCGCTGAGACAAAGGTCACCAGCAGCTGCTCCAGCCCGGGAGATGTGCCGGCCAGTACATTTTCCAGAAACATGTTTCCTCTCTCGCCAGCGGCCCCTTCCCCCTCCCCGCCACCCCGTTTCTAGTCTCTCCAGCGCTGATGAGCTAATAGCATTTTTCCTTTGCATACTTTGGCGCTGCCCCACGGCATACTCTGGCAACCTACGTGTGTCTGAGCGCGCCCGCCCGCCGCAGGCTCGGCACAGCTCGGGGCGCGGGGGGAGGCAGGGCAGGGCAGGGCAGGGAAGGAGGGAGGCAGGGAAGGAGGGAGGCAGGGAGGGAGGATGGGGAGCCCCCGCCGCCGCGCCGGCCCGAGCCGCCCCGTTCCCCCCGAGCCGCCCCCGCGCGGGGCGGGCGGCGGCGGGCGGGGGGCGGCCGTGGGGGAACTGTCAGGGCCGCACGTTTCCAGCCGCATTACGTGAACAAATGGCGGGGGTGCAGCCAGCCCAGCCAGCGGGGCTTGTGTAACTTTGCGAGCGTGCCAGCAAGTTTAAAGTCCCTGGTCTCTCCTCCTCCTCCTTCCCTCGCTCCAGACACCAGCGCGGGCCGGAGGACGATGAGAGGCTGATTGTTTGCTCCGGCTCCCATTCGCATCCCCTCGCCTATAAATACCGTGGAGAAGAAAAGCCGCTCTCGCCGCCTACCCCGGGCCGAGTTTCCTTTCCGACGGCCCGACCTGCTCGATGGCACTTCCCGGGTGCCACAGCGCCTGAGACCCCGCTGCCCGCCCGACCCTTTCAGAGGCGCAGCCCTCACCCCTCGGCCTCCCCGCACCGCCCCCAGCTCCACACCAAGCAGGAAAGGCGCCCCTCGCTCTTCTCTCGCTCCCGCCCCCCGCTCCCTCCCCTCCCGGTTTCGCCCGTATCTCGCTACCCGCCGGCGCCCACGACAGCGGAGAAGATGCGTTTCGCGCCGCCGGGGCTCCTGCTCGCCCAGCTTCACGTGTGCATCTACTGGAGCTGCCTCTGGCCCGCCGCCTGCCAGCAGCAGCCGGCGCGCCGGGATCCCCCGCCGCCCCCCGCCGCCTGGAGGCAGCGGATCCAGTGGGAGAACAACGGGCAGGTGTACAGCCTGCTCAGCCTGGGCTCCCAGTACCAGCCCCCGCGGCGCAGGCAGGCGGCGGAGGTGGCGGGCAGCCCCATCCTGCTGCTGCGGAACAACGGCACGGCGCTGCCGCGGAGAGCCGCCGCCCGCGCCGCCGCCGTCCAGCCCCCGCCGCCGCCGCAGCCTCAGCCCCAGCCCGCCGCCGGCAGCCGGGGGGGCTCCGGAGCTCGGCACTGGTTCCAGGCTGGCTACCAGGCGTCCTCCGGGGGTCGCGCCGCTGCCGCGCCTCGGAGCCCAGCGGCCGCCACCTCCGCGGCCCGGAGCGCCTCCTGGGGGGCGCCGCCACCCAGCGCCGCCGCCAGCTCCGCTGGCGGCACCGGGACCGACAGCAACGGGAGCAGCACCGGGGCCGGCAGCCTGCCGCCCCTGGGCAGCTTTAGGCCCGGCCGGGAAGATGTCATGGTAGGAGACGACCCCTACAACCCCTACAAGTACACGGACGATAACCCCTACTACAACTACTACGACACCTACGAGAGACCCCGCCAGGGCAGCAGGTACAGACCCGGCTATGGCACCGGCTACTTCCAGTACGGTAAGAGCCCTCCTTTCTGCCCGTGCCGTCCCGTCCCGTCCCGTCCCTCCCCTGCCGGCGGCCCCGACCCCGGATCCGCTCGCTCCGCGCACGCCGGTCCCGGCGGGATGAGCTACGGAGGTCGCCGGCCCTGCCCGGCCCTTGCTCGGGGCAAAACCTGACCGGGCAGGCGTGCGCCCGGCTCTCGGGCTGCTGGCAGCCTAGTCCCAGTGTCTGGGAGGGGGGCGAGCTGCCGATAAGCCCACCGGGAGCTCCGGACGTCGTGTTTGCGGTGGGGTGTTTGGGACAAGCCTGAGCAAAGGGGATTGAGAGGTTAACGGAGAGCAGGGGTCCTTAGCAAATCGACGGCTCCTAACGACTGGGATGGTTGTCAAATATTTGCAAACGTGTCCTGGGTTGATCTTACTGTTGTGTGGTTGGTTTGATGAACTGCAGGTCTCCCTGACTTAGTCCCGGATCCCTATTACATCCAGGCGTCCACATATGTCCAGAGGATGTCCATGTATAACTTGAGATGCGCTGCCGAGGAGAACTGCTTAGCAAGGTAAGCATCGTCCCGAGATTTTGCCCGTTTGCTGTGGGTTGCTGTGTTCCTGTTTCCACCTGTGAACGCGGTGAAGAGTGGAGAAGGTTGAGGCTGGAGAGCTGTGGAAACACAGTCTTTTGTAACCTAGTTCCAAATTTGTGGCAGATGGTAGAGTATGCACATCAGAAAGCAATCCTGCCGTATTAGAGAAAAAAGCTGCAGATCTCCTGAAGAACCTGCGGAAACTTGTATTACATGTTTTTATTGCCAGGCTCACTTGAACATTTCTGAATTTTGTGAAATGGAGGCACCTAGAAAATGACTTCATTCTGTTGATTTTCATCTCCCTCCTCTACTCCCACAAGTCCCTGTGTTACTTCATTTAAAAAATCTAAAACTGAACAACAAAAACCCTATTCTTAACCAACACAATTTACTATTAAGGTTATAGTAAGCTAATTGTTTCTGGGCCTATGCCTTTTAAAAGTCTCCTAAAACTAAAATCCCTCTGAAAAGTGTTTCAGAGTCTCTTAAGGGGTTGAAATAACAGCTTTTTTATGAAGTTAGTTCTTGTCCAGTTGGCAAAGAGTGATTTTTCCTGTTTTGTTTGGCAAGAAATCAACATGGCTGTTTTTAGCCATTTTAACTTGTTTGATACCTTATCATGCAAAACAGATTTATTTATTTATCAACATCATTAATTTCTGTTTCAGGGTCATGCTTGCTCTTTACTTGCAGAAAAAAGAAATATGACATAGCAGGTTTTTTTCTTGCTAGCGTCACAGTGAAGACTCATTGAAGTGTTCTTTCTAGATATTAGTTGATTAAAATATCCCAGTATTTAAAAGAGTGTAGATAATAGCTATGTAGAGTAAGAAAAGACAGCCTGATTCATATACATGTTAGTTTATTTTTAACAATTGACTCAACATCTGTTGTGTGATCTTGCATACACAGGGAGTTATTTTGGTTAACAGCAACTAATAAAATTATGTATTTTGTAACCAGAGTAATTTTACAACTCAGCAGTGATCTTCTGCTTAGAGGGAGTCAGTCAGTGATCAAACTTCCATTTATAAAATTAAAACTAGGTCTGAATCTTACTCAGGTCTTGGTCTGACACCAGGCATTTCCACACGATATGGAATTCCTGTATGAATCTCCAGTGCATGAGGCTTATAGGGTCTGGAAAGATCTCTGTTATGAGTTGCTTCTAAGACAATATAAGGCATTTTTTGGAAGTATTTATTGCATATGCTTATGGCTTTTTCCTTTGTTTTCTTTGATTTGCATCATTGCAGTTCAGCTTATCGAGCAGATGTTAGAGATTATGACAATCGAGTGCTCCTCAGATTCCCCCAAAGAGTGAAAAATCAAGGCACATCGGATTTTCTGCCCAGCAGACCTCGTTACTCATGGGAGTGGCACAGCTGTCACCAGTGAGTAAAGTGCTCAGTATGGCATCTTCTAATTATGCTTTTCACTAACAAATGATCATGTATAAGGCGACATTTTCTAAATCTAAAGTGAAGTAGAGAGAAACCCTGGGGAAACTTTGGTCTTTTACCATCTGATTAATTGTATGTTGTGGTAATTACTCTTTGTATATGTAGTGATAATTAATCTTTGCACAGACACGTGAAATGAAGATGATACAAAGCTTATCCATATATAAGAAACTCTTACAAAGTGTAGATTAAATAAAAATACAAGTCTGAAATGAGATTTGTCAGTAGCACTTTCTCCTTTTATTTTACATATAGTCCACTTACATTTAAGTGTAATCAGTAAGTAAAGGTTCCTAGCCATGTTAAAATAAATAGAAACCCTAAAATGTACATTTACTAGCATATTCCCTATAATAACACCTCATTTCAAACAGTGACCCCATACTTCCTGAGCTAAATTTAATGAGATAGTTCTTCACAAGGAATGGTCTGATTAATTTGGGAAAGGAAAGCTACTGAGTTGACTGATCCCATTATCAACAATATTCTATATATATATGATGATATTTTGACATAGCAGCATTGTTCTAGAAATAGTATATTTGCTGGAAACACAACAAGGGAAATGTAGTAGAACATTGTCAACATTTCAGGAGCAAATAACACTGCACACTTGTACCTGTTCAGAAAACTCATATGCAGGAGTTTGAAGATTTGTCCCAGTTTCTGCTGCTTCTCAGCAGGAGTAGTTATAAAATACTAGAACTAATTACTCAGAATACTTTCTTCCACCTTACTTAAAATACAACACTGCTGCTGCAGGTAGATAAATAATAACTGAATCTTTTTAAAAAATGGTATGCAACGTGGGTTTGGTCGAACGGCCTCTGAGCCAATGGAATATTCCTCTCTAGGTTCAAAGGCTTTAAGTATTGAATGAAAAATGAGTATCATTAGAAAATTTTCAAAAAAGCCTCATCAGTTTATAAATCCTGCATACATCAAAAAAGCTAGAACTAAATAAAACCTAATAAAAAAGCCTCCAAAAATGCTTTAGTTAACCTCTATCCCTGAAAAAAATCTCAACCAACAACAAAACTCCCTCAACCCTCATGCTTACAAACTTGATAAATTGATGAAATGGGTAGAGAGCAGTTGAAGTTTTCCATTTGTAGAATAACATTTTCTTACTGTGCTACAATAGCCCAGCTATCACTGTTCAAATGCAGAGTGTGTCTGATGTTGATTCAATTCTTGACCAGAAAATATGTTGCCTACAAAAAAATGCATCTCGTGATCATTTCCATAACAGTGAAGCAAACTCATTTGGAAATGAACTTTAACTGCCAGTTACTTTGGCTAGCCATCAGACACCAGTGTTAGTCATCATCATCTGTGGACTGGTTTTAGTGTTCTGGATGTGCCTGCTTGTGAGGCTCCTGTGCTGCTTTGTTTTACCAATACATTTGATTTTTTTAAAATTAGGCCTTTCTCATATACCTCTTGAGCTGAAAGCATTCAAAAGTAATGGCAGCCAAATGCTGGGAAGATACAGAGCAGGTAGAAAAGACAAGTTTATTTTCCCACACACTTGGAAAGGGTGAAATTACAAGAATACAAGGTCTTAAAACTCCACAGTAACTCTCACAGTCACTTTGTGAGAAAGCAAGAAAAATTCATCACTTTGCCCAAATCAAAAGCATACACACTTCTGAAATAGAGACAGCACTAAGTATAGGCTGTAAAAATAATTGATATTGAATGAAATCTGCATTGCCAGTACACAGAAGCTGATTTCTTTATGCAGATTTTGTCTTCACCAATGTTACAAATATGTTAATTGTCTGAGGGCCATGGAAATGTGAAACCAAATTGTTGGGATTTTGCTAGCAAGTAGCGAACTTCTATGGAATTTATAGTATGTAAGGTAAGCATTCTTAGCAAACCTCTGGTTAAAAGCACTTATAAGATGTTAAATTCAAATATGAACTACTTAATACTTGCTATTGTTATTGGAAAAGAGGTGAAACAAAATTTTGGAAAAACAGTGCTGCTATGGAACCTTACCATAACAAATTAAAAATATTATTTATTTATAGGATGACATGTCGTACTTGAAAATTAGAGTAAATTGAGTGGTCAGTAGTAGGAAAGTATACTAACACACACATTTTGGGTAGTAAGTAAAAGTTGTCCAGATTTAATAGGATGTAGCTCAAACTGGAATATGTGAAAATGTTATTGATAAGATTTGATCCATCTCTTATAATGTATCAATGGTTTAACAGACATTATCACAGCATGGATGAATTCAGCCACTATGACTTGTTGGATGCAAGCTCACATAGAAAAGTTGCTGAGGGACACAAAGCAAGTTTCTGCCTTGAAGATACTTCCTGTGATTATGGATACTACCGGCGATATGCATGTACAGCGCACACACAGGTAGGAGCTGCTTTGGAGACAACCACGTGTTTGTGTTTAGATAGCTTTTCTGCCAATCACCCAATGCCCTAAATTAGCTGATGCCCCAACTAGCTTCTGGAGTTCGCCATTATAGAGACCAGGATACTGATCTGGAGACTGATAATTCACCCATGTGCTGTTAACTGTGAGTTTCTTACTAAAGGGCAGTGACACTCACTAGTGTCGCACCAACTGAATTGAACTATATTAAAATATGGCAGTAAGACTGGTCAGGCTTGCTAAAAGGCACTCAAGACACCCCATAAAGAAGCTGTTCCCAATGTTCATCCCCCCAAACTGGTGTCCTTGGCTGGTGCCAGGGTTCATAGTTGGTATTTTCTCCCTTGCAGAGTCTGAAGCTGTAAGGTGCTGGATTCCATTAACACCTGTAGCTGCTGGCTGGCAGCCTGGCACAGAAATATCAGAGTGTTGTTCTGTGCCCATACAGCAGGAGGTTGTTAAAGAGAATGTCAGTTATGTGGCTGTTATGATGGGCTACATACAAATGTAAAGCCAGGTGCTGGGGCTTGTTTCCAGGGGAACATGGAAAACAGAACATACCTTTATGATAGACAAATCCACGCAAGGCTCCTATCTTGAATATTGCATCACCACCTCTCAGAACTGCTAAAGAAAAGCTTAAAAAGTCCTAACCAGCCAACCCCAGCAGAACAAGGCTGATCAGTAGTGTAGTATGACTCAGAGATTTCATAGACTATTCCATTTTGGAAAACCAGAAGTAAGACCAAAACTTCACTGGTTGTGGATTGAAAGAGGAAATTTTTGATATTTACTGATATTTCAGGTTTCTGCTTTAAAACAGAGAGGTGCGCTCTTTGGACACATTAGTGAAGTATTACATTCTTTGCCATTGGATGTTGCAGAGATCAAAAATTTCCATGGGCTCAAGAAGAATTTAGACAAAGCTACAGATGTTATTAAACACAGAAATCTGATGGTACCCCATGCCTTAAATACAGTTAAATGCCTGGTGGAAGGAATTTGCCTGACATTACACATCCCATTCCTTATACTCTTTCCTTGTTAAGTATCTGCTGCTGACCACTGTCAGAGATGTGACACTGATCTTTGACGGATCTGTGGTTTAACTCCGTGTGGCCATACATACACTGAAACCTGTATCCCTTATTCTGCAGCTTTTCATCTAGAAGGTAGTTATTCTGTCACAGAGAAATGACAGCTATGCTTCACTGGCTGACGTGTCCACATTTTAACTATAATGAATGATCTGCAATACAAAGAGGCTTTGAAGAGGTTTTATAAAGACCTTTTCTACTTCTGTAGACTATGACATCTAACTAAGTAACATACATATTTTACAGCTGGAGTATTTGTGTCACTAGAATCATGGCTGTGTCAGCATTTCCACTGGAAACCCATATTTCAGGGGTTTGTAATTGGACTGTAGAACTTTCCTCCAGCCTCAGACTTGGCACAAACATGCAAGAGTCTGAGCTGAACACCAGCTGGGTCAAGAGGGAATTCCTGCAGGACTTGGGTTTTCTGCACTCTGTGTGTTGCCAGAACAGATCAGCTCTGCCTAGAGCAATCTGTATTGGCCACAGCTAAAGATACTAGCTTTGAACCACCAATACATTCATATATGGGGATTCTTACTCATGTTCCTAAGAACAAAGAATTTTTCAAAAATGTGGATCTGGAATAAAGGCTACATTTTCAGTTCCCTCAGATTCTTGTGTCACTATTTGCCTGAAGAGACACCATTTCCATGGAAAGCTCAATGTGAAAATGGCCCTTAACCCTACTATTCAAACATCCATAGTAAAATGTTGCACCATTCCTAAGAGTAGAGATAGGTTCCAACATGGTGATCAAGTCTGTCTGTACTCTTGACCTCAGAAGATATTCACTTGATAATTACAGCTACTTACCTCCAGTCTTTGGTCAATTTTTATTGTATTCTGATCTTATGTAAAGAATGGAAAACAATATAATTATCAGTTTTTACGTAAAAGGAGTTACGTAACAAGTGATTGTAAGAAAATACAGATACCTCACAGATGAAAAACTGTCAATATTATAGGTGTTTTTTATCCAGTAGTAATAAAGGGCTATAAAAGTCTAGAAAAGTGGTGCATTAGACTTAGGTATTCTATTATAGACACACAAAATGCCAACTAAAAATAAGATTCATTTTCTAAGTGAACTGTGATAGTTAAGTGAACTTCAGTCTGACTGCCCCTAATATCTAGAATATCACTGTTTCTAAAGATTAATGTTTTTTCACATCCATCTTAACTTCATTCTTAAGGGTCTGAGCCCTGGCTGCTACGACACTTACAATGCTGACATAGATTGCCAGTGGATTGACATTACTGATGTAAAACCTGGAAATTACATTCTGAAGGTAAGTGTATTGGGAATGGGGAAGTTTGGGGTTTTTGGGGAGCGTTTGGGTTTGTTTTTTTTTTTCCCCTACTGAAAGAAGCAAATAATTTACATACATCCTTCGGCATGTAAGTTACCAGCTGAAGTGCGGCAGCAGACAGCAATGTGCTCTCTCCCCTCCAGGTCAGTGTAAACCCCAGCTACCTGGTGCCTGAATCTGATTACTCCAACAACATTGTCCGCTGCGACATCCGCTACACGGGCCACCATGCCTACGCCTCTGGCTGCACAATTTCACCGTAAGTGCCTCCCTGGTGGTTTCTCTGCCACTGTGCCCCACTGTCAGGATTTTGTTTTGTGGGTTTTGGGAATTTTAAAATTTGTGGGAATTTTGCTCTTGCGCTTGTGCCGTTGGAATATGTAACACTTTCCAAAATTGCTGCTCCTGTCTGGTCTGCCAGATAACAACCTCTGGCTCACACACTAGTTCTTTGTACTTGCATTAGGACCTTTCTAGGATCATTCAATACCCTTTTACACACCCACACACAACTGAGTAGCTGCAGTGCTCTTTAAGACATTCTGCAAAATCCCACACATGTGTGTTACTTCGCTGTTGCTACTTGCACAGCAGACACTCTCCCTGAAACAGTTCTTTCATACATCCTCCATTTAGTTTTGCTCTTTAAAAGTTCGAACAATGCCAAAATTGTGCCTTTCTTACATTTTTTCCTCCAAAACGGCAAATTCATTTAATAAATGTCCTCATGGTAGATCTACTGTACCTTAGTATCTGTGAAACACACACAGAGAAAGCAGTCTTCTGTAACACAGAAGTAAGCAGTTCTCAGAACACTGTGCTAGCTGCTCATATGAAATATTTATCAAAAGACTTCATTTGGAGTATTAACATTGTATAGAGGTTAATGTGAAACAATTTCCAGAGCAGTCAATGAAAAGTAAAACAGTAAAACAGATGACCAGTGTAGTCTTCTATAACAGTATCAGTGAAACAGACTGAATTAATGTGACTTGCTTAATTAGCCTGTAAAATATTAATTCCTCACTTTACATTAGGAAACTAGTAGTTAAATGAACCAAACTTACGTTTCATGCTTTTAACTTCTAATTTCCCCATCTTACCTCTGAAAATGTTACTGAGTACATAGAATAATAGTAATGTTGGAAAAGACCTTTTAGCTCATGAAATCTAGCTATCGACCTCATATCACCACCATGCTCACCATATTCTCAAGTGCCATATTCATACATCTTCTGAAAACTTCCAGGGATAGTGACCTCACTACTTCCCTGGTATTCTGCTCTAATGCTTTACAACCCTTTATGTGAAACAGTTTCTCCTGATATCCCATCTAAACCATCCCTTGAGGCCATTTCCTCTCATCCTGTCTCACTGGTTATGTGGGAGAAGAGACCAGCCCACGCCTCACTACAGCTTCCTCTTGGGGATTTGTAGAGAGTGATGAGATTTCCCCTCAGCCTCTTCTTCTCCAGGCAAACACCCCATCTGTCTATCTGTCTGTCTGTCTATCTATCTACCTACCTATCTTTATATATGTACACCATACTTTATATCTCTCTCAGGTACATATTCATGCAGGGCTGGGACACAAAATGTCTGTTACTGTTGGCTGAAGTGTGCTTCCAAGCTGACAAGTGGGTATTCAGCAGTTCTTTCTGTGCGTGCCTGCTCACCTACATAAAATTACTTCTCTTTCAACAGATACTGAGAGAGATGCAAGAAGTGGATGAGATGGTGCCAGATGTTTTGAACTGAAGTATCATTATACAAACTTCACTAGGATGCAAATACTATAGAAACAAAACTACAGAACATACACAGATACACCCACACACCTTATGTGACTTTGAAGCACTTCTGCTGCTTTTCAACCAAAACTTAACTGGATATTAAGAATCTAAATTGGCATTATTTGTATTGCTGTTGAAATGTGTGAAACTGGTGCTTCATTTAGAGATATTTTAAATTTTGATAATCTAACTCATTCATAAAAACATGGGACCATTTCTTAGCTCCTTCAAATTTGGAGTTTATGTAATAGTAGACTTCAGTGGGAATATTACTGGTGAATGAGTTGAACATATTTTAAAATGTAGGAAAAAAAATGTACACAAAATGAATTAAATAAAACTCAAGAGAATGTACTAATGTCAGCTATCTCAGAAAAGACCATAATGACAAACAGATTAAAAGTGATGATACAGTACTATTAAAAAGTCTTGCTAGGACACATTGATATGAAAGAGAGAAGTATGTTCAGCTTTCAAAGAATATTAACATATAGCAGAGAAATACACATATATTATATAAACAAGTTATACCCCTGCAAGAAAAGTTATGTTTACATTTTTAATACATTAGAAGTTTTTCCATTTTCTTAAGTGAAAAACAGATGGGGTTTTGAAATACACCTTTCATCTGTGAAAATTTATTAAAAAGTTTACCCATCTTTATATGGTCAAGAAATTTTTCAAGGTGGGACTTTTTTATTAAAAAAGTTCTGCAAACTTAATGTAGATAAAAAATACCTGTCAAGAAATGGGCTCTTGGAGATGAAGAGTCCCTGATGTGGTCATCTGTGAAAAACATCCAACTTGAACAGGTTAACCATCAAAATAATACAGGCAATTAACTCAGGTGGTGCCACAAACAGAAGTAGGTCAGAATCTCTTACAAAGTATTTTTAGTGTGAAGAAAACCTACTACCTGCTTCCCCCTTAAGTACTGTAGTTGACTTTAAAATGTATATCTCAGTATTCAAAATAACAAAGTTGAAAATATACTGTATAGAGAGGAAGAGCAAAAAGTCAGTGTATTTGACACCCTGCTTTAGGCTGTTCAGGAACCAAATGCAACATTGTTAAGGGGAAAAGCTTCCAGCCCATATTAATGTTTTTGCTGAACTGCTTAACTGGTGCTGGGTATACTACTCCTCCTCCCATCTCCAAATTATTTTGCTTTTGCAGTACACCCTGCTGTAAGCTACAGTAGCTGTGATTTTTGTTTTAAACTGTGAAATTACATATCACAAGGGGATCTGGCTTTTTTTGTCAGAAGATTTCTGATAATGTAAAATGAGAATCTACTTTTGGACCAATGGGACCTAGAAATATTGATTGGTGTTCATTAATTCAATCAGCAGTTCAAAACACCTAATGAAATATTGGAAGCTCAATAAATTAAAAAAAAAGGAAAAAATGTGCTATTCAGTATAGTTAAAAATTAAAAATCTGAGGAGTATGGAGTGGTTTTATTATCACTACTGAGAATACTTCAGGTAGTATTTGGAAGTATTTTATGCTTTAGAACCCTATGGATTTAATTTGGAAGTTTAATGAATTACCATAAGATCCTTCATGGATCAGCTGTTCTTTAGTACATTTATTTAAGTTTATTTCCACCTTAATCATAACTTGGTTACAAATTTGCAATCAGAACTTAAAAAGAACCTTAGATCCAGCAGCCTCATGATTACTACCCACCAGTGAGAGACGGTGCGGAATAATAATTTATACCTGCAGGTCCCTCTCTGTTTGCTGCAAGATCCATTTTAGCAATCTGTAACCAGTACGGGCAATGAACAGAAGCAAAATTTGGAACTTATGAGAAGACCATTTGTAACATATGTCTGCAAAAATGAGGGCCTATTTAAAGTCTAAGCTTCTGAAATCACAGCCCAAAGAGTTCTTAGGTTTAAGAGATGTTAAGGGATGCAAGCACATTCACCTTTCTATAGACTTAGGTCAAAACTGGGGTCAAAGTCCTGAGAGCAGCTTGGGCAATGGAAACAAAAGCTACTGAATGGAACCAGGCTGTGGGCACGGGCTGCTTCCTGGGAAGAGGTGTGCTCGTACCTCATGGTGCCTGATGTTGAATGTGGCACGTGAGAGCACTAACTGCAGATGGAGCAGCCGCAGGAAGGGGGGGTACCCCTCGCAAATGACACACTCACCTGCTCACACGTCTGTGCCCAAACTACTTGAAGAGCTCCACTGAAATCAGCAAGGAGCCAGAGGGCCTTGAGCATCTGTGTAGGTGGAACAAGTGGGAATGGCCTCATTTGGAAAGGTGTTGAATGCTGTAACTTTGAATATTGGGGATACTGAAGCTATGAAAATGTAGCTTTTCTTTCCGTAGCAAAATATTTTATTTGTTTTGAAATGTGTGTTAAGCGACATGACATTGATGTACAATAGCACAAAAATTGCCTAAGAAATTAACAGAAAGACAAGGAATTTTAGGATTAAAAAAATGAAGGAATGTGACTTCAACCCTGTTTAACTATAGTAAATCACAACACAGTAGACGTAGAAGAGTTTATTATATAATAGCATGTGTAGAAGTAATTCTAAGTAGGGGAGCGCCAACAATATTTTCAGTATCTTGGCTCTGCAGATTTGACACCTTTTTGCATACTGGAATATGTGTTTGGGACTATGTGCATTTTTAAAAACTGTTTTGGAAAAAGTTTTCATTTTTAGAGGAAATTATATTTGGATTCCATTTTACCAGACATCGGGCTTATTCCCTTATCTTTGGAAAGTGTATTGACATTGGTCTCAGTGGGAGCAAAACCAGATTTAAATTTTGTGGGAATTCTACTATGAATTTGCTGTTTTGCAGTCTCAAATTTCTTCTGAAAAGCCAGAATGTATAAATGTGTGTGAAGCAATAACCTCCCACACTTCAAATCTTAACTTAAGAATTGCACATAAGGAACATAATATATGTCAGGCTCATTAGAGGAAGGGTTTGTTATATATTTTTTTAATCCTGAAATACATTTGGTATTTGTGTATTTCTAGACAAAAGTGTAACAGAAATGACAGACTGGTCACCAATGGAACCAAAACATTGTGTAGATGACGTTTTTATGTTAGGAGAAGTCTACTCAGTTTTTTTTCTGCTCCAGAATGAATGCACGTATCAAATGTACCTTCCTATTGTCATTCATGCATTGTTTGCAGTGTGCTCATTCAAAACCAGCAGGGTGGTTTTCATTAATGAGACATTGAAAGTTGGTTTATCCTGTGTCTCACATTTATGCCAAAAAGGCATTTTCATTTTCTCCAAATCCTAAAAGGTGCTGAAAAATTTTTAACTTGAATTAAAACCAAAGAGTATGTAATTGGGAGGTTTTTATTATGCAACTAAATGCTACAGATACAGTGAAATGCCACTTATTTTTGCAACTTTCTTGAAGACTTTCCATTATTTCCTTCACTTTTCTTCAAAGAGTCTTAATTTCAGTAACTTTGCATCTTTATCTGCTCTAATTTATAATATTCAGGCACTAGCTTTGTATTCTTCACTGCACTTTCATATTCTTGTGTTACCTGCCCGTATTATGGTTGCAAGTTTATGTGAAAATGACTTGAATAAAATGTTTCAAGCGTTTTACTTGTCAAAGTATTACAATTACTGCACAGGCCAGATCCATCCCTCAGTGAGAAGGCTTTAGGTTGTTGTATCTGCATGAAAATGAAGAAAATTCTATCTTGCTGACATGGTCTCAGAAAAAATGTGACAAGAAGGTAGAAACAAGAAATAAAAAATTCAAGGCATGATAAATTACTCCCGATACTACACAAAGGATTAACATGTTAAGGCTTAACAGGAGGAGGCATTTCGTTCACCTGGACACTATTTCCTTACTGTATCTGTCTTGGTAAAAACAGGAAGTTAAAAAGCATTTTCAAGAATTTCTGCTCCACAAATTATGCTTTCACAGAAAGAACATTTGAGCAGTACATGGTAGGAAGTCTATGTACTCTAGAAAACTGACTAAAAGATTAAACATATAGTTACTCCAAACATATTTTATCCTGTTATTTACAACCTCTACAAGCCAGTACAAGGCAGTGTCCTGCTGCCTCTTCAATCTGTATGCTAAACTGATAAAACAGTCTGAGTTGTGAAGCATCTCTTGTCCCTTCACTACTACAGAAGAGAATAGTTAAATTGAGACTTGGATTCTAAATAGTTTAGCTCTAATAGTTAAAAAGAGTCTTATTGGAGTCATCAAACACATAAATACCAACTAACTGGCACTCTTGGCTTCATGTAAATACAGACAAAACCAGTGTAATATCTTTTAAAATTAATAAAATAAATGTAGAATTATTTCAGATATAACCCACTTTGTGTAATGTTTCTCTATTTAAAAAGTATTTCCTGTCCTACTACTTATTAGAGCTAAGAGCTTCAAACTGACAATTTCTCCGAGTGCTATTCCTACAGCACAAAACCTGGAGTGGATTAACTTCTGTGCAAATACAAAAATGCAATAAAAATGGCATATGATAATTGAAGAAAACATATGCAAATCTGTTGAAAATAAAGCATCTTCTAGTTCCCACGTACCTTCTACCTCCATTCTGCTATCTCATTTTTACATTAGACCACCTGCTTAGTATCACAAAATTATCTACCACCAGTAGCTCTACCACGATTCATACTTTCGCTCCAGAAAGTATTGCTATAACTGAATTTTCGTTCAAGCCCCATTTTTCCTGATCTAATAATTCCATAAAATGTGATTAAAGAAATACTTATGCCTGTTTGGAAGTCTACAAAGTGGTCCCATCAATAATACACCCATTTGCTATTTAAAAAAAAAAAATCACATTTAAACTAGTAATTACTGTCTTAAAAGATACTGAAAAATCTGAGATTGATTTGTTGGTAAGCCTGAAGTGAAAAAATTGTGCATTTGAAGCAGCCTAGTAGTATCTGACAGTATGTACCTGGCTTAAGACATTTCTTCTATGTTATGGTACTGAACAGAAAGGCATGGATCTCAAGATTTCAAAATCTAATCATCACAGAAAAAAATAACCTCCCATGTCACTATAAAAATAAATTGCTAGTACTTTGTGAGAAGTCTCCGTCTAAACAATGCTACAGATACGATACAAGTTAAAATCACATATATGCTGAAAATGTTATGTTGTTACAATGAAGAGAATACATTCTAAACTTTATCAACAACCTCCAGGCAAGTTCACTGGGTTTATCAGTTCATAAACAAATTACCAGTTACACGTAAAAGATATTATCAAGTCTCCACCATCACTACTCATTTGTATAATGTATTAAGGCTGTGATCCAGGTGAGTCACTAAGCACCAGCAGAAAGTAGCAGTAACTCATTAAAATATGAAGTAATGCCAGTATCCTGATCTCTCTTCTCTCATTCATGTTGTGTATGTTGTCTTTTTTCTTTTCTTTAAAGTAAAAGCTCAGAATATTTTTGAAAAAAAAAAAAAAAAAAGGAATGTTTTGTTAAGTCAGGCTTCCTTCAGGGAGAATTCTATGGCCACAAATTACAGCTGTAATAATGCAGTAAAAAACTTGCTCTAATGCCAAGATAAACCAATGTCCCTAAACCTTTTAAGCACATGCAAAAAAGCACTTTAGAACATTGGCTCCTTGAAGTCTTGAGGTTTTTCCCAAACTATTTGCAATCTTTTAAGTTTTTGATCCTTAAACAGGATACTCATCTGCTGAAAGAAAGGTAAGCTGTCCATGAAAAACTGTTACAACACCTATCAAAAGACATTTCTCTTGCTTTACACTGGAAGCAGAGAAGTCACATACCAAACCTATGTTTGGTGTGGCATTCATCTAGGATTTATTTACTTATTTTATTTAAGGATTTAAGGATTAACATTTGCATCTGAAAATCTTGAAGTTTGTAGAAAGCACGTAAATGCATGGCTTCTTCTGCAAAATATAACACTACAAAACCACAGTAAATATGTTTCTGTGCTTTATTTTGTAGCTTTTGGCCTTCATTACTGTTCCATACGGAACAGTGAAAATAACAGCACCAAAACCACTTTGAAATGAAAGGTGGTTTGAATTTCTCATTTCTCTGGGTGGCAATGCCATTAAAGACAGTATTACATAAACTGACATTTGTTCAGTATATAGAAAAGAATGCCTAACTAAGTGGGGCAAACCATGCCTAAATATTAATGCAGAACAGACCCACTTGAAGGCTTAGTCTTCAAGAACTTAACACAAGATGGAATGTCTATAATGTACCATTACCTATGTTTAGTCCAGGGCAAGGATCCTCATACTGCTGACAACATTTTCTAATGCAGCCCAGAAGCCTGATGGCTTTGGCTGAGACACAGGAAAAGACCAGGCTTTTTCAGACTGCAATATGTTGGAAGGCCATCTACACCTTAAGGGGTATCATATCCTACAAGTTTGCAGGGATTTAAGAGGAGACAAATCTGAAGAAAGGAAATTGATCAAGGATTATTAAACACCATAAGCTACTGTATCACAAGACGTCACTCAGCTGTAAACTGGAAGCTTGAAGAGATCAATGTTGTATGATGTATCACTGTGCTCCCTCTGTCCTTAAAGCACCCCTTTCTGACTCCTTTCAAAGATACGAGGTTAGATGGGTCTTTGGGGTGATGCAGGGCTTCCCTTAAGCATCTCAAAATGCTACATCAATAGTACAGTCCAGTCATTTATCAGGTTTATGAATTAACTTGATAATGAAAGGTAACTATATTTAAAAAAAAACACTATTAAAGATTAATTACATGTTCAGAATTTCTTTCAATTAGGTATAGGAAAAGTACCTGAAGCATATTCAATGAACTTTTTTTGCTATATTCTAATCAGATGAACTCCCAGTGTCAGACTGGCACTTAAAAGTCAAATGTCTCTTAGTGTACAAAGTTTTTTCACGTTTTCACATTCTTTCAGAAAGTGCAAGACACATGTTGAATAATCCAGACATAACTACCAAAACAAAATATTAAAGACATCTCTTCATTTCTTCAAATTGGCAGTATAATCAGAGGACAGAGTTCACAATTTAAAAGCACAGTATTTTATTCTCCCCAGAGATTTCCATATTATGCTTAAAACTAATTGACTTTGCCAGCTACCTGATACACTGGTAAATTTTTGAAGTCTCTTCAAGTTTAAGAATGTTTAACTTTGTCTCAGTTGAGATGGGACAATATAGAACCTTTCTTTTGACAACCAAATTCTCATATAAAGTACATTTTTTTAACAATAAAAAAATTTCCTCCTAACCCCCCGTCCAAATAATCTGTACTATTCCTACAGGGCACAAATTATGTTTCTAAAAAACCCTTTGTTCACATTAGGGTATATTTCATGAATGGTGGCACTACATTATGGGACTTACGAACCAGCACCAAATGGTCATTATATTGATCAACAGCACAAAGAATGAATGAAACAATCTTGACATTCTACAATGGTAAATAATAGTTGCAGGTTTGTAGATTGCAAAGGATATGGACAATATAACAAAAATGTTCAAACATTCAAACATCTAGCAGTTGTAAAAAAAATGTTTTTTGAACCTCCATTTATGTATAGTCTAGTCATCAAATTTAATCTTTTTCCCTTGAAATGCTGTAATTTGAGACATTTGCTCTCTGCGTCTCCTGCTTGCTTCCCATGAAGGATGAAGAGGCTGCTCCAAAGATGCTTTATTATTGTTGCATTTAATACCCCCTGAAGCTTTTGCAAATGGTTTCTTCTTGAGCTTTGTTTCATTTTTAAGAAAACCTGTGCAAGTACAAAACAAAACATTAACTACATCAGGAACCTTTATAAAAGTATGCAAACTACCTTGGGATTGCAAATATTTAAAAAAAATTCATAATGAGCCATGGGGAACACAGTCATCTGAATATTCACAGCAAGATTTCTTCATCTTGCAGCCTGGTAAGTTGCTACTTGGTAGACTGCAGATAGTTATGATTTATTAATACTGACTACACTCTAAATATGCAGATAGTTACGATTTATTAATACTGACTACGCTCTAAATATGTGTAGACAAACATTCAGCACAGTGTAAACTTTTTTCTTCACAATAATCCAATGACTGTTACACAACGTAACTAATATGACTGGAATTATAGCCTCAGTCCAATGAACTCCAAAATGGTACCACAGAATATAAACTGAATAAAATATTCCATATTCAGAAGCTATTGAAGAAATTACTTATGAGATAAGGTACTAGTTACATATAACAATCTAGTACCTTTACCTGTGCACAAATAATATGACAGACAGAAAAGCACTTTCCAGTGTAAACATTAAGTATTTCTAATATGAGAGAATAGAAAATAGCAGACAATATCCATAGATTAAAATGAAAGCTGAACAGTTAGACCATTTTAGCAACAAATGTTAAAATATGTGCCACAAACTTGAAAAGAAACAAATATATCCCATCGTGAATAGACTGCAGAGGTAACAAAATTTCAAAATATTTTTTCTCTCCTAATTTTACCAGGTTAAGTAATACATACCTGTTCTTTCCTTTTTCAGAGGCTGGTCTTTAGTATTTCTAAAAAGAAAAAGAAGTAGTTAAGATTTTTCAATAAAATTGTAAGATTACAAAGACCTGTGAATAAAGAATCATCATCACCATAACACTCACGGAATAACTTCAAACATAACATGCAAGCTTTTTCAACACTGCTCCACCCATGTTAATAAAGAAGTAGAAGTATTCAGAAGTGATTGAATTTGTGTGTAGATCTAGTTAGAAATCCTATGCATAAATCAATGTTATTGTGAATATAAGAAATTGTCAAGAAAGCTTAAGAAGACTAGTGAGTAGTTTCTGTGAAAATGTTCTAAGGTTTAATGGGCTGAAATTCTCTTTGTTTTGTAAGGATTACTAGAAAACACAACCCTTTCCATTGCCATGAAGGAGGGAATGAATGGAAAACATAACATGGAGAAAAGGTTTACCTTCTGTTCTGAGATTTCTGATAGGTGGTAGACAAAGAACTGCAGATCACTGACTCCAGCTTGCTTGCTTTTGCAAGTGGCTTTCTCTCTTCCATGATCAAATCTTGTACTGTTCCAGACACTGTGCTCTTTTCTGTTTTCATTACATTTTTCTGAACACAACCCTTTTCTTTTGTTGAAGAAAAATTATTAACTGCTGCTGTTTTTTTCTTTTTTACTTTTCCAATGAAGAAGTCATCATTGCTGTCACTGTCAGAATCGGATGACCCATTATAAAACCTCTCTTCAGTACTATCATCGAAGTATTCCTTTTCACTGGGATGCTCTTGGTCACTATCATCAATTATTTCTTTTATTGCATTTATTTTTTTCCTACTCATATTTTCTTTTCTTTTTTGATAGTCAAGTTTCTTTCCTGTTTTGTTTTGAGTAACCGTTTGCATTTCTATTGCCTGAAACGAAGGTTCTTCTGGAGCATATGCTCTCTCCATTTCCAGAGTTTTCTGTTCATATTCACTCTCACAGAGCTCTTCAACCACCTTGTCAGTTTCTACTTTCATGCCTGGTTTTGTTTTGTGTTCACATCCTTGCTGTTTTTGAGGTCGCTTACAAGTTTGGTCATCCAAGCTGTTATTGAAACGTTGTACTGATTTAGGCTGTTCTTCTGACTGATCCTTTTTCATAGGAGTGTCTTTGTCTGGATTCTTTCTTGCATCTTTAAAAGCTTTAACAGCAGCTGTACAAGGGGCAGAAAAATATTTTGTTGCAGCTACATATGAATTTACATATCTTGTTTTTATATAACAAAACATTTTTGCAACTTCTATGTGTTGTATTGAGCATATTTAGTATGTCCTTATGAAGTATTTACCACACACAGGGGACAAGAGATACGTTAGAATACAGTATCATCAAAAGTGAAGGAAAAGCCCTGAAAATATTATCAATAAATACACTATGAAATTTGGACTAAATCATGAACTTCTCATTCAAAAAATAAACTGCAGCTGATAATCATGTTCATAAGACACTACTTTGTGTATAAAATTGTAAACTAATAAGAATTTGTTCATATATAATTAAATGGGTATTTGATATGCTCTCTTATTAATGAAGTAACTTTGTGGCATTACTACTAATACTTTACCCTTTTAAACATTAATTTTAGGTGGAAAATTCCAGTTTCGAGAGAACAAGAGAAATCCTACATAACCAGGAAAGATACCTTAAGAATTCTGAGCAAAGTTTTCAGGGAAAGTTAAGAAAGTGATTTGTAAAACCTTTTAAATGCCTTTGAAAACCCAGTTGCAATGATCCATTTTTGTTCCTTTTTAATTTAGAAACACTCCATTACATCTATTTGATTTTTAGAATTCTCGTTATAAGCTCTGTTTGTTCAATTACCCTATATTAAATAAATGTCATACTGTATACTGTCACATATAAACCCATATAAATTTCAAGCTATATAAATGGTTTGAATATTGTGGCTTGGTTCACTGCAGCTAGTTAGGCTAATTACAGAAGCTTTTAGTTTTTGTGGGTTTTTTACTGTTGTTCATGTCAGAAATATACATTACAAGGTAACAGTAAGCTACAGATAAAAATTCAATAAAATGTTTCATACCTTTAAGTTCAACAAATCTGGGCTTCAAGGTGGGGTGTGTTGCAAGTCTTGCCATGGCTCGCTCAGTTGCAGTACAGTTTGGCTGCACAAGAAAAATTCAAAGGCATGAAGTCAACAGAACAGTCAACCTACACAGGTCTGTGTCAGTTATGCTGCAATGCATACTAATGTGATTCTCACCAGGAACTGACCAAGAGGAAAGCTTATGACACTTTATTTGTAATGTATTACCATCTGTCGAAGACCACCCTAAGTTGCGGGGTGGCTTTGTGTGGTGGAAACACTTCTCCTCCAACCCGTGCTTCCAAAGAAAGGCTCGGCAGTCTCTTGTTGTTCGGTCTCATGGTTGTTGCAAGTTATCTGAAAGATTGTCTTCTCGGGCTGCTGTGGTTTGGTCAGCAGCTCAGGCAAAGGCACACACACACACTGACATCCTTTCTGTCTGCCATCTTCTTCCTTCTCTCCCCCTGCCCAGGGCTGGTGCTATCTTTTATATGGTACATTATGTGTTACATGTTTACAGTTTTTCCCCAATATCTACTACCTATATTAAATGGTGCTTTTCTACTCTAAACCAATCTGTGAGTGCCAACATCACCAAGAACATGGAGGTAAGGAAGAAGTGAGAGGGAAGACAGGGCAGGCCCAAATCCCTCCATCTTAAAACCTCTGACCCCCACGTACAAAACATAAATCCCCCCTGTACAGTGCTAAAAAATTCTTCCCTCTACTTTGTAACTACTTCTACTATAATATCTAAACTTTTGTGACTTCTTGTTCTTCCTGCAAGGTTGGTAAATAATTCCATTGCTCAAATCAAAAATCACAGCTGTTTCCAGCTGCCTGCCTGGGTCTCAAATGCTTCTGACCTGGACCTGGAACCTCCAAAAATGCCTAAAGGACATTTTGAGTTCCCACAACCATCATTCTAAATGCATTAAAATCTGTCTACCTAAACATTGCCAGAAACATAGCAAATGCACAACATGTGATATTTCTCAGGTGCTGAACAGGGATAACATAATTTATGTTTTCTTTAAAGCACATCAGACATATCGGTCACTGATTTTACGTTTACTATTTCATATAAGAGCAAAGAAAATTAATGAAATTAATGAATTAATGAATAAAGAACATCATACCGATAGAAGGCATTCTGCTTGAAGCAATGCAACAGCTTGCAAGAATTGATTGTAAGTATTGATCCCATAAAAGCTGGAAAATGACATAGCATGACATTGAAGGAATGCACGTAAACCACTGAAAGGCAAGGTCTAACTTGACTATGAAGACAAAAAATCTTAAATTTGACGTGGTAGAATACTGGAACTCTGGAAACTGATTCAAACAAGAAATATTATCTTCTTGCTTAAATTAAAAAACAAGAAAAGAAGGAATTATTTATTTTCTGACTTCCTGTTTTCAATACTGGAAATCACAAGTATGACCATTGTAAAATGAATGGTACCTAAGACTTTTTCAAAGACAGCTCTGTCTTTTGTTCTGTTTTTTTAATGTGTGATTGTTTGTTTCCTTGTTTCCTTTTTTTTTTAATCTTCTTTTTTGAAAGGAGGAAAAATAGGTCCAACAGATTTGTAAACCACACCTTTATCAGGAAGATTTCTTAAAGCCTGCAGTGGAATTCTCTGGGAGAGAGTGGAAAAGACATACAAAACACACCTTTTTCTCTTCCTATTGGTGGTTTTGTGCTATGGAAATATCACAGCAGAAGCCACTGGAATCAAGAGAGGATGATATTGATAAAGAACCAGACCAAGTACCCTGTGACCCAAACTAAGCTGATTTTGGTGCCATCAACTCAACAGAGCATTCTACCTCTCCTCTCCTAAGCAATCACCACAGCAGATGGAGCCCAAGCCACAGGTGTTACCTGAAAAAAAACAAGGAGTAGAAGCAGTACTGTCTTTCTCCTGGGATGGAGTTAACATGCCTCATAGTAGACAAGATGGTGCTGTGCTTTGGATTTGTGACTAAAACATTTTAGAGCTGGTAACACATCAGTATTTAAGTTACTGCTGGGCAGTGTTTGCACAGCATCAAGGCCTTCTGTTTCTTGCTCCGCCCCTACCATAGGTAAGGAACACCCCTGGTACAGCTGATTCACATGGACCAAAAGGATATCAAGTCCTTTTCAAGTCATGCTTAGTAATAAAAGCTTGAGGTATCTTCCCAAGTAACCATTATGTGAAGTGAAACACTGCTCTCTGGGATGTGGCTAAATATCTGTCTGCCTAAGGGAAGTGCTGAATAAATTCCTTCTTCTTTTCTTGCACATACAGCTTTGCTTTCTTCCTTGAACTGTCTTTATCTTGAGATAGAAGTTTTTCTGACTTCTGCTCCTGGGATGCTCTCCCCATCCCACAGGGGTAGGGTGAGTGATCAGCTGCTGCGTGCTTAGCTGCTGGCTGGGGTCAAACCACCACGACACACATGATACCCAATACATCAGCAATTCACACTTAAAGCAGCTGACATGATCCACATAAGACTGCTCTGTGGTGAATATTACTTTTTTGCACGTCCATTTTCTTCCAGCAGAACCATGTGACTATAAACAGTTATATATCTATATTGCATAAAGAGAGATGGGACACTTCCCACCAACTGCTAGTGCAGGAGAGTCACTCTTCAGTGCTCTGAAGGAAACAGAACAAAAGAAGGCACTACAAATACACCAGAGTCAGTACTTCTAAATGTGGAAACATTTAATTAGTTTGCCAGCCATAAATCTTCTTCCTCAACCAGTGGAAAGCAAATGCCATTTTGTAATTCTTTTGCCATAGTTTTAGAGCTTATAAAATATACTCTGTATATTTCAAGTTCGAAGTGCAGAGCATCTGGGAGTTCTGGTACTTTCTCCTCAAGTCTTCTACATTATTTCTTCAGGTCAAGAGAAACTGGAAAAATGTTCTCTCTGAAGACTGTCCACAAAACTATGAACACTGGCCAGAGGGGACAGGTCAAAAGATGGGTCCATTTCCAAGGGCCACAGACTGACTTACTTCCAAACTAGTTTAGCTCTAAGAACTTGAAATCTGAATTTTGATGCCCATGTAACAGTGCTGCATGCTGCCACCTGATTCTTAGGACAGAAAGCTCACATTTCTGAAGATCATATGCTATTTTCTTTGGAGATTTTCCTATAGCTGGAAAATCTATTTCTGAACTTAATTAACACACTTTTCCCCTCAGCTACTTCCTGTGGGTTTTTAAAGAATATACCATGACGTTCACAAAGCAGCAGCAGCTACTGTGCAGCATCTGGTGTCTTTTAATTCAAGTATTTATAGAAAGGCTTTAAGCATATATAAGCCAATCCATATGGAATAACCACATTTTTTTCCTTAGCACAAAATACTTCACAAACACTACTCACACTGATAGCCACCAGCTAACAAACACACAATACGATAGTCACAGTCACTCAATTTTCTCATTTTTCTGTGTATGGGCTTTTTAGTTTTGCTTTGGTTTGGGTTTTTTTTTTTTTTTTGGCAGAGCCCATGCTCAATTTATTTTCCCTCAATTATTTTCCAGTATATAAAACATTTTAGAAATATAGACAATATAGAAAAAAAACTTAACAAAGAAATGCCAACTGTCTTTACAATCAAGAACACTTCTCCCCCTCCTTCCCATCTTTTGGACGTTTAATTAGATACTAAAATTTTGCACCTTTATTCTGACATCCTCCTGCTACTTCTTGTATTATTTTGCACTACTTATTTTTTATGCAAGAATGTGCTAGTACTTTCTACAGGAACATTCTTCCTCCTGCAGTGTGCAACTGAGGCACTGGAAAGTGAACAAAGCAGAGCAGCGTACAGTCACACTTTGCAGTGAGAAATTTTAATTTACTGTGCTGGTTGAGGTTGGGGTAGAGCTAATTTCCTTCACAGAGGCCAGTATGGGGCTGTGTTTTTCGGATTTGTGCTGAACACAGAGTTGACAACACAGAGATGTTTTTGTTATTGCTCAGCAGAGCTTACACAGACCCAAGGCCTTTTCTGCTGGAGGGAGACACAGCTGGGACAGGTGACCCCAAGTGAACAAAGGGATATTCCAGAACATGTGACATCATAGTCAGTACATGATGTGGGGAGTAAAAGGAAGAATGAAGGGGACATTTGGAGTGATGGTGTGCTTGTTTTTCCAAGTCACTGTCACATCTGGTAGGGCCCAGCTCGCCTGAGGATGGCTGAACACCTGTCTGGCATAGGAAGCACTGCATTCATTCCTTGTTTTGCTTTGCTATTGTGCACAACTTTTGCTTTCTCTATTAAACTGTCTTTATCTCAGCCTGTGAGTCTTCTAGCTTTTATCCTTCCAATTCTCTCCCTGATCCTGCTGGTGCAGGGGTGAGTGTGCAGCTGCCTGGAGCTTGCTGCTGGCTACAGTTAAACCACCTGAAGACAGTCTACTCTAAAATTCTATCTTGGTAAATAATGCATTATTTCCACAAATAATATAAAAAACATCTGTTATCAAACACACATGTAAGCGAGACAAACATGGCAAATAGTAGCAATGACTGTGAAGAGAATGGATGGATAAACTTGCAAAGATAAAAGCAGATTCACAATGTAAGTTCTGAGATGTGCTGGAACAGGCCAGAAGTTTGGAATTGTTCTGAGAGCTGGCACCACAGGGTAAAAAAGAAAGGAGCAGTGTGACATAAACATCAGGCAGAAGTTTTGTGGGTAGAACCTGCTTCATACCATGCAGGTAATAAAGTGAGAATGAGAAACTGAGTGTCTCAAGGCAGATGGGATTAAAGAAACTGAATGGTATGCCTTGGTAGTAAGCCTGTGACAGTTGAGCTCCAGGATGAATCAAAGGGCAGAAACCTGTGAATAATCTGAGAACATGAAACGTAGACTTTTGATCATTGCTTTATTCTGAATAATCTTTCTGTTCTAAGACTACTTTCGGCTGCACCCTCTCTGCTATAGTTATAATCAATAATAGGAAAGAGGTCATATTCTGTTCTTCAACCAACTTTTGCACAAAAGACAGATCTCATCAGAAACAAAACTGTTATTAGAAGCATATTCTATTATAAGGACAACAACCAGAGTTTCAGGGTGAGGATGCTACCAAAGTGGTAATGCTTTGTGGCTCTGCATCAGTCATTAGTCAGTTATTTGAAACAATGACATTCAAATGGAGACAGCAAGACACCCCACTGGGAAGCAAGCAGTACATGGAAAAAACCTGATACAGAAACCAACCTTGGAGAATGTCATACTAGTTTCTAAACCATCTAGAAGGAGTTTAATTTCAAATGTTAACAACACCCTGAATTTAAGGAGGAGAAAAAAAAAGGGTCAACATTACCTAGAGAAAGTATAGAAAAAGTAACACCTAATTCTGGGCCAAAGAAGATGTCATTGCAATACCCTTTCTTAGCAGCCTGGGAGAAGACTTCTCTACTAAAAAACCAGCAAAAACCAACGAAACAAATAGAAAACCTATTAATACACACACATTCTTTACAAAATTCTAATTAGTTACAGCAGTCCTTCATAACAGTAGATATGATTAATGTAAAGTCACAGGGTAATTGAAGGTGCCAAATCATGGCTTGGCCACCCAAGTCTATACCATGACTTCATACTACTTTGGAACAAGATGTGAATGAAGTTACTTTCTGACTGTGAAACACAGCTAGTTCTCCCTCTTACTTTATGTCTAAGGCATACAGCTTGTGATTTGTGGCCTCAGACATGGTGAAGATTTTGGTATGAGAAGCAACTGGTTAATGGTATCACTCATGGCAGCATTGCTGTCTCAGCTCCTGACAGTAAGGGGTTGGTAGTTGACTGTGTCTGGCATTAATGATGACAAATTATGACAAATCTGCCAAAACCTCTCATTTTATAATAATCTACTACTTTGTTTTCATTCAAGCTTTAACTATTTTCAACATAACACAAAAATGATCGTACAGGGTTATAAAGTACCTGTTATAAAAGCTTAATAGCATGACAGGTGAGAAGTTCTTAAAGAAATCAATTCTTTATGGATCTCAGAAAATTGTCCAAGTTTCAGTAGAATTTTTTTAATTGCACAATGTACAATTTTTAAAGTAGGCTGATGAAAAATTTTCATTTGAAGATAAAAAAAGTCTGAACATATCTAAAACCTTTGCAATAACTCATCAATACTCTGTGAAGAACTACAGAATTAAAACTGAACAATTTCTTACAAAACATCAAGATACACAGGAGAACTTGTTTATTATTATTTTCAATGCTTACCACAGTTTATATTAATTTACATAGTTTTCTTTTACCATGGTAATTCAAGCACGGAGGTATATGGATATTACTTTATTTATCTTGAAACCTCGGCTGGATGCTAGGTGCCCAGTGAAGCTGTTTTTATTACTCCCCTAATCAGCAAAACAAGGGTTGAAATGAAAGATTCATGGGTTGAGATATGGACAGGAAGAGACAACTAACCAAGTACCACAATGGGCAAAACAGACTCAGCTCGGGGAAGTAATAATTTATTGCCAATTAAATAAGAGGGTAATGAGATCTAAAAACTAAATCTTAAAACACCTTCCCTTCACTCCTCCCTTCTTCCCAGGCTCAATTTCACTTGCCATTTTCTCTACCTCCTCCACCCCAGTGGCACAGGGAGATAGGGAATGGGGGGCCTTGGGTCAGTTCACACATTGTCACTACTGCTCCCTCCTCAGCTCCAGTGACTGAAGCACCTCCTCCCCTTCTTCTTCATGGCTCTTTCTCCCACATATTCTCACTCCTCTCTTCCCTGGTAGCAATTGCTCTTGTGCATTCCCTCCCATTCATTTTTAACTCTGTTATCCCAGAGGTGCTGCCACCATCACTGAATGGCTCAGCCTTGGCCAGTGGTGGATCAATCCTGAAACTGGATGGTATTGGCTCCATTAGACACAGGGCAAGCTTCTGGCCCCTTCTCACAGAAGCCAGCCCTAGAGCCCACCATTTACCAGAATCTTGCCATGCAAAGCCAGCATAAAACATAATAAAGAACATTATGAAACTGAAGACATGGCAATATGCACAATTGTTTTGCTCATATGTAAAACTGCACATAGTAGAAGGTAGAAGTCTTGAAAATCTATCTGAGCCTGGGCTGCCAGCAGCAGTACTGACTCAACTCATCCCTGCCTACCACAGACTCTTGAATCTAGCACCAGGGAACAACAGGATGAGATTTTTCTAAATACTATCAAGGTATTTACACTTGCTGTAATTTTATTTGAATGTCTGGACCAAATAGATTAAGTCCAGACATTCATTTGGTCCAATAGAATATCTTTTCCCAACAGATTTGTTCACTTAGATTCATGGTCCTTTCCATATTAAGTTTGTCTTGTTTTTTGGCTTGTTTTTTATCAAAAAGAAGTTTGATGTATAAACATGTTTCAATCATTCCCCCTCTTCTTTTAAAAGAAGATTCTAAACAGGTAATAGATTCAAACAAAAATAGATTATTTGCTGGTTTTACTATGATATAAAGTACCTACATTTTAAGACATTCACAACAGGCTCTTTAAAAAGCCTAGCACTCTGCAAATGTTAGATCTCCATATTTAATATGAGTATTAATAGGTAAACAGAGTTTCTTTGGACTAATCTGTCACAATTAATTTAGGCAGGCACAGAAGTGGGAAGTAAATGCTTATTTTTCAGATTCGGAAATGGTCAAAGAAAAGTGGAGTCTTTCATCCCAAACTACCAGAGTGATCTACAGCAGAGCTTGGCATAAACCCCAGACCTGCCCAAGTACAAATTACATACTTAATCTTCTACACTTCTTTTCTTTTTCTCTTTATGCAAAAAAAACCCCAAAAACCCCAAAAAAACAAAAACAAACCCCCCCCCCAAAAAAAAAAACCAAAAAACCCCAAAACACACCAACTCAACCAATTCCCATTATTTTTTTCAATAAAAATCAGAAGAAAAAAGTCAAGATTAAAGTAGGCATGGATTCTTGATTATTTCCTTATGGAGAACGGGTCAAATCTAGGTGTAAGTGGAAACAGCAAGATTGTGAGAAAATTAAAATGATTCTAACTCATCCTCATTTTTTCCAAGGCTAATAAGGCTATGTGTCTATAATCATCTCAATTTGGCATCCCACACAAACAATGCCCACATTAAAACAAACAAACAACTTCTTAAGGTTACAAAAGAGGCCATAAAGTGAGCTCTGTGACAACTCCTCCCCAAGTTGTGATGGTCTAATTCATATTAATGCTGAAACCACTGCTAGCCTTTAATAAAACCCAGGAGAATGCAGATCATTATATGCTGTAGAAAACTGCGAACAAATTCCAAGTGGAAAACAGTTGTGAACAGTGCGCTCCCTAAATTAGAGTCTAAAAACATTACATAATTTAATTTGTACATTCAGGACAACTGACTAGGATAAAATACATGCAGTTCTGATTTATACAAATGTAAAATCAAACACACAAAGTATAGCAGTTTAAAGTCTACATGTTTTTGCTTTTTAAAAATACATAGCTTTCTATAAAATACATGCCTTTCATATATTTTGACATCTGAACAGTCAAGGCACATTATTGCTATACAATATGGCACCTTGCCAGACTGCATGAACAATTTTGGGGGAGAGCATAGATGGCATAAAAAAACCACACCCAAACCCCACATAAGGAAACCATGCAAACATTCCAACCCAAAAAGGCAAGAGACAATTATACTGACAGATTATACTGTAAAGCAAAATTAGATGAAATAGAAACCCTGAAAAAAAATATGTACTTCAGGGGGAATAGAAATAAAATACATCTTGGAAACAGGCAGTAGCTGTGAGAAAGAGAAAGTTCTTTGCCACAAAATTCACGTAGTCTTAAGAGAAGAAAATGAAATTTGGAGAAAACATCATAAACAAATTAGTTGGACACCAACTATATATCAGATCTGAAACCACAACTGACTTTCACAAAAAAGTGAAGTTGAGATAATTTCTTCTAACTGGCCATCTTGAATGAGAGTCTGAAAAATCAAAACAGGCAGTTGGTTATTAACTCTGAATAGAGAGTTACGCTAGGTAACATAAAAAGTAAATCTGAAAGAACGAGTTCTTAGAAAAATATTAAAAATTGATTATTTATACCTATTTGTTATAGAAAAGAGAGCAGAAACAAAAAGGACAGCAACAACATTCAGGCAGTGCCGTAAATACATCAGCAAACAACCCTCTGACTTCACTGTAACCTGAATGCATCTGAACTCCCATGAGTCAGCTGTGCACCATGTGCTTGTCCAAAGACTGAGTGGAGCCCATGGCAGCAACTAAACTGGTGAACAGGGATGAGCTCTGTATTATTAGAACTGTTATAATGAACCACAAAGTTCAAAATATTCTGTCTTGGATAAACCAAAGAAGTTTCAGAACTGAGAGAGTCACAACTTTCTCTATGGCATCAATATGCTGACAAAACTCTGTACCCAACTTACAAATTACCCAACAAATTACATCAGGCATGTAATCTTGAGATATCCTTAAAATATTTCATTTTAAAACAGATGCCCAAACCTCAAACTATTCATATGCAGCCTGATACTGCACTGTAAGTATAAGCACATATGAATTTAAGTTTATAGCAGAGAAAGTAGACATAGTTGAGCTCTTCAAATTTAAAACAGATGTAATGCTTTAAAACTACTTAACATTTCAAAAACAAAACAAAAACAAGTGCCACTTTAATCAGGTATTCTTCAGATAATTTATAACATAAAGGAAAAAAAATTATCCCTGAAATTATCCCTGTGGACAAACCTTGTCCTGCTCAGATCTTTACATTTGCAAGCATTACCACCAGGGAACACACCTAGATATAACTACAGTATTGTCAAATTAATGTCATCAGATAAAACTCTCAGGAGAGACGTACTTCTGTTCAAAGAACTGTTGAAGGAACTAAGAGAGAGGGAATTGGAGGCACAGATGACTTAAAAGACTTCACAAGCACTGCACACACTAACCAGAGTTAGGCCACGTTACAACATGCTACTCAAGACAGCATTTCTTGGCATACCACATTGCAATTTGCGTGCATGATTGAAAACAGATTTTTTTTTTAATATATATGTTTTTCAGACTTCTTCAGAAAAAGACAATGGAAATAAAAGTTCAGTTTACTGAAAAACTATTAAAACATCTGAGATAAACATGCCAGTTCTCTGGCACCAAAATGTAGATTTTCCATTGTGAAGTCTATTGACTTAATGCTTTCGAGACCTACTATAAACACATGTCAGACACACATGTAGTCCTTGGTATTACTTGAGCACACCAGTAGAGAATGGATGTAAAATGGACGGCAATCCTGGGTGTTCACATTTTACAGCTGGTATTTCACTATATGGCACATAGAACCTTTATGCTTAGAGCTCTTGGGCATCTTCTAGGTTATTACATTATTATTACTTAACTCTGGTATGCTATTTCCCTAGTGCAACCACTGAACCACTCCAATAACTTGGCAGTTTTTTGAATTCCAAACCCAAGGAAAACAAGATCATCACCACTAGAAATTAAATGTCTTTTTATTTCCATTAAGTCACTAGTTACCTCCAGTTCCCAATACTTTGTCTTACCTACCAATATTGCCAGAGAGGTACAATGTGCTGTAAACTTATGCTGTCATTTTACCAAGCTAAAACCTTTTCACATGGATGGTCTTAGCAGCTATGTTTATTGGCATCCCAATATAAGAGATTTTTTTTTAAACAGAATTCCAGTAATTTGAGAGTATCTTCTACAGTTTCAGGCAACTGTAGCTCTAACACTTTTCTTCTAGTTTTCCAGTGTTAACAACAGATTGATGGGCTTCCTAATGACCTGAAAGAGCCTGCTTAATTCTATAGCTTTTGCTTTACTTTTTTGATTTTTATAAGTATCCATTTCTTAGTACTTAGTTGGGCACTTTAAAAACTTACCCGGATAGGTGAGATGGGAAGAAATCAGAATAATGTACTTTATTTTTAGATTACATATATAATGAAAAACTCACAGAGTTTCATTTGTAAAAATAAAAGGAGCATAAGACACCAGCAGCTGGTTTTCATTTTCAGAAATATCAGGAATGTCAGATAATTTTTTTGATTTTGCAATGCAATTCTGAGTCACACTACAAAGCAAATATACAGAGTTTTTCCAGTTAATAGTGCACAAGGAACTGTTAGTCTTTAACATAAGTAATCACACTTTTTTATATAACATTAAAGACAGCTTAACACTTAAAATTCTCTAAGCAAGCAAGCAGCCAAAATAATGTTTAATCTAACGTAAATTCTACCTCATGACGTCTTCCTTGCACTTTTCTTCTAGATAGGAATGCATTCACTTGGCACACTATCATAGAGTCCCAACTCTATCGTGCTTCTCAAAGCAAGATCAAGACATAATAAACTATGGCCATTTTCCCCTCTAGGATTCACTGATTTCTCACATTCACAAACACAGTAAAAAGCCTTCCTGCTGGAAGTTAAATCTCTCTCAAAAACTAGCCACAGGAAGCTTCGTTGAAATTGCTCAATGAGTACCAATTCTCAGAGGATTTAGAGACAGATGACAAGACAGAGGAAACATTCTGGTTCATTTGGTTGCACAAATCCATCTCCCTGACGCTTCATGTGGATCAACCTTACAAACTGATTACTTTCCATGGATACATAAACGATACAATTTAAAGATTCTGTCTTCAGGATTCAAAATAATTAAGAATAACTGAAATCACTGACTTTTATTAGCTGTCCTGAATTTGTAGCTTCTCTAGCCTCACTGGACATTTTCTGTTCACCATGATCATCTGACTGGGGCCTGTAGTACATAACTGGCATTAAACTTTTGTTACAGTTGGAACTTCCATTCAAATCACTTCTGAGTACTTTTTTTTTCTCATAATACCTTTGAGCTGTTAAAATACAGTTCTTCACAGAAAAGTACCACTCTCATGTGTGTACCTCACACCCCATTATCCCTGTAAAGATGGCAAATGGCATTAAACATCTTGAAGACACGGTGGAAGGAGGGCATCTATATTATATGTGATGATAATACATGTCAGGAATGCTATTTTCAGAGCAAGGGTTAACAGTGAAGCATTCATAATTTACTCTCTTTCCCTGTATGGGAGGTGTCAATCAACTGTCACTGTAGCCAGTCTGATTTACCTTCATTACTTGCTGGATCAAGCTGTTCTGTCCTTGGCCTGTAAGAGCCATCCTGAAAAGTAGCCACATGCTCCCTATGTGTCACACCACTTTTAGTTTGAGATTCCTCCATGCATATAACCTTCCCTGTGCTTTTAAATATTCCTTTATGTCCTTTAAAATTTTCGGTGCTGAGAGCCCAGTGCAATATTGATTATCATCCTTCATGTCCAGCTTTTCCTGGCCCCAAAAATACTACAAGTATCTAAGTGTCTCATTTTTATACCATACATTTATCTAGGCACTGATATTCTGCCTCACAGACATTGTATGCGAGCCTGGGCAATATTCTGGAGAAGGAGATTGTGGAGATCAGTAACTTGACCTTCTTTTACTTAAAAAAAAAAAAAAAAAATCAAACAAAAAAACAAACCAAAATCCAACAAAACAACAAAAACCAAACCAAACTAAACCAAAAGGTTGCCAAATCAACCACAATACCCCGAGAACCTCTTTTTATGCCACTTTTCCTGTATTTTCTTCAGGGAAAGCAAAGAAACAAGACTACTTCTAATATTCACCTCTATTATTCCCGTGACAACTCATGTCCAGATAGATACTGATCACACATCACTCAAATGCTCATTCAAAATAGGAATGAAAGTTTTGAGTTGCTTATCTTTTTGAGTGCTGTAAGATAGAGCTTTCTGTGACTGAAGAAGTACAGCCATGTGTATGTGCAGCATCATGCATCACAAAACCACTACCATAGGCATATATGACTCTAACAGCATTGTTCTTCCCACCCTGCTTTTCATCCATCATACCCTCACAAGCATTCATTTTGTTTGAATTACATGGAGATCCAAGTTAAGTCTCACTCACAAAAATGTGAACCAACTGCCTCTGAGCTTTACTATTATATGCTTGCCCACATTCTGGCCTGGCACATCAAGTAAGTGCAATGAGCACATTCAAATCAAAGGCAATCGCAACCACTTCTGAGTCTAAGCCTTGTCTAGGGACAAGACTGTACTTTAACAAACTTGAACTGTTCAGCTAGGCAACAAAATTAAGAACTACAGCCTCACAGGAATGCAAATGAGTGGTAGAAAGATTCTCGGACTAGCAATTTAAAATCTGAGACAGACTTTTTGTGTCAGAGATAAACAATATCTCTGTGAAACACTGTCAAAGTTACTAGCAGTTTATTTCAATACGGAACTTAGAAGAAGACTCCTTCCAGAATTAACAAAATCTAAGCTGTGGTAAAACTGAACTCATTGTAATTGCTACTCTGATGCTGAAAATGATGCTAGCTTTGGTCTAGCCTATCTCCTTGCTCTCAAACAGTGGCACTATAGGGGAGTGTATTTGGTAGCTTAGTTTGAATGTGAAGGGGCAGCTGGAGAAGATGCATAAGGTGGAGTAACATGGACAGAACGCGGTACAACTCTCTGCTCTCCCACTGGAAGCCTGGGGAGGGACTGATACTGGATAGGCTAGCAGACGTATGGACAATTGAAAAGCAAATTAGGTGGGGAAAAACACTGGATAGAGATTTGTCAAAAACTGTCTGACTTCACTTATACTGACATAAAATTTCTGTTACAGCCACAATAATGGATTCTAAGCTCTAAAATAAAGCCTAGTACATATAAAGGCTATGCTAAACAGCCTGGAGTTCAAGTGATCAAATCTGGGAGACGAGGAACTTTCAGGAAAAGAAAACAAAGAACAGTAAGTCAGAGAAAGTATTTACACCTGAATGTGATATTCATCAATGAATGCAAAATTTTTCACTTCATCGGTGGTCTTCAGAAGACCACAGACATTCCTGTTTAACAGTAACATCTGGTGTTTGACATAGAAAGTTCTCAGGAAACTGTGGTTTCATACATTTAGTGTAACTTTCATTCAAACTAAGTAAAAATAATCAGGATAAAAAGAATTTAACTCTGTAACACTGAAGCCCAGCACAAAACCAATTTTCTTAGTCTGTGATGCAGGAAATTGTAATATTAAATAAAAGCAACATATTTCCAAAAAATATAACCTGTGGACAGATGTATCTATTATGGAGAGAAAAGTCTATCTGGCATCTAATATGCAAATTAATAATTTAATGTAAATTGTTTCATACTGAAATAAGATAGGAATGTAACATTTTAACATGTAGGAAAATGAATTGACTATTATTATTTTACTATTTTCAGCATAAACACATTCTTGGAGAATAGAAATATCCATGTACCTAGTAAGGTAATACATTCCTTCTGGAGCTAAAGGAAATAAGATAACAATATTTCCAATACTTAATACTTCCAGAGAAAGGGGTAGGGAGTGAGATGGAGATTATCTATTAAATCCAGTTAAATTATTAAATCACCAGTGTGTAACAACCCAAATTTAAAGAAAAAGGAGAATTAAGTTTTTCTTGAGTTCCCCAAAACCACTAGCCATTTGTCCTCACACAGACAAAATTAAACCACAAAATTGCAATGTATTAATGATAAGCATATTATACAACACTTACAGACTATCACATCAGTATTACAAAGAAAATTCATACAATAGTCTTGTCCCTATGGTTTAGGTACTGCAAACAAAATATGTACAGCAAACAAAATAAGCAATGTTCAAAATCCATGTACATATGAATACAAGAGAAACAGAAGTTTTGCATCACTAATAACATCTAGACTAATTAGTATGTTTGTGTTGTGAGTAGAATTCTTCAGGAGGGCTGGGGGGAAGAGGAGGGAGGAGGTTGTGGAAAAATCCTTGAAACAGTAAAAGAAAGACAGCAACTATTCTATGTCTGATCCAAAGCCTTTGAACCTAACAGCAAGTCTCAAATTAAAATGCAAGAAGACCCTTTTTATGATTTAGTACATTTCCTCACATTAAATCTACAGTACATGCAGAGGGGTTTGTTTAGACATTTTCAACTAGGAAGTACATTTTTAAAATAAATGAAGGTGAAAATCACATACATTCATTTAGGATTATCAGACGAACAAGAAACCTTTATATTTTTCAAAATTAGGAAGTACAGATATGACTGTTCCTCTATAGATGTAGATGTGTTTAATTAAAAATTCTACTTGATTCAGAAACTACATCTTTCTTATCCTGCCACAAAGTTCAAAAGTATAAGGACTATTAAGTTTGAAATTTCCTTTATAACTAAGTGTATTTAGTAGAACAATGTCTCATGTATTCCTTCATCAAGAATGTCTTGCATCCATCTAGTGAGTTATTCTGGGACACCTGGTGCTCAGAATTATTCACTGTTAATTAAAGCCTCAAAACTAGCAGCCTTTCATAAACTGCCTTTCACATACTGTTGGTGTGAAAAACATTTTCAATATGACTACTCCACCTTTGCTCTTTTTTTGTTTACTTATGACAGAAAGGCTGTGAATTGATAGACTAATCTCCGGCCATCACCTGCATAAATTAAGATGGACATGAATCTGACAAATACTATTTTGATAATGTGATTGAAACACACTTTTGAAATAAATAAAGTTAATACATATTTAGCCCTATAACTTTGTCATTCTTCTTCCTGTCTGTCCTGAGCAGAAACACCTTTCTAACCTCTTTCTCATGTCCTTTTTGCCCAAGGACTGAACTTCTGTAGCCCTACACCAGAGATTGACTGAATTCAAGGAGAAGTTTGGGAGATGAAACAGAAATGTTCTTCTCACATGTGAATAAATCAAAGTCCTGTTTGATAAATCATAGAAATTCCTTTCACATTACTGTTAGTATTTTGGTTGGTTCCCCCATCCCAAGTTCATTTAAGCTACACTATAGGTAAAGTGCCAGAGATACTAAATTCACTCACCCCAGAACTTCTAAGTGTAATGTATTTTTGGGCATCTGTTAAAATTATTTGCACCAGAAGCCACACAGCACTAACGTCAACCCTCCAAAATCATGTTAAGCTGAGCTGTCCTGATCAGGCAGCTTAGATTTTAAATGACCAAACTCATACTTTGTACTCAGTTCCTCAGTTAAATCCTGGCATGTCTCCCTATGGCTTTTCATTAGCTGCCTGAGATCCTATTTCTAAAGCCTTTGAATTCCTTTTAAATTCCAAACAAGACAAAGTTGGTTCCTGTATATAAAGCAATCCAAAACAAGCTTGCCAGACCTTAAATTAGGGGGGAAAAAAAAGTGCTTCAAAAAGCTACTAATGGCTTACATTTCTGGCCTACAATTTTTAAAAAAATGTATTTAGAAACTGTGGCAAGCGCTTCAGAAATCTTGAGATGCAGAGGAATGTGGTCCCAAAAAGCTCTGAAGATCATCATATATTCAGTATTTGCTGCGCAGAATCCTCTTTGCAGACAAGCATCTGCATGATTCAAATACAACAGGATTTGAGCAAAGGGTGGAAATACAAGACTTAATAGGAAAAGGCGGCATTCTTCTCAAAGACCACAGATTAAAGATCAGTGTGAAAGAAGGGAATATTATGCTCCTAAGGTTATGTGAAGATTGCATCTGGAAGCAAAAACTGTAAGTGATATTTATCATCTGTGAATGCTTGTTCTGCAAGTCAGAAGCACATGCTCAATCCAATCTCTGATCATAATGCATATTGGTACTCTATTCTTCACCCAAAGTAAAACACAATAGTTAATTTCTGTTTCAACCCTGCTCCCCAAATCAGACAGCTGCTGAATTTTGAAACACATAGAGTTTATTCTTTAGAAAAAATAAGAAGTATTTTGACTTAAGACAAGATGACATATCACTGCTTGTAAACACAGTTCCATTATGCTGGAACTTTGTCATTCTCAAGTGATTAAAACAGAGGGATTTCTTCCTTATGTGCTATACACCAAAGACTTCCTGGAAGAAAAGCTAAATGAGATGCTACAGTAAGTAAGGCAACATCTGCTAGCAAAGGCAACAAAACTAACTGTGATTATGAAGAATATGTTTGCAGGTGGACCAATGTCCTCTTTTCCTCAGGAAACAGCCCAGATTATAATTTCATTTTACTGGAAAAACATTAATTCATATTAACTTAATTATCCTGCCTATCTTCACCTATCTGAATTATCCTAAATCTCTGTTAGCAACAAACTGAAGATAACAGTTAAGACTTTGCCAGTGTTCAGTTCAAATTTCTGCTTGTAATGAACAGCATTATTAGGATTAGCTTCCAATTTATTTCCTGGAGCACAACACTGATGAATCAAGCTTCCCATACACTGCAGGAATATATGTTGTGTGCCACAGTTCAAAATGCCATCACAGCTGCAAATGTGAGTTTAAAATATGAACTCTATGACATGTTTTTCTAATTTTTCTAATGTCTGTCAAATATATTTGTGGCAGACAATGCAGAACTTGGTACAAAAAGTGCACAAGGACTTGGAGAAAAGCTACAAAACACAGGTTCTGTTCTTCAACAACTGTAAATAGAACCAACAATATGAAGCCTAGTCAAAGTTGCATGGTAACATTTATTGCAGCTTTTACAATAGGATTTATCACCGTTTACATAGGATTTGTCACCGTTGGTAACAACGGTGCTAGCTGCAGCAATATTCAAATGGATTAAAAATACTTCAGCAAACATACACAAAGAATTGTTCCAGGTGCTTCTTGCAATGCTTTTCTAAAAAGTCTTGTGTCATGGTGCTGGTGACTCTTGCCAACACCCTCTGCAATTAGACAAATATGATCTGCTTAATATCAATACAGCCATATAGAAATCTAAATCACAGTAACTCCCAGTAAACTGCCACCTGCTAAACACTTAACACAATTTTATTGTACTTGATGGAAATATATGCTAACTCTTTTTAAACAGAAAAGTATGCTTAACTTATTCTGAAAAAGGTTGGGAAACAGTAATGGAACATAAAAGCTCAGTGAGCAGAAGCAATTAAAAAAGTATCTTGACTACATGACCACTATGCAAAACTAATATTCAGCATTCCACAGTGAATTAAAAGCAGATTGCCTTTTGTCAATGAAAACAAACCTATTCTGAAAATGAAAACAGCCACAGGATGTTTTCCTTCAAATATTTTGAAACTTAAGTTAATCAAAAGGTAAACAGTGTGGTCTGTCTTTCATGAGACTACAGAATATTGCTAGATAGAAAATCAGAATTTTGTTTATTGTATGTTTAATGACTGTGGGAAAATAAGAAATAAAATATTGGGGAATTAATGTCTGTTTAAGTACAGAAAAGATGCCTTCTTTAGCTGGGGATATGCTATGGCCAACCAAAAGTGAGCAGTGAAGTTATGATACATATTGTACATAGTCTTCTACTGCAGTGTGGTTAAAATCCTCTACAGATTTAAAAAAGCATCAGCATCCATCAATCAGCTTGATCTGAAATATAAGTTCTATTCACTAAAACCTGTGAGATTAGCAGACTTCCATTCCCTGGAAAAACAGTACCACCAGCAGAAAGTAACAGAAACAACAAGAGATCAAAACTCAAAACAACTCCATAGTTTATATATTTTCAAGAATTAAAGCTAAATTAAAGCCTATTTTAACACTTTAAGTAAATATGAGAAGCACATCATCAGTCATGACTATGAATATATAAAAAATAATGGGGTGAAAGTAAGATTAATTAAATTCCTTCAGCATTCTTTTCAATAAAATTGCCACCTTATAAAATAAAATTCCAACTGTAAACCTACAGGCTCCTTTAAAAAATAGCATCCATAATTTCATTTTGGTGCTCCTTCACTTTATGAAATCAGCATAAGCCTGAAGAATTTGAAATCTTGGCAGAAGAATTTCCTATGATTAAGTGACAAAATGTCACTGAATTTAGCATGCCTCTTCAAGAATGAAATCCCTCTCCACATGTCCTCACACACTTCACGTCTGCCCCATTTTTAATATCACAGTAACCAGTTCCTGACTGCCTCATCTTCACACTGGAAAATCCTGGTCAAATAAATTTAAAAGAAGAATGCTTTTTAGCTTCATGTCAGTGTATCTGTGATCTTTTCCTTACTCTATTCTATCACTAAGAGAAGGAAAAACAGTTAGGATGCTTCTACCCAAACACTTCTCCAGAAATACCAAATTCCTATGATATTTTCCTATTAACTCAATTCTGCTGACATAAAACATTGAAAAACTTGCTGCACACTATGCCATTAACTGAACTACATCACACATGACTGTAATATACAACAGCAGAGTTATATTATAAACTAACGATGCCATTAAAGGAGTAAATGACCCAATTCTACGTTAAAACTTACCCTGTATACAACAAACATTTCAAGTTTCAACCTTCCTCAGTGGACCACCCATAGGAATTAAGAATAAAGTGAAAAAACCCATGAAACTTCATGAATTGACATTTTTAAACTCGGAATTGCTTTCTGACATAAAAAATGTAACATGCTCTTTGAAATAGGACTACTCTCAGCCTCAGCTGCTTATTTCAATGAGTCTCTTTGCACTTCTACGTCTTCATTGAATCTCTTACAGACATCACTAGTTAGGCTGTTCATATTTGATACTGTACTATCAGCAGGCTTCAAGAGAAACATTACACTGAATGTACTCTGAAACTAATGAATCACAGGGGTGTTAGAATTCTACCTTTATTTCCAGCTAATATTTGTCCTGTTTTGTTTACACATGGGAACTTCTCTCTGCATTTAAAAGTATTGAGAGCCTTTTTCCAACTATTGCTGAAAGCTTACTTAGATTATTTATCCTAATTGAAAATTAATTTATACTAATTGAATTTATACTATATCATGTATATATACTCTAAACAAAACAAATCTAAATATAAAGACTAAGAAATCACTGCTATGCTTCCTGGTATTCTGTTCTAGTCACTCTGGACTAGCCCACCTGATAATGACAATTCATACTAGCTAGATACTAATTTTTCTGTAGCAATGTCCCAGTGGATAAACCTCCACAGAAAAGCAAGATCTACAATGAAGATACAATACAATGAACAGAACACACTGTGTCAAATCCATGTACTTGCACCCACATATGAACCTTTTCACACTCAAAAAAGCAGGGGAAGGAAAACAGAAATCAGCAAGTCTTACCTTTTTGCAGACACTTTCAAAATTAACTTCTGTCCTAAGAGCGAGTCTGGTAACTTCATCTGGTTTTATTTCCTGTAGATGAAAGATAAGTTTATTCTTGTTATGATCAGACTATAGGAAGTCTTTCTAAGGTTCACCTTCCTTATAAACATTCTAATAGTGGCACTTCCCTAATCTCTTAAAGGAAAAAAACCAGTTTGTTATATGGAGAATTTTTTTTGTGTATGTAAACACTACATTTATACTGACTGACCTTTTCAAAACACTACCTTATACCTAATCTCTTATACTAATGCTGAAGGCAACAGGGATTTTTCAACAGCAAAGTATGCAGAATGAGTGCTTTTATTTGCAGAAATATTTCAATTGCCCATATTGTTGTACTACAAATAAACTTTGGAAGGCCTTCAATTCCCGACTTATCTTCTGATGAAGTTACATCTTATCAATGTACATGAATATATAAGTTAAAACAATGAAAATGAAGCTGAGATGAAAAAAATACTATATGGTTTCTAAAGAGACTGACTAATATGCAGTTTGCATTCCTGGACTTGAGCATTTGCATTGGCATCTGAAATAGAGGAATAAAAATCCCGGACAAGTGGATTTTATTAAAAACTGAATATTTTATCAAATATGCCTCCATGACAGATTTATCGCTATTTTAAGACACATGCTTTATGTAGATTGTGTTACAAAATGCTCTATTAACCTCATCAAATGAATTAATTGAACATTATTTTCCTCCTAGGGAAGTGCAACAAAACCCCATGTTACATACCAGTAGTTTCCCAGATAGGCATTTAAAAATCATTTTAACTATTCTTATGCCAGACCCAAATAAACCCACATATTTTGAAAAGCTAAAATTCTGTACAAAGTAACTTAGTTCTTCTGATAGCTTTCATGTTCAACAACTATATTGTATTTGTAATTCTTTCTTTCCCTGCTTAAGCATTCTTGAAACCTATTCCAATACTTTCATTTTAACACCACTGTTAAGTTCCATATTCTATCCCTTTTCTGCTGTAAATCTGGAGCAGTCTGTACACTTCTTTAGACATAATTTCAGGAAGAACCAAGTAGCTTACCTTCTTATAAAAGGTTATACCTTGCATCTCAAAACCTTATGTTGTCCATCTTTTTATAGATAAGGTGCTTTGCAGACACTTGCAATTTGTCTCTTTATTTATCATGAATTGCGTATGACTTAAAACTAAACAATTATTTACAAATGGGAAAAAAGTAATAGAACTCAGTTAAATTAATAACAACAACAAAAAAATCTCTTTCTGTGAATGCCAGAAGAGCTTCCTGACAACGAGATCTAGAACTCTGCAAAATCATCTCCCAGAGGTACTAGTGGAAGCACAATCACTTAGAGGACAGGATCCACACTGGAAAAACACTGGTAGATGTAGGAAACAATCTTTTACTGGCAGATGAACAGCTGGATGACCTAATAGAGATGGAAAAGACCTATGATGCAGTTTTCCATGACTTTCCAAAGTGTTTCACAGATGGTGAAAGTAGGACACGTTGATTAAGTGACATGCTTACTGTCACATAAGAGGTTAGGGGTTATGAATGAAGCTCAGGAGCCCAATGTTATTCATTAAATCAAGCTGTTGGATTATTAAAAAAAAACCAAACAAAAACACAAAAAAAGATAATTCCTATGATCTTCATCCCAAATAAAACTGCCTACTTCCTGTCTCTTTAGGATTTAAATGCTGCAACATGGTTCAGGGCAGAGGCAGACAAACTTCAGTGATCCCTCCATGAGAATGTCAGAAGTTTAATTTTGATATGACAATACTGTAGGATTCCCAGGACATTGCAGAATCACGAACAATACTGGAGAACGAATTACACTTTGGAATGTGAAGTCATTAAAGCCACACTGAAATGCCTAGGATACAAAATGAGGCCAAGAACCTTCAATTCAGGCTTGAATCCCCAACTTTATAAATAGTCTCCTTCACTTCTCCTAGACTTAAGGCAAATTAAGCATTTTTGACATAAATATTCTTCCACAGAACCTTGGTTTTGTAAACATATTCACATGAGTCAAGTTACTGTAATAAATACATATTTATTCTGTTTCTATTAATTGTCAGCAACAGACAATAAAATACAAAAAAAGAGATAGTGGTATTTTTACCAGTACAGTTTTCTCAACTTTGAGGTGCACCTGAGTAACAAGAAAAATCTTAGTATTGATTATCTGTTATGGAACCATCTTTCCAATGATGCTAAGGAATGTTATAAATTAATGCCCTCTCCAGCATCTCTGAGGTCAGTCCAGGGATTCCTCCTGTCCTGATGATGCAGCCCAGCCCTATGTGTCCAGAGATCCACAGGTGTCTGTCCCAGGTCCAAAGATGTAGGAGTTGCTTTCTTATTGACAGGTTCAACCAGTAGTGAAACTCAGTTTTGCAGCATGTAGCACTTTAATGAGTGCTTTCATGTTTACTAACATGAACTTCGTAGAGCTAGCCAAGACCTCTTCCTTCTTTTCTGATCTGAAGTTCATTATTGAGAGCATGTCATCTCCCACCCCCTCAAAATGCACAAATAAATGAGCCAAAGAGACATACACGCGGGGTCAAAGCACATGAATATTAGACAGTCTGCCTGTACTATCAGCAGTAGCACAGGCACACAGGCTGTGACCAGCAGCCCAATCCAGATGTGCCAAGAGCCTCACTGGTCTGACTCATCCCAGTCTCACCTGTAGATGCACATAGGACACACACTGCCTGTCCTCCCTGACAGTGCATATGCTGTAACTGCCCCTATGCCTGGAGCTGAGACCCCCACCCACTGCTGCTGACAACACAGGTTTGGGGCACCTACACTCCTGCCCTGACTCCTGTTGCTTGCCCCATGCCCTCAGCAGCTGGCACCTAGTCCTTACAGCACTTGCAGGCAGGGGACAAAGAGGTGAAATTACAAACAGGTAAGAAAATAAAAAAATGTCAAGATGACACTGGGAACAGGTGGAAAAGGCATAGCAGAGGTAGGACCAGCCTGACTCAATTTTTCGAACAGTGCGGGGACTGATGCTCCTCCAGTCATTCACTGCCCAGGCAGCTGCTCCAGTGGGTAGTGGAGCAATGTCAGGAGAACTGACCTGTCAGCCAGCTGGATCCTGGCTGCAGGCAGATGACCAGGCCTTGCCCTGAGATTAAGATGAATAAGCAGGATGTGAAGAACTACTGGACATAAGAAGACTGCTAGATGTGACAGACAAGGCAAGAAGCTACAGTGGCTGTACAGATCATTAGGGTGGAGCTACACAAAAACCAGACAAGCTCCATGGAAAGGTAGAATACAGGGCAGACTTCAGGGGTGGGTATCTTGCAAGGTACTAAAGTAACTTAATTATTAATAGCATATGAAGGCAATATTGCATACAAAGTTATGGTGAAACACCAAATCTGTGGAAAAAGTAAGTATGGGTGGGCAAAGACTGGCCTGGCCTGCAAAAACTGAGCCCTGGGGCACAGGAAGGGGTAGTTGTAGGGCAGGCAATCATCTCTGAAGAGAGTACTGGAGGCAGCAAGCTCACACCAATACTTACAGAAACTTAGAATAGTAATTTTGAGAGATTTTCTTTTTTAATAAACCATAACTGTCTTACACAGAAAGACAAGGCTATATTGAAGAGAAGTATGTCATGCGTAAATAGTATGTGAAAAGAGGATTTCATGTTTATATTGATTGTGGCTGTTCAGATGACACTTTATCCAAGTGATACTGAGTAAGATAGAGGTTCTAACCTAAACGGCATGGAAACGTAACTTATTGAACAGCTTCTGGAAGACAGAAGAATCAAAAAAACTTGCTGTCAAATGAGGCTTCAACACATCTCAGAAATGCAAGATTTTTTCATACAAGATGTATTCCCAGCTATGCTGCCTCAGGCAGTTTTAGACGACTCAGAAAAAAAACCCCAGTCTGCCAGCGGCCTGTGGAAGCAATTTAAGAGTCCTCAGACTACTAAAAACAACACAATTTCAAATTTGTTTTGACTAGTATTTTTTGTTTACCTTTATCATAAAATCCACTACTTATCATTATTTTTTCACATTTTCTTAGTTGTGCAAGTTTCAAGTCCTTCCATATGAAAAGATGATTTTCATCTTAAAATGTTGAAACTTCTATAAAAAATAAATAATCAAGATATATAGAAATAGAAACAGAACACCCTTACCAAAAGTCATATTTCTGGTGAAATCTCAGCTATAGTTTCCCACTCATTTAATACACTTTCAGTTTTAAAACATAATCATAATCTTTACTCTCAAACCTGTGTTTGAGACTACTTCCTCACAAAATTTCTTATAATTTTTCCAGAACATTCAGTCTGGTTTTGCTACTTTCTGTCATTTTGCTAGGTTGCTTAGTGAGGAGAAAGGTATAAGAGAAAAAAATTCCAGAACACTTTTTCAACTTTTTTCCCCCTACAATTTAATCCTTGTATGTCTTCTGGTTCTACTTGCTCCCCTAAATCTTTAGAAGTTCAGTATTTTAGCCATTCAGAACAAAAGTAGTCTTAGACTTATCAGTAAGTATTACTTGTGAAAATAAACAAAAATGGGATCTCTTCAAAGTAGTGAAATAAATCAGCCATATCTTATCTGAAAACTTATCCAGCTTCCAAAAAGAAACTAAATCCATTATAAGAGCACAATTTTTTTTTTAAGTTACAAAGGAATGTTTTCCAGAAATGCAGTGCAGTGATTATTACCAAACTGATTATGAAGCAAAAGAATACCTTCTTCCACTAGCATTTTACAAATCCAAATTCCTTGTCAGTACCTGTGACCTAAATACACACACAAGAATTTTCAGTGTCAATCACATTAGTGACTGACCACCACACCAAAGTAAATGGCCTATATAAAAAAAAAATAAATAAATCCCAAACGTCTATCACCTCAAGTCCCCATTTTACTAGATGCACAACCAATGTGGAAAGTACTACCAGAATAAGAATTTGGATAAAACAAACAGAATAAAAAAATTTTATCTGGTAAGTAAAATATGACATTGTCTATTTAAGTGTGGCTTAAGCTTGTTAGCAAGTTTAATAAACAAATTAGTCCTACATTGACATACCTGCTTTATTATAAAATCCCTATGTAATATTATCAGAGACAAAGCAAAGCATTTTCAAGTAGATGCCTGACTTACTACCAGTGTTTATAAACTATTAGTAAAACAGCTCTCAAGCTCTTTTCTGAGTAATTGGATAACCTGAACTTCATCTACCACAGAATAAAAGTTTAAAGATATGTAAAGTCTCTAAATAACTTTTGTATTTGCTCTCATTTTTTAACTACAACTTTTAAAACAGGAATAAAATGGGAGACAGTATCTTTCTTGGTAATATCGCACAAGAAGAGAAGCCTGATCCTAGACAAAGAGTCTGTAGCCTTAGCCCTGGAAATTTCATTTTCCAATTGGCTTTAGTTTTTTCCTCAATGGAATCCAGGCAATCCAGGTCACTCTCATCTTTATCCATCACCTATGAATTACATCTAATTCTTCCAGAGAGGCCTGCTGATTTGTCCCAAATTTCCCTAAATGTATTCTGATGATAGGTAAACTCAGAATACTGTACTTGCTACTTGTTTGCAACTGCACCTTCTACAGTAAAGAATTTCTCACCTGAGAGCTCACTTTTGTTTTAAAGTGCTTTGCTGACTGTGATAGATCCCAGTAAAAATGTATCCTCCCGGCTGAATGATAACATAAGAATGCCCAAATGGTGCAATTGCACAATTTATTTTACTTGGTGCTAAGAAACAGACTGGATAACCATTAAGATGTTGCATTCATTGTTTTTCTAAAGCAATTCTAAAAAGACCTGCAATTGCTTCCTTTTGCAGCAGACACATCTGTGGATGTGAAAGCATTACACATTTACCAAGAGTTTCCTGCTGAGAAGGACTGAGGTTTTTAATCCACAGGTGAGAATCCACTGGGGGCCAGTAACAGTCTCATGAGAGGTTGTCATGGTTTGACCCAGGCACAATGCCAGCGCTCCATGAAAATGCAACCTACCAATCAAATGCTGTGAAATGCGATTGAGAACAGAGCAAAGCAGGCCAAACTTAATAACAAAGGAAAGACTTTATTACACTACTACTAATAATATAAAGGGGAAGAAAAAAAAAAACCCACACAAACTTCAAAATGAAAATCTTCCAAAACATTCCTCCTCTCACCACCCAACTCCAACAAACCCCAGCGAGACCCATTTAGATCCTTAATCCAGTTTTCACCCTTCAAGATAATCGATACTGAGCCCATCAGGGAAGAGAGGAGTCCCCCTTGCACCATAGACCCCCAGGAAACACAGCTGCCACCTTTGTGTTTCCATGTCACACGTGGCACCGCCCAGACACACCGGCCAGTGTGACATTCTCCTCTCCATATCACAGTGCTCTCACCACCATGTATGGACAGAGACTGCTTATAGGGCCCCTTTAAGGATGCTTTGCCAAGGACCACCAGGAACAACAGTCCAGTGTCTCATTTCGGGACTAGAGTCCCCCCCATTTTCCCCTGGGGCTGAGGGTCCAAAAGACAGAGATCGCCTTCTCTTCTTCTCTGAAGATGAAGGGCATCCTCACACCCTCCTCAGCTTTCTCTGTCCATTCCTGAACTGGTAGTTGCTGAAGGAGGTCTCTTGGCTCACCAATGCATCCCCCTAAAATGCAGTCTCTCTTGAAAGAAGGAGTGGTTCAGTCTATGGTAAACAAGCAGAGTCCAGCCAAAAGCCACTCCATCATCTCCCCACAACCTTCTTCTCTGAACATCTGAGGTCCCAGGCTGTCTCTCTTTCCTTCAAATTGAGGAGGAGTAATATTTCATAAAGCCTTCATTTCACAGGAAAGGGTTAAAATTCCCGGACTCCCCGGATGGCTGAAATCTCAGCCCAGAACTCCATCTCCCATCTCCCACGCTGGGCATCTTCTCCCCCCCTTCTCCTTCTCCTCCGCCGGCAAACTTCTAGGTGTCTGCTGGCTCTCTATCTCTTTTCCCTCTAGCTTAGGGGAGGGGGAACAAAGACATCCCAGATGTTCTCCACCCTTCCATCTGCAGGAGCTGGCCCAGCTCGGTTCCGATCCTTCACCCCCTGGCCTACCTCTGCAGGCCACATGGCTCCCCTCCCCCACCCAGCCCGGGCTGGGGGGGAAGGTCCGTACCATGCGGTGACCGGAACCAAAGAAGAGCGAGTCCTCCTGGGAATTCCGTTTTTAACCCCTCGGTGTTCTCAGAGGCGTGTCCACCTTCAATTGGTCACCCCAAGTGTCAATATCCAAACCTGACCCCTGACTGGACTGACCTCTTCCTTCCAAAAAAAATTCTCTTCCTGTGTCAAACCATGACAGAGGTAGACTGATTTGACAGGAAGTTCAGGATGGTGCTGTAAGGCCTATACCCGTCATAGGTCTGAAGCTGACTGATGTCCAGAAAATTATGAAGACCGACAAGTCACTTGTTAAGAATACTATAATCCTCCATGAATCTAGTAAAATACCTGTTGGGAAGGATATATAAATATAATTGCCTAGCAGAAGAATCACAATAGTACAGCCAGGATGAAAACAATCCCCCCTACTGAATGGACAATACCCTCACCCACAGATAGGTCCAAAAGTCAAATGGACTGTTCCATCTCACCCCCCAGAATGTATGGTTCATCCCACACCTGTAACCCTCCCCTGAAACATCAAGTGTCTGTGACCCCATTGGCCCAAGTCTTGTTCCAGCCCACCTTGGAGCCCCCTGATAAGGGGTCTCCAAGGGGCCAGACGCCCTCTTGGAACTTCCTCCCTCCTCTTAGATCCTGCCCCCTCTTGGATCGCCCCCTCTCTTGGAACTTCCCCTCTCTTGGTTTTTCCCCCTCTTGGAGTCCCTGCTCTTCCCTTTGTCTCTCCCCTCCCCCATCACCTCAGGCCCTGCCACTTGCTGCGTCTGGCAGCTCCAGGCAGGACCTTTCACCATCCCGAATAAACCTGATATTCTAAGCAACCAACAGAGATCTCTCATCTGAATCCATCTGAACCGTCCTGGAGCATCCAGCGTCCCTACAAATACCTATGCATCTCCATACTAAAAACTTTCCTGTTAGTTTTTTTTAACTGCCATTGGGAAAAAACCAAAAACCTGGACTCACCCATCCTGAAAGTGTCACATGACTTGCTGGCACATGCAGCTGAAATGGGGACGAATTCTTGGGTGAACCACACTTGGGCCTCAGGGCAGAGGATGAGCTGGGAAACTTCAGCACTTCAACTCCCCTCTGTTACCACAATCCAATCACACCACATAGGGAAGGGCCTTGCTGTGCCAACTAAGACACAGTTAATGCTGGATTTAAATAAAATGCCATTAAACCTATTTGTTTTTAATACTCAAAAAAGAAACATCTTTGGAAAAGAAAGAAAAAACAAGTTTACTCATACTCATACTAAGGTCAAAGATCTCTCTGCCTCACTCAGTTTGACTCACAATTCTTCCTGGCAAGCCTATATTGAGGATTTTCAAGGTTGGTGCACATTTATGCCAGAGCCTACACCTTTCAGACAGCAAAAATAAAGGAATCTACTTTTGGGAGCTATATTCAGGATTTCTTTGGTGACCCACTGGCATAAATTCTTACTTTTCAAATTACAGAAGGACACAAAATCTAAGTGTTACTAGCATGCAAATCTTAAAAAACACAGGACTCTGTGTGGTAAGAGACCATAAAAGATAGTAACTAACCACTGTGGGGCGCATGTGTTTGAGAAGACCTATTTATCTAATGGAATGCAATATAGTGACAAAGTAAAGACTGTCTAATGAGGCACATGTGCACTAGAAGTTAATATAAACAAAACAAACCAGCATATTACTAATGCACTCTTTATTCTAAGAAAATTAGATGCCACATTACAATGTGGGTAGGAATGTCTTTCCAACTAGCAATGCTCTGCATTGTGGAAGCTTCTCATTATCAAAGACATATAAGTACTAACAGATTTTAAAGATGAATCTAATAGTGCTTGAATACATAGTACTTCAGAAGTTTGCACATATTCAGAAACAACATATTCTTTCACTAAATAACTTCAAGAAGCCTTTGACTTAACTTTGCTTAGCCTTTGCTAAGCTTACAGTCAATGCAGCAAGTCTGAAAAATGTCTGAATATATGTATGTAGAAATGTAGCTTTCTGTGGAAGTCAAGTTTTACTGTACATACCTGCGTCATAAAGGACAGACAACTACAGCAAAGCAAAAGCACAATAAGAAAAAATATTCCATGGATTTTTTAAAAATTTGTTTCATTGGTACAGCTAACACAGTTTCTGCCAGTGACCTGACTGGATGACTTGGCTCTGTATCACCATATACTGAAAACAGAAGTTCTATCCAGTACAAATGAAGGCATTTTCTCTCGAATTGGAGAGACAGGTTAAGTGAATTATAATTTAAATACATTTCCCTGTATCACTTGGGTTTAAGATTTATTATTATGTTCAAAAGTAATTATAGAGGTTTTAATTAATAACTTATTAATATGTATTACAAAGAGGAAGAAAAGCATAAGAAGAAATGGTTCCACAGTTTCTAATTTTCCTGATGTATGCACCAAAGACATTTAATGTATTTTTTGCATGTCTTATCTACTGTGTTATATTTTCAAAACTTGTATTGAATTTTATGTTGTTTTAACCAGACTTTGATTTTCATATAAGACATCTCAAATAAAAAACGAATCTTTCTTGAAATCATTAATTTTCAACCTTGTTGGATTAATAACAACTTGGAGAGAAATACTACAAAACATATTAAGAAAAAAATTGTAACATTTAATTCATATTTGAAAATAACAAAACTAAAGACATCACTAGAGGAAATTACCAGAATACAACTTCCCAAAAAAATCAGAAGCTTAGGAATCATCTCACTTTAGATGAACAAAGGACAATTGATTTTGATGCAAATTAACTATTACCAACCAGTCAAAAAAAGAAAAAAAGAAAGAATACTCCAAAATCACAGTTAATCATTGGGAATTTAAGAATGTACTTCAAGGGGAACTTGTCTAGCAATTGTTCTTTTTATAAACTACACTGGTGTCAGGCTTTTGCTGGCACCAGTTTTGAACATTACTAAATGTCTACAGTATTGCTGTCTCAGTTTATATCCAAGTGAAATTCAGTGTCAACCTGTGAATTTTCATCTAATAAGTTTCACAATACAAAATTTTATAGTTTTCTGGATTTATTGTTTTCTGGAAAATTAAAGTTTCAAAAATACCGATCTAATCAATTGACACCATATTCTCATAAACACAGCTTTGCTGTGTAACAAATGGTTACCTTCCTCAAGCTAAATATCTTCATTCTTCTGTGCTGCATAACCTCTTCTAAAAGCAGAAAAAGCAGCTGAGGGAGAGAATACTTATTCATGCTTTAATAACAAAATAAAATGAATAAAACAACTCCCTCAAAGAACACTTAACATGGCTAATTGCTTGAGCTCTTGTAAAATACCCAAACTTTATCTGGCAAGTATAGGCCGCTCTTTTCTGCCACGTTTATAAACTAATTTAATATTTCAAGAGGTATGCAAGTCAAATGCCAGCAATTACATCAGTCTACTGAGACGAACACTGTGAACTTGGCATTTTATTCTGTCAATTAGTTTAAACGAATTGTTTCATTTTGGAGGTTCACATCTGATTCAGTAGTCACATTCAGAGAGCGGTGACTGTTTTCACCACAGCATACAGAAAGTAATTAGCAAGTCTGCAATCTTGTGATCATTTCAGAAGTAGAAGGTATTATGAAAGTAAACTACAATTACTAGCATATAAAAATTACAAATATAAGTGAAGCAAGCTTAGAAGGACAGCAAGCATGATGCCAAAAATTACAATTATTTGAGTACTCCCTTTTCTTCAAACATCTCTTAGTTCTGAATGTCAGTGTTCACTTGCACTGCAATCTGTAATTTCATCGAACCGACATGCTTTGTTCCACAGTGCTCTCCTAATATTAAAAGAACAACCACATGCGCCTTGAGGGTTAACATATTTCCAAGCAGCCCTGCGTTGGCCGGGAGCGCCGGGGGTTTCGAGTTACTATCCGCGGTACTGGGCGCGGCAGCCGGCAGCGGCGGGGCTGCCAGCAGCGCGGCGCAGCGAGAGCGGCGGGCAGGCCGCGCTTCCCGCCAGGTGAGGGCGCGGCGCCGCCGCTCCCCGCCTCTCCCGCCCGGCCGCAGCGAGAGCCGGCCAGGCGCCACCGAGGCAGCCAGCGAAAGGCCGCGCTCAATGCGCACACAATTCCCAAACAAGATAGTGACTGACAAATGGGTGCGATCCGCTAATAACCCCCCACCCGCTACGTTCGGGTTTGAAATAAGAGACGGAAACAGAAACAAATAGTAGGGACAGAAGAACGCAGAGAGATGCACCGTGAAGCAGAAGCACGTGAATACACAGACCCCATATGCACAACCTCTTTGTCTGCTTCCACAGGGCATAAGAGTTCAAAGATCAGACACCATTAGGAAAAAAAAGAACTTCCTGTTTTTATTCCTTTTCCCAGTATGCATTGTCTCCATGAAAATTACTCCTCCTCCAGTCCTTATTTCAAGCTCTACAGAGGAAAAAAATGAATTAGTTTTTGTCCTTTCCTAGAGTTAAGACCGCCTCAGGAAAATATTGGTACACAAGACAAATATGTGAACTGCATAAAACTCCAACATCAGCAGATCACCCATTATCCCAGAGAATCCTTTTCTGCTTTTGTTACCCTTGTACAGATGCCATGCCATGTAAGATCATTCTTGAAACTCTTCTTTATACTTTTACTAGTTTATTTGGTTGCTTTTTACATACACAAATATGACTTATGCAGAATACAGTAAATTAATTTTAGTAGGAACAGACTGTCTTCTGTCTGAAGACAAGAAAGAGCAATATAGCATTTTCACAGATATGTATGTAACTCTGATACCCACCTCCTAGTGGTATCAGCAAAAGCCAATTTCTTTCAATCCAGTAAAAATGAAGTACTGGAAATGTAATTCTCACCACCACCACAAGTGCTACTTAGCATTTATTACCATTTAATTTCTTCAGTCATTTAGCTGCCCAGTTGATCAACTCTGCAATGTTTTAAGTATTAGTATCTTCACTACCCCAAAGTTCTGGAATCATCAAGCTCTGTCATTCATTCACTTTTTCTGAATAATTTCCAGCACTGATCTGCACAAAACTCCACTATTAGCTTTCCAACACTACAAAAGCCAAGCATTTATTCTTCTCTTTCACCTACTTTGTTTAACTCCATGACTAAAAGAAGAAAATTTATACGCATAGACAGCTTTAAAAAAAGAAAAACCAAAAACCACATAAAACCACTAGAGGCTTTGGTGGAAACGAGACAATAGCTTTTTTTTTTAATAATAGAAAACTAGATAAAGACTAAATGAACAATATGTACTATGTATTTACTCCTTCAAAGACCTCCCGCTGATTTGCAAGGCATGACTTTCACCTCCTAAAGTTACCATTATTTTACCTCTTACTACTCATCTATGTGTTCACTAAATCTTCACCTAAACAACAGTGCCAATATATCTGTCCAGCACTGGAGTAATATTTACATTAGCATTACGTTCCCAAAGAGACTTCATTTTTTTTTTTTAAGCAGGAGACAGCCATGGGGGAAATAAGATTTTACACACAAAAGCATCAGATGGAATAAAGAGTCATAGCAGCTGCTGTTGCCATTCTGAATTAATTAATTTCCAAGTGACTAAAAATATACTTACTGTAATCACCAATTTCTTCTCCCCTCAGACCACAAACCCTTCAGTTAGAAGACATAGGAATAAAACCTGTCTCACAATATTAAAGAAGAATTTCTATTTGTGAAAAACAGAAAATCTAATTTCTACAGAAAATTTCTTCACAAGAAAGAGGACAAAAAAGAACAGTTGATTAAGGATATTTAGACAGTTTAGTATTTATCCACCATACTAAGAAGATTCACTAATTATTGCAGATCCTAGTCTTCACTTCTCCAGAAATTAAGTACAAAGACCAGCTAGTATACAACAAGAAATTACTAGAATTTTCTCAGAGACCTCACAATGACTACTATACCTCAGCACAGGATGATTAAAATATAAAGCACAAGTATGCAGTACTTACAGAAATGTTCTTTTCTTTTCCAGGTTTTTATGAATTATGGTCATATTTAAAGAAAAGGCCCAAATTGGTTCAGTAAAGTGAAATGCATGTTGGGATGATGAAAGAAGTCAAAAGTATTAAAAAAGTACCTATTTTGAATACACAGAGTTTTTTTCAAAATGAGTGCAGAAACAAGCCAACAATTCTGTCATTATTTTGATTAACAGTAAGTGGTTTGCTTGGCTGTCACTGGTCAATTTTCACATAAATGAATATGAGTGAATTTTTTTTTAATGGTTATTGCAAAGGTTGCCTCTATTAAACAATGAAAATACACAGAATTCAGAAAAGTGATGAAATCTTATCTGCAAGCCTTATTTTTTCAAAAAGTGAAAATGGCTTATTCTGCATCCTTACAAAAAAATGAGACAGTAAAATTCTCATGCAAGACTTTATTAGAAAAAGCTCCATCTGTAAGCCATACTTTTAAGACAGTTCTAACCTGCACTTAGAACGTACTTTAATATTTTCCTTAAGTTGTCTCAAATCCACAAAAAAAAGCTGCCCTTGTGATCTGTTATGACTAAGTATCTAGGAATCTAATGCATAAGTAAAAAAAACATGATAGCTGCTTCTATTTAAGTATCTTGTCAACAATTAAGTTTGCAAAATGAAGCTGATGACATTTTTACTGACTTTTAATTTTAAGAAATCCAGCCCATTTTTTTGTAATCCAGGACAGTATTTCAGTGTATTAAAAAAGCCAGAGAACTTCTGCTATCATAATGTAATAAAACAGTAAGAATGGCTGTCAGCTATTTTTTCCTTCAAATTAAAACTGTATGGTACAAGATCCCAAACTAACTTTTATTTCTTTCTTACAATTTTAACTATTCTTTTATGCTTGCTATCTAGAAAAAAAAAATACTATATTCTACAGTATTCTCAGGTTAAGATTGCTCATTCAACGTAATTTCACCCTGCAAGAGAAGCAACCCCAGAGGAAGACCAGGCCCATCTACTCCATCACCAGACCTTCAGAGAAAACTACACCCTTCTATAGATCACCACTTAAGCAGCATTTCATGTGCCACTCCAGGAGGAACGACCACAATTTAACTGGATATTACCAACACCCTGACTCCTCAGGGTGTCAGGTTCCTGACTCTATCACTAGTTTTGTTTGTACTAATTAAATTTTTTTTATATTTCTATTTAGTTTTTTCCTAGTAAAGAACTGTTATTCCCATTTCCATATCTTTGCCTGAGAGCCTTTTAATTTTGAAATTTTGGTAATTTGGAGGGATGTGGCTTACCTTTTCCAATTCACAGGAGGCTTTTGCCTTCCTTCACAGACTCCTGTCTTTTCAAACCAAGACAGACTGTTCCTAGGCTGACTACACTGAAGTTTAAGCAATTCCCATTACTCTTATGAAAACTTTTAAAGGTTAAAGATTCTACAACATTAGGATGAATGTTTGCTATCTATTTGAAAAGAAAATATGCAAACCTATTGGAAACACATGCCAGGAGAAAGAAAAAGCAAAAAAGTGCATTTGTTTCCACTCTGACTTAAGACAATTTTATGGTGAGATGCTAACCAAAAGCCAGGCTGCAGAAGATGAAACTATTAATCAAGAAAGAACACATTACTGCTAGAAGAAAATTACTAAGATTTACTAAAAACCCTGGTATTTTAAGATATAGGAATTCCATGAAAAAAGGCCATACTAGAAGAAAGAACTACCAAATTCCTTAAGATGACCTACTACAAAAATCATCAGTTACCCAGCCCAGTCCTCAACCTTACAACTATTCTGCACCTATTGCTTTCAGGAAATTGAATGACTGTTGTTCCAAGGACAATAAGTGTGAAGACATCGTTCAAAATGAGGTTCTACTTTTATAAAATAATTTGGTTTTCAAAACCTTAGTAATGAAGTTCATATTCAAGTCTACTTCTGTTAACATCTTGCTAGAATATAAAACTACGAAAATAATGTAAAGCATTTTTTCCTGTATGTCTTGCACTAAATTCATTATTCTGTGATAAATATTGTGGTGTAAGTGTACTAAAACCTTCATTGTATTAACTAATCTGTTTCTCCAGTGATTTTTCAGGATAGAGAACATGTATTTCCAAGACACTTGAAAATGGTTGAAGCCAATTGCTGCTCATTCCTGACAAATGGAAAGCATTTTTCCTTCAAACAGTGCAAATTGCCTTTTGTCCGTATTTCTTCAATGGGCATCCCCCAAACATGATACAGTAACATCTTGCTATATCATGACAAGATTTCTGTTGCAAGATAAAGGCAAAAGTACTCCTAGACACATGGTAAAGAAACAACGATTATATTACGATCTTTCTTCAGCCACGAAATTCCAACAGCTCAAGGTAAGCTACCCATTGCTAAGAAATCACTAGACAATCTGCTATTTTTGTGTCAAGAAACTTAAAAAAAAAAAAATAGCTTCTTAGATATGGAAAGTAGTACTCTACCATGGATAATTAATCCATTTTGATAGTATCATCAAGCCTGACAAACAAATAAAGGAATATCTGTACCAATACACAATTTTATATCTCATGGAAGTCTAGAAAGGATCATACCATTCTTTTCCCCCATCTTTTCTGAATTCTGGAATAATATTTATAAGTTTTGGAAAAATGAAAACTGAAGAACTCAAAAACCATCATATTATTCCAATAGTTTTGAGAACTCCTGCACCCAATTAATCCAGTTCCTGCATCCAGGTAGCTGGAACTTCTTACTACTCATTCCTCACAATGTTTACTTCTGATTGTTGTGCCTGAGACACTTCTATTTGTATTTGCCAATTAAGATTTTTTTATTCTTCAGTTCTAAGAATGAAAACATAGAGATTAAAATATTAAAATGTCATTCTAACAATGATACAATAGACACTATTTGCAAATTCAAGTAACAAAAGGCTTTTCAACACAGCCCAGCACCAACACTTCATAGATTTTCAATATATATGCAGAACTGTGCATGAGTGACTATGCAGAGCCTATTAAAAAAAAAAGACATGGACACACTCTATTAAACCTAAAAAGTAAAAGCATCCATTACCATCTCACTCCTAGGAAACAGTGTGTTTAAACTGATATTATGTCAGCACAGTCTGTTCAGAATTTATTTTATGACAGGAAAATAGCATCCCTGAGAGTTAGTATTACAAGTGTTAGTAGCAGCAAGCATTTTGTCTTTCTTGTTGCATCAGACTGTAGTTAGTACAGATACAAACTAGAAAGAGAAGTTAAAGAAACAAAGTTAAAACTTAAAAAAGATCTAGAAAGAGAAGTTAAAATCTTGTAACTGATGTTGAAATTTGTTTCATTCAGAAAAGTCCCACTGAGCTGCAGGCTCAAAAAATTTGTGAGTTGACAGGCAGCTGAAATGAGAAACATAGTTCTTAAGAAAGCAAAGAATTCTCCCTGATTAGGATTCCAAATCATTAGATTTTTTTTCCTGAATAAGAGAAACTTAAGCCATTGTATTAAAAACTTCAGTAAACAGACAACTGTGTCAAGGTTGCAGAATTTCAGTCTTTCTTCCCCAAGACTGAACTCAACTCCCTGAAAAATGGAATCCACCAATAATGCCTTCTCAGGTCACCAGAATACATGAAGTCCTTCCAAAGACTTTGCTGCCAAAGGTGCAAACTCCTCAGGTGGCTTCTTTTTTTTTCCTTCTGCATATATGATAAGTGGAAAGGAAGTCTGGGTCTGTCCTTGACAATGGAAGAAAAGGGACTGATGTTTTAAAAGACGCATCTTTGTGCACCGGTTTGACACAACGGCTTTTAGTGCGGATGGGAGAAGCCACAGAAGTGGCTTCTGAGAGAAGCTCCTTAAAGCTTCTACAATGCCCAGCAAAGCCAGTCCCTTAAGGCTCTGATGACAGACATGTTTTGACCCAATTAGAGAAGTTGGTAACACCTCTGCAATGACATATTTAAGAAGGCAAAAAACACGCTCAAGTCCTTCCTCTTCTTCCGAGAGGCGGGGAGGTGCCAGGGCCATCCCGGTGCTGCAAGCAGCTGCCAAGGCCATGCAGCATGCCATCTCGGGACAGTTTGCAGTGAACTTTGCCTGCTGAAGTGCTTTTAGCCAGCCATGCTTCAGGCAGAAGGGCAGAGGTGGCAACAGTGGCTTCACCTTTTTGGCTCCCCACACGAAGAGAGGCTGTGGAATGGCGCCAGCACAGCCCATGCGCTGCCAGCGGGGCGCATGTGTCCGACAGCAAGGGACATAATGAGCAATTCCCTGATACAGAGCCCAGACGAGATCAATCTTTCAGTGCTGCAAAACCCTGTAAGAACATTTCAACCAATAGAACTTGAGAACAAACAAACCTACGGACAACAATTTTCTTCTGAGTCAGCGAAAATAAAAGGTGAGGACACATGAGGAGAACAACATGGTGACACTAAGGCTGGTGAAAGGGAGGAAGAGGAGGTGCTCTAAATGTCAGAGCTGAGATTCTTCTGCAAGCTGTGGTGAGGACTATAATACAACAAACTGTTTCCGGGTAATTCATGAAGTGCATGGGGGGGATTCAGAGATCCATTCACAGCCCATGAAAAAAGGTGCTCATGCTGGAGCAGGTGCATGCTAAAAAGCTGTAGTCTAAGAGAGAGCAGACCCTTGTTTCCAGATAGAGGAACCTTGCTTCCAAACCAGAGCAGCTTACCCTTAAAAGACTTACATACACCTCATGAACTAAAATGACCCAAACTATGTAGTTTAGGAAGACTGTTTTGCCTGGGAGAGGGATCCACGTTACAGCAGGCTGGGCAGGACTGCTGCTGCTGAAAATTAGAACCACGTTGGAAAAGTTCACAGAAAACTGTCTCCCATGGGAAGGACCCCACGGCATAGCAGAAAACACTCTTCTCCCTAAGCAGATTGAAGAAAGATTTCGAGTGAAAAACTCACCAAAATTCCCACACCTGTAGTGTCAGGGGAAAAGAAGGAGAGGCTGGAGGGAGGAAAGCATTCTCAAGGTTTATTTTAGTTCTTATCAACCTCTTAATTCTGTTAAAAATTTTTCCAGTATACAATTTTTTCTACTAAGAAAAAAATTTTTTTTCTTTATACCTTTTTAAAAATTTGTGCCTGTTTTGCTCTTGGAGTGTTTTCTCCTAATCCTTATCTCAATGCGTGAGCCCTCCAGTTTTTCTTTCTGCTTCCTCTGTTCAACTGTAGCAGAGGAATATGAGCGAATAGTTTTTCTCGTGGGTGCCTGGTGCTTAGCCAGTGTCAAACCACAACTTTGGCAACCGGGGAGAGCTTGGAAAAAATTTGTACTATTTTATTCAACCTACAGAAAGCATTTAGGCCTCCAACCAATAAAGAATTTCCAGAAGTTTTAAGCTACTACTTCAAAAAACTTTTTATCCTTAAAATACACACACTATCAGACTCTGGTGCATCCATTTTCTGGCTGCACACCACTTTGGCTGATGTAATTATTTTGTTGGATTTTTTGTGCTCTTTCCAGTTTGCTGCTCCTCAAGACTAATCATTCAGTAAGAGAGAAGACACATTATTTCTTACAAAACATACATGAGGCGAAGTTCATGGACAACTTCTTAATGTTAACAGAACATGAAAAATTGCTACATCCTGCACACAATCCATCAATTTTGAAAGGATTTTGAATTTCCTCTGACTTGTGTTTGAGATCCACACACTAAAACTGTTAAAATAATCCAGAATAACTCAAACTTTAGTTGCTCTAAACTGCAACTTTATAGGTCACTTTCTATTTCTATTGTGTCCCATCTTTCCTTAAAATTCCTAAGTTCATAATTTGAGTTATGTGAAGGTGTTTTTTATAAATCTTATTATCAATAATTTAGGACAAAAGGCTGCTGGGAGTGAGATTTCACCAATATAAAATCTTCCAGTCATCTGAAAGAGCATTACCAATTTGTGTGAAAGTCGTCTTTTTTACTTTTTCCATGCTGAATGAGGAATATTTCTATGTCAACTCCAAAAATCTCTGTTAGTACAGAAATCAACAGTGGCTGAAAAAAATACGTACACAACTAGTGCCTTTTAGGTAGTGATTAATAAGAAACAGGAGTTTTTTATTTAAGAAACAAATGTACTGTAGAGTTGTTAAATGCCACCTTGTGCATTTTTAAAGTCTAAAATTCTCCAAGTAAACAAACCTTTTCCCTATTAAATATTAAGGTGCGTTGTTTTAACAATAAAGTCAACTTACAGCACTTAAAATTTCAGATAACCAAGTGCATTCACTAGCTATCTACCCAAGAAGCAGAACAGTTCTTCCTTCTCAATTGCTTACTTTAGGACTCTTCTCTTTCTATAAACTATTTCAGAGCAAAATTTGCCTTCAGTTTTCTAGACTATTGATCTGTCCTCCCGACAGCCACTCTTAAAGCTATCACTTACAAGCCTTGTATGTTTATGCCAACTGAGGCAACATTTGAATGTACTTGGCCAATATAGTCCTGAGTGCAAGCAGGCTTTAAGATGCCTGCATGAGCTGAACCTGGCAGGAGAAGCCCAAGGCAGACAAAACAAAGACTCCTGGTAAATTCGTGCAGAGCAAATCCTGCAGTGAAAGCCTCTTAAGGACATTCAAAAAAGCCCCATAAAAAACATGGGCTTCTGAGCTCAATACTCCAGCACACCTGATCACTTCATCATTCTCTTATCTGAGACACACATACTTGGCATTAAAAAAACAATTTTAAAAAATTAGGGAAAAAAAAAAAGAGGGGAAAAAAAGGAGCAAATACAAGACCAAGCTTATGACTGATGGCAAGTCAGTACTGCAGAATGCCCCAGTATTACTGTCAGGGTGATTGAGCAGTGCTGCCCATTTTCTTTTCCCCTTTGCTGGTTTATGAAGACTCTTCCTGGAAGTAATAAGCTAAAAATACCCCTGATTCTACTTGATCAATTTGGCACAAAGAACATCTGAATTGGTCAATGAAGCCTTTCCTGAGTGGCACAAGAACTTCAAATTCTGTGCTTTAACTGTTACAGTAAAAACTTCGAACACCACACACTGCTAAGCAAAATCACGTTTAGCCTGGAAAGCTTAAGACTCAAATTGTTTAATACCTTGACAAATGCAAATACTTACAATTTGCTAGCTGTTAATGTTCAAGCTTACTCTGAAAATACTTAAAAGTTTCAGTAATGAAGCTGCAGAAAACAGACTATTTAAAATAACAAGTCTCTAATATTGAATTATCTAAACATGTCATTACCTTCATGGCATGGATTTCTTCTATTAATCTCTCAACCCGTTTCTCATTCTTTAATTTCAAGTCTTCTGAACCCCTGCAAGTGAAGTCTATAATTATTTTTAAAAAAATCACAGTTTAGTTACTGTATTTCCTCTCTGGCAACACTAAGTAGCAAAAAAAAAAAAAAAGAAAAAAAAAATCACAAGATTGTGCATAAACATAATCCCTTATTGGCAAATGAACATTTTAGCAACGAGCTGAACACAGCCTAATGCTTTTGCTGTACTGTAAAAAAAAGAGGAAACACTGAGGATGTAGCAGAACAATGTTAATGAATGAAAAACAAATGTTACTGTGTCAGAAAATATAAAACCACAATTCGTATCAAGAATAGGTTACACCAGTGTCTCAAATATATTTATATTTTAAGATCTGAAATATTTAAATATGGAAGTTTATTGGACTTGCTTCTTATTTTGGACAATTTGTTAAAATTGTGGAGTATCCTCAATTTACAGTATGAACACAGTAACAGATATATCTCACACCATCAAGACACATGCTAAGTTATTTCAGGCCATTAATCTTTAAAAACATAATCTACATATACTGTTTAAGCAGTTCATATAAGTAATTAATAGTAATTACTAAAAATCAAGTATGATCTGTATATCTATGCAAATGAAGTATTTTTTGCTAAACAATCCTGAAGACAACGATAGTGAGAAAACTTAGTGCAACTTAAATTCAAAAGCACACTAACATAAAATATGAAATCCCATACATTCAGATGTGCTGTAAAAGGTTCTGTAACTGATTCAGATTACCTTCCAATACAGTAAATCCCATTTAAAAAGTCATCCCAATTCTGCTTTACGAAACTCCTTTTACTCAGTATTTTTAGTCTAAAATTATGTTAAAATAAGACAAATATGTGTTTTAGTGTCTTAAGTTTTAAATGTAGTACATTTTTCTCCAATTTTTGTGAAAACAATTAAAATACTTCCTTATTTATAACCACAAAACACTATTATTTAAAACTGACCTTTTCAATTTTAATTTCCTAATGTGTCTGGTTAGTCTCCGAATAGTGAGGACTCTGGCCTTCTTCACATCTTTTCTCATCTTCACAACCTGTGAGAAACATGGAAGACATTATAAACTGTTTTCCTTGATTATATTCTATACACAACACATTTATTACATCGACTTAAATTTTAGAAATTAGTTTGACAAAGAGAAATAATTTGAAAATAAAGTGCATTTCCCTACTAAGCAAATATAATTTCAAATTAATTCAGATTTCCATTAAAATCAAACTGCTTCCATAAACATCAGAGGAAGAATAACAATGTCTAATAATGTGTCTGAGGTCTAAAGAGAAGACAAGACAGTCCTAACTTGCCATACTTTAATATTATTCTTAGAGCTAGACTCAGCTAGCGGTTTGAAATGTCTCACCTTTTGCCTTTACTTAGCTTATTTTTGTCTCAGAGAAACATCAGCAGTACATTAAGTCCATTGGTGCATAATACATAAAAGCATTTTCATTATTAAACATCTCCAAGTGTTAAGGAAAGACTCTCAAAAATAAACATTATTTAGTATGGAAAAGAATTTGAGATATTAAATTCTTTTTATAGATTTGAATAATTTTTGTTGAAAACTAAAATCCAACTTGTTTCTAACTCACTACAGTCTGTCTCAACCTGCCATCCTACTCACTAGGTAGGATGTTCCAAGTCTGTTCCCAAATTTACAGCAGGCAGTTTTAAAGAAAATTTGGCAATGCTATTTTGGTCTTAATTCTCACCTCGATAACAAAGAAAGAATTCTCATTATTATTAGACAGATAGGACGAACAAAGAAATCTTTCCAATCCTTTGCAATTAAATTCCATAATGGAAAACCTTAAGTCCAGGTGCTGTCTAATGATGAATGTTTCAGATACAGCGAGTCAATAGTGATCCTTTATTTTTACAACTCAACTTGCCCCTTATTTATTCTATGTCTATTAAAATTTTGTATCTAACAGTTAAACTTAGAATAACATGAAATATTAAAACAAACAAAAACAAAACAAAAAAATTAGTCTTCCTGCCAAAAGCCTAATTTATCTTACATTTATCCAGTGGGATAAGTTTCAAATTTAAGTTGGCACCTCTTTCTCAATAAAGTTCTCTACATCAGATTTCTATTTTAATTTCTCAGCGATACATCAAAATGACAGACTGATGATGACTGCACCATCTAGTCAAGTCAATGAAGAAGTACTATAAACCTACATCAATTTTAAACAAAAAAAAAAAGAAAAAAAAAAAGAAAAAAAAAAGAAAAATCTTCAAAGCCCACAGAGCAGAACTTCACACCTGTGATGAGGAGTCTGGCTAGTACATATACCATAAAGATGTGCAGAGACCAGAAAGATGATCCTTAAAAAAAAAAAAGGAAAGCTGAACACCTATTTTGCATAGCTGATTATGTTTGTAGCTTAGACTAATGATTCAATGAAGTTGTTAAGCCCTGAATGGTGTTCACTAGTGGCTTAACTGAAAGCTGAATTAGAGCAAAACAACTTCGGGAGAGCAGCATGTACTGATTGTCAGCCTTACCTCTGCCAGGCAAGCAAAGTGAAGCAGTGCTCCTCTGAGAAGCAAGGGAGGGGAATTGTATGGGGGGCAGTCACTTGTATGGCATTAGTCACTTGCACCATGAAAAGTAAAAAGGTAAAGATTTTTGGGATAAAAACAAATGACCTAGAAATGGTATCCTGTTGCAAAAAATTGTTACAGCAAAGGTCAGTACTTACCTTAGTAAAAGTAACTGTACACACAGATCTACCTACAAAAGCATTTCCATTTCAGTTAACAGCAGAAACCACATGCCAAAAAGCACCAAGTGCCAAGTTTCTGTTACAGCAGCACTGTCCAAGACTTTAACATGCTAAGGAAGAAACCCATTGCATCACGATTTGCCATCAAGGCATTTATTTTTTATAAGACATTCAATGAGATTATCATAGGTCTCTATAGTACATCTCCTAAAAGGAAGAAAGAAAAAAATGCAGCTTCTGTCTGAACACCTCTTTGATACTATACATACATACTGGTACATTCAATGGAATGTTTGCAATATCAGAAGTAAACTGGGTATGCCTTCGTAGAAGGTCTGGGATGGGGAGATTGTTTTGTGCTTGGGTTTTTTAATTCTCTATTTTTTTAACAACCACTAAAACCATCCACAAGCTGGAAACATACTGAAATTTAAGTAACTCATACTTTACATATTAGTTATTGTGTATGCAAACATGAAGTATATTTAACTTTCTCTCAAAAATATTTTGTCAGGTATTCTTTAATAGAAGTATTAATGCACACAAAGCATGTTTCCAGGGCCTACAAGAGCCAAACTTCAGCCTCCTTTGCTGCCAGCCAGTGAAGGCTGTATAGACATGACAGCAGGAATGAGGGAAGGTATTCGCTCCTTGGCAGACTAGGAATATCAATTTATGTAATCCAGTAACTTCTTTCACACGGGACAGTATGCATTAACTCTGTTCTTGGAAGTACTCATAATGTTCTCAAGAAAGCAGTCAGCTCTTTGGGAAAGAAATCAAAAAAGTTTAGCTTCAAATTTACAGTGTGCCTGAAACAATGGGGCTTAGACCACCAGAGTAGGCCCTGGTCGCCTCTATCACAAGAGAGGCAACTTTGCCATCAGCAGGAAAGAAAATCAAACTAAGCCAAATCAAACAAAAAAAAACCCACCAAGAATAATCATGACTTTCAAAAAATAATAACAAACATTTATTCATAATAAAGTATTTTTTATAAATAATTCAAGAAAAGACAGAAAAGGAGAAGTATTTGCACTGAAACATAAAAAGGCTGCAGTCTAGGTCAGGATGAGACTTTATGCTTCAAGACTAGGCAATAAGGATTTTTAGTCTACTCAGCAGTGACAGTAAGCACTAGAAAATAATTATAAACAAGTAAAACACAAACCAAACAATTTTTTCTATCAATAGGATCTAGGATTCCTGGAAATTAAGGAAGTCTGCAGTTGTATGTGGAAATAAACGCTTCAAGGATTTCTTTGAACAAACAATAAGAGATGTTTTCCGTTGTTGACGACATTTCTTTATTTTGTTGGGAAATGCTACTTATGAGACAATTAAACTATTCCTACTCAATGCTACCAAATGTCTGTGTTCGCACATTATTAATCATAGATAATATCAAAGTAAGAGTAGATATAGACTACTTATCAATTATTAAATACAAAAGAATGAACTTATTTTTGAAAATAAGCCTAGGCAGAAACATACAGAATGCACATAAGTATATTTTAAAAGCTATGGTTATGAACAAAACCCATCCATTTGGCTCTGTGCCTTTTCACAAAACAATGTATTTATATTACTACTGATGCTTAACAAAGATGAAGTCCAAAAAATTCCATGACTGGTGGTATTCCACAAAGAGAGCCATCAATCAGCCCAACAGCTTTCCACCTGCAGTAAGCACTGCCACAAGTGTTGACACGTACCAACCAGCTGCACCCAATCCATTTCAAGCCACAGGCAGATGGTCGCTGCTGCTGCCCTTTCAAGAAAGGGCAAACAAAGAACACAGCAGGGGATCAGCAGATGACAAGCCAGACAAGAACTAGAAACTCTCAAGCATTTCACCTTTTCCAAGGAGTGCATATTACTGAGATTGTAACAAGAATTGCTAGCTTCAGTGCAGCCTACATTAATGTGATACTTGGCATAACGATCCCAGTACTCGTCTGGCATTAAAAATGGCCCCAGCTTTAATGTACAGGTACCACTGACACAGTACAAAGACATCAGAGTATACATATCAAACCAAGAGGGTGATTTCTAGCAAATAATAAAGAAACAGTGTGTGTTTAAAGACATCACAAGAACTGTATTTAACCCAGAATGCACAGCTGAGTAAGAGAGAAACTAATAGCTTCAACTACTTTGCTTTCTATTTCAGGTTACACGGGTCCAAACAGTTTAAAGCCAATCCCATAGATTTGTCTTTCTGTGTAGTAGTTCAATGAGACCTTCCCAAGCCTCAGCATATGCAAGCCCTTCTCGTGCCCAGAAAGAAACTGGCACAGGATTTCTTAATTGTACCTTTGATCTCTTAGTCCTCTTTACAGCTTTTCCATGAAGTAGCTCCATTTTGACACTGGTATTTCACTTTTAGTTACAAATTAATTTTGACTAACAAAAGTCTTGGAAGAGCTGAATCGGTTCCTAAATCAGTGTTAGACAGTGCTAGGAAAGGGCTTCTGATCAAAGACATTACCCCTTTTAAATAAATGGGACACTTATTGTACATAATACAAGACAAAACACATGTACAATAGAATAGGAAATTATTTTAAGAGCCTTCCACATAATTAAGCTGTTACAAAAAACTTCTTTGAAAATTTTCAAGTTTCTTTAAGAGAAATGTAAGGTATTGTTAGATAAAACAACATCAAGAAGTCTAGTTTAGGTTCTGAAAGTCTGTATGACTACAGAACAGTCCTCATATTAGGGATGGCAAGAAAAACACTAAGGAATGTGGATAAAATGACAGCATAGGTACAATTATACATTCAAATTCACATGACTAGTTAAAGATATTTGCCTTCACATTTTTAAGACAACAGCAGCAAAGTTCTCAAATGAGCATTACATTAGAATAAAATGTTGTACTTGGCCACTTCTGAAACTTGTTTTGAGGTCTGTACAAGCAACATGACTCCAAACTAAGCTAGTGTTCAGCCAATTAGAAATAAGGAAAGTGTGACTAAAGATTTGTAGATATATCAAGAAAGGTACGTGTCTACTCTGAACTACAGTATCAACTGTACTTGACAAGAAAAAATCCCAAACCCAAACCATTACTAAAAAAAATTCCAGTGGATTAAAAGACACACTAATATGTTTCTACCTATGACTTGTTTTAACGTATTTTATTCAAACAACACTGAAATACTGGAACAACTGTGAAGTAAAAGCTTTTTTTTTTAATATTACCACTTACAAAAGCTAATACTGAATATCTGAAGGACCTAGAATATTTTAAATTCTTCTTAACTAAATTTAATAGAAGTTAACTTACACAGCCAGCCCCAGCTATCCAAAATGCATGAAAGCCAATAAACTAATGAACATGTCCTTTTCTTCAGAGCAGCCTGAAGCACATACAACTGTTCTTCTTGGGCTTCAGTCCATGAGGTACTGAATATTTTGGTCCTGACCCAATAATGCACTTAAATTATTAAATCCTTAAACAACCAGCTCAGACCAGAATTTCTTCATCCACTTGTTTTATGCCAGCACACAGTCTAGTCCTAGTTCTGGTACAAGCAAGCAGAAAAGACAAATCATTCTGTTCTCTTCAAGAGGGACATTGCATGCAACCTCATCTAGTAAAAACACCCCTTTTATTATAAGAGTTTTAACATTGTGAAATAGCCATAATGTTGAACAAACACACATTCCTTAAACAGAAGCCTCTAGCCTCTCCCTCAACATGGTATGGTGTCTATGAAAACTCTCTTTACAATTTTGCAGACACAGATGCAAAAATATTGCTTTTACAATTTGAAGATGGCGTTCCTAAAGCAGTATTCTGTAATTTTACACATACACATCCAAACTCACCGTGCAATATAAGGTGTCTTGTGTCTTTTCTATCACTTGATTCCTGGAAAAAAATATGGTACTTCTGAGCTTGCTTTTCCATTTCAGTTTTTCCTGTACTCTCTGGACCAACAGGATTTATTTGACATGAGAATCACAGATGAGAGTGGGATAACAAGGAGAAAACATCAAGAACCAAGGCTATTAATTTTGTCCCAGGAAGAGTGTATTTTAAATACAGCTTTCATATTGCTATTGACAAGCTACCTTTTACCAGGGTCTAGTGAATGAATGACAGGAAAAAGATGAAATTCCAGGTACAGGATATACTTGAGTCCTCAATACATTCCGTTCATGCCTGATCTACTAGAATCAAAACTGCTCAAAGCAAAAGGAAAAAATTATTTTTTTACTTTTGAACTCCCTCAAGTTTAAACAGTGCTGCTAAAGTAGAAAGGGAAGTCATCAAAAATACACCAAAATCACTTGTTTTTGTACAATCACCTTTTCTATGAATTTTTACAAATTGTTTAAATTACACATTAACAAGTGTCAAAGCAAGAAATCCAGCTTAGAAAAACCCAAATCAAAGAGTAAAAAGAAAGTTTAAGATGAATATTCAAGGTCTCTCCAATACCTGCAAAAAAACATGGAACTCAGTAATGTCTCAATTCTCACTGATATTCTTTCCCTTCCTCATTTTAGGGCACATTAAAAGCATTGGTTTCACTTTATGTTATTTGGCAGTCTTCTAACAAAGAAGTTACCATGGCAACAGAGTATTCTCAACGTTAATTTTTGGTGCTATTTGGCAACACAGAGTTTTAAAATTCATAACACCTGCAGTTGGATCACAAATTAGCCAGAACCAACGATAGTATATAATATTTTGAGTGAATAATCTGAGTGAAAAAATGTTTCTGGAACTTCATTACGAATATTTTTCTCTATTATCTGGAATGCCAGCTTGAAAGAGCTAATGATTTTTAGATTCTTAGGAAAAGCTAGGAATTGTCAAGTTTCCTTTTTTCTTTTTTTACGAAAAGAATCCTTGTATTACAGTATATATTTGATACATTTCAAAACACATGGAACTAGGCAGAAAGACTTAATACAGCTTCATACATTTCATTATAAAAACACATATAAGTAGGGTGGCAAAGGCAGCAAGAAACAACACAAACACACCTGTATGGTGTATCAGTATTCAGTTCCAGAATAGTTTTATACAAATATATACTGCAAAAAAGAATACATAAAAAAACCCAAAACAAGGTGAATTTTTCAGACAGATCAGTTTCCTGAACGGCTTTTCCTTATGGTCACATGAATGTTAGCTAGTTCCAGCACAAATGAGTAAAGTAAGAACACAGAGAAGACAGAGATATGAACCACAACAAATCAGACTACAATAAATGAGCTATCTCTTAATTTAATATAAAGATCAAATCCCAACACAGAAAGTGCTAAGAAACACAGTTTTTCAATTACTGCTTGTGCCAATGTCGTGTTAATCAACACCAATGTCATGTTGATCTTGCCTTTACCATCTGCAGCTACATGAGAATAGGTTTCAATAAAGTGGATTCAATTCCATTCCAACAGAACTATCAGGATGTACAAAAATTCTTGAAATATGAGGTTAATTCTTCTGGATTAAACTATTTCACCCTGCAGTCCAAAGCTGACAGAAATGCTACTGCTATCTAGAGCATCCAGAAAGCAAAACACCTGCAAGGTTCCCAGGCCTCTGGATACTCACCTTGTCAGGTTTCCCAAGGGATTTGCTAAGGATGAATGAATAAAAGCACACTTGGGCAAATTTCTATCTTCCTTACAGGAAAAGTAATGCACACGCTCCTTGAGTTACTGTCAAACACTTCCTCCACAGTCTGCCCATGCTGCATTCTTTGTATTTTCTCAACTGAAGCACTGAAATATGGGTTTCTTTCTTTTCACTGTATTTCTATCCTGCATGGAGAACAGTTGTCATTTTTAGTGTAATTTCTCCAAGTACAAACCACAGTGAGTACTCAGAAATGCTAGAAAAGATCATTTTCACCTAAAGGTTTAGAAAAGCAATTCCAAGTATCTAAGATAGTTGGGAAGGAGTAAGGCTAGCCTAGAATTACTTGATCATTGCCAAAGACCAAAATTTAATGGATTTCAAAGTCAGTGTCTCAGTGGATAAAGTCAGACTCTCTGCAGTACTTCAGAAAACATTCAATTCCAAACCAGGATCATGAGATGGCTAGACACATTTCTAAACCCTAAATACACACCAGTAGTTGTAAACGTCCAGATAAGAAAGAACTGTTATAAACTAGCCTCAAAATGCTATATTAGATATATCACTGCATCCACATGGAAGCAGAAACTATACATGTTTTCCAAAACAGAGGACTACCTGAAGGTAATTTCTAACTCTGTATTTAATTGATCCACAAGTTGGAAAAACCCCAGATACCACTCTGCTAAAAATATTTCCATGGAATGTTGAAAGAGGATATGATCAAGGCGTTTAATACAGACAAGCCTCAACTCAATGGACTTTGATGTCTAGGACTTCTTAAACAGACCAGAGTTCTAGCTAGAAGTCACACATGAATTTCATGCCTCCTTAAGCTTTGACTTTACAGAAAGACAGTAACAGCAGAAGCTGCAGTAGTGACATAAGAATTACGAGGATGAACACACATTAATAAATAGTAAGAGTGTTGAGGGCTTTTACCCCTCTTCAAATGGTGAACCTTTTAAAAGCATCTGGAAAAGAGCATTGATTAAAAGGCAACATTATGAATCTCTATATTACTTGCATAATATGAAGCATGACACCACAGCTTGATTACAGTGACTCACAAACAATCTACGTAATTTTTTACATTCATTAAATAGGTCACATATATGATCCAAACCTGTACAGCTGAACTGCCACCATGGAAACAAAATTGTGTGAAAATTGGGTAAGAACATTTCACCTTAATAAATATGAAATTCAATCACAGTGATTCCAGTATTAATTTGGAGGTATGTTTGGTGGCATGACTGCTTTGGCTTGGGATTAAGAGAGGCTAGCATAAATGGTAATATGACCTCCTAAACAACACAAAAAAACTTCAAGTCTTGAGTGCTAATATGTTGCAGCTTTACTCACCTATTCTGAAAGTGCAGAATATCAAAACTGTGTATTCTGGAATCATATCTGTCAGCCTGGTTTCTGAGAAAATTAGGTTTGTCAGCACACTGTCTGTCAGTATCTCTGGTAACTTTTGGGCTTGTTAAATTGAAATCAAGGTTGACCAATCATCACAGCTCCTACATGTTTTGTGAAAACTGATAGCCATGTAGGAGTTGTGAACTAACATCAGCATGGCTAGCATGGAAGAAATATACAAGCAGAATCGAAGTATTTTTCATTTTGGCTGAGAACAATACATGCATACTCATTCACCAGCTCATGTGGCTCTGAACCAACCACAGAACACTCTCTCCTGACTGTCCAAACAGACAGGAAACATAGGCCATAACTACAATTACTGAGAACACTCCAAAAGCATAACACATAACCCAAGGATAACACATTGAAAACAAAAAGAGATAGACGAGTAACTGATGATATCTATAGGAAGTTTTATGGAATACTGGACTCAAAGCTGTAACACGCCAGGCATCACTGGTTCTCAACTTACACACGCAGTACATTTTATTTTTATCACATTGTTTGTACTGCTGATTTAATCTGGTGATTGAAGCTTCAAGGGAGATTAGAACACATACAACTTGCTGAATGGGATAGAAGAAGGACAGTTTCTTCTGTGCAAGACAGTTAATGAAAAAAAGACACTTTTCTAATTACTTCAGTTGTCCTCAGCTTGGACTAGTCTCACACACCAAGAGGCCAGGAAAAGAACAGGAAGCCTGTCCAATGTTACAGAATCGCAATATTTGACAAATATTTGTATATTAATACTACCAGGAAAATGCATAATTATTATGATGTGTCATTCAACACAAATACTCATTTTGTAAGAAGATTCATCAGTTTCAAAATTTATATTTCAATGTCACTATAGAGTTGTTATTATTATGCAAGCATAAAGGAATAATTAAGGAAAAATGGTTTCAAGTTCATTAAATGAAACAAAACAGCACCAGAAGAGTAGTGATGAAGTTGGAGAAATAACTACTAAATAATTTTCCATTTCTCCCTAAATCTGAATGATAAAAAAACTAGCTTAATGCCACAATTTTTAGATTGACCATAAATATACATTTAGCCTACTACTATGAGCAAAATTACTTTTGTTTTAAAATTTAAAATAATTTTTCTTCAAACTTCTCCTCTGTAAAGTTTGTCCTCTGTCAACACAAGTAAGAAGAGGCTAAGTACTGGAAAAAGGCTGGAAGGTTATTTAGGTATGTGCAAATTCCCATTAAAAATGGGGAATGATCAACTATCAACAAAAGGAACAGCAATCAATTTCAGCTGCTCATGCAAATGTCAGTGTTCTGGATAGAAGCAAACCACACCTCAAGTTACATCTTGAATTTTCACAATATGAGCAAGCATCACCAGTATTGATACATTTTGGAGGGATGAGCAGATCTCCCTATTACACTCTCCTCACAACCTGAAGAAATTTCAGTCAAGCAAGTATATTTTAAAATATTAAAAATAAAATAAAAATAAAATAAAAGCTTCTCCTCTCGAAGCTGTAACTTTCAAGAGCGTGCTTTCTTGTCTGATGTCCTGATATGACATATATAATGTTTAGAAAGACAAAGAAATAATCTATAAAAGTAGTATCATACGACCATAACATAAATATTGACACAGGAAGCAAGTAGAGTGGAATGTCATGGAATGACACAGCATAATAGGAAAAGCACAGAATGATGTTAAGTAAAAAACACTGATCACATAAAAATTAGAGAGCTGAGTTCCAGGAAGAAAAAAAATTTAAAAATCATAACCACTTTCTTCTTATGCCTGTGAAAAAAAGTTATTGAGAAACAAATAAGAAGCATTTAGTATACACATTTTTGAAGAAACAATCCTTTGTTAAAAAAAGAAAAGAGATGAAAACAGGGAAAAGATGTGTTTGTGGTTTATAACTTTCAAAGTATTTGGTACTTGTGCCTTTCTTCTTAAAAATAAGGTCTGTCCTATTAAAAAAAAATTTACCAACCTCAAATTTCTTTGAAGAAGCATGAAACTCCTTTTACTAATAAACTATCAAGTCTAACTATTAATACTTTTCATCTGTCTTACGGTGACCCTAGCACAGACACCTGACATCCATATAAAAAGTAAGTATCAAAATGCATCCAGTGAGTACAAGTAAGTACAACCACCCCTGTTCAGACCTAGAGTATGCCAGTGACCAGCAAAAGCCACGGCCTCAGAAAGCATACTCTGATAAAAACCTCATATAAGGGAAATCCAAATTTGCATCACAAATCTTTCTGACTTACACTTCCATACAGGATGAATAATTAGCCAAAGACTATGAACATCACCAGAACATGAGGTAAATTTCCACTGGCTTCAAACATACTGCAGTATTACTGGCCTGACAAACTGAAATACTGTTCTGCTTCTCACAGAAAAATTGCTCCTCCCTGAAGATTCTGTCTGCTATTATGTCTCTATAACTTATATTCTTTGTGGGAACTTTCTCTCAGTAAGTAGTTATAGATTTATAAAAAAAAAAATTAAGTGGTACTACTATATAAGCTACTCTTCAGTCTTTTTGGAAGGATGGCAAGAATTCTTGGTAGTGGGAATTGAAAATTACCTTACTACACCAGTTAGTGTTCCTCATTCCTTCAAATCAGCTTAAAAAAATCAATTTCATGATGAGAATTTTTCATAAACACAAACAAATGGGAAAGACAGTGTTTAAAACAACCTAAAAAAAATCTAATAATCTGCATTCTTCCTAGAAGTTTCTTCATGACATCAGTAGAAACTGGGAAAAAGGACAAGTATGAAAAGTAGAAGGAATAAAGCGCTTAAAATATCCCTGCCACATGTGTGACATCTATTCATTAATTTAAATACCTTTCCACAAGTTGGTCTCCATCAGTTGCCAAGATGCCAAATCTACAACAGATTTGTACACAACTATTCCAGTACTACTAATTAACAACTTGGAGCAACGCTAAAGGTTCTTGCAAAATCTTCATTGTTGTGATACAACAAGTACTCTCACCTGTTTGCCCAATAATATGTTCCTTGTCCAGCCATTGACAACTTTTCTTCCACACCAACTGCTTTCTGTTGGAAGATTTCCTTCTTCTGAAGCTTGCTACCTTCTTCTTCAATTTCTAGGTGCTTCTTACCAAGCCGTTTTCCCCTTTCCTGTCCTTATAAACTCTTCTCATTCCTCAACCTATTTCTTCTTGTTCAACACACCCCATCACCCACCCATCATTTTTGCCTATTCTAATATTTAAATACTTTCAAGCCCACCCCTCCCTCCCTCTGCATGAGCAAGCCATCACCTTAACTGCCCTTTTGTTTTATATTGTTTGGAATTCCTATCTTATCCATGTAAGGTATGCTCCCCTGTGCTATTCATAACCTCTGCAGCATTTCCCCAGTGACACCTGCCTCTGGATGAAATCCACCATTTATTCCTTTAAACTAGTGGCTATTCAGAACAGTTCTTACCAGCCTCTCGTGCAAACAGCTTTTATCTGCTCTCCTCTTGCCACATTAACGTACTTGTACATGGCCTTATGTCTTCTCATATGTGTCCTCATTAAACAGCAAAGAGGATTCACAGAATCATTTACATTGGAAAACACCTTTAAGATAATAAAGCCTAACCATAAACCAAACACTGCCAAGCCAACCAATGAACCATGTCCCTAAGTGCCACATCTATACACCTTTAAATTCTTCCAGGAATGATGACTCATTTAATGATCAGCTATTACCCTAAGCATCCTGTTGCAGCACTTGACAACCCTTTAAATGAAGAAATCTTCTCTAACAATCAATCTGGCACAACTTGATGTCACTTCCTATTGTCCTGTTACTTGGGAAAAGAGACCAATCCCCACCTCACCACAACCTCCTTTTAGGTAGTCGTACAAAGCAATCCACCTCAGCTTCTTCTTCTATGAACAGTTTCATCTGCCATTAAATGCCATATGAATAAACAGGTATAATTGTGATCCTTCTTTGCAAAGGAAATAATGGTATTTTTTAAATAAAAAATCAGAACAAGAATTTTAAATCAGTTTACTTTATATGACTTGAAAGACATTCAAAAGAGTCACTGAATTTAATAGTTGGCCACTTTACTTCTCCATTAATTGCTCTTTAATACTGCAGCACAAGACAAACTGAAAATAATTTTATCATTGCATACCAATGAGGAATTGCAATGAATTCAAAACTGGCTACTATTCTCTTCTAGGAACATCTCCCCCAAGCCCCCACATTCTATTATGGAAAAGTCTACCACCACATCTTCCCTTCAACACTTATTTCAGCCTTGCTCCCTTCTTCATTTTGCAACAAGTTCCAGACCCAGCAATGTAAAGGCTGCTGAAAGACAGTAAGTCTTACTGCTGTCTGCAAGGACAGCAGTCAGCAATTATGCCCATTTACTGTAACAGAACTATTTTAAAATTGTGTTTTACTTAGGCCTATATAGCCATAAATTACATTTAATAAAAAAAACTACACTATGTACTGCAAGTACCTCACAGTTCCCTTAAAGTAAAAGTTTCCCATGACCATTTGCATGTTTTTTTCATTATTGTACACTACCACACCAAGGAATCACAGATGTTTTTGTTTTATGAGAGCATCTTACTAGGCTACGTGGCCTAGCACACACACTTTATATAAACCACTTGAACTAAGAAAAAGTTTTCATTCCTGTCCTCAAATACAGTAGTACAATAATGGATGTATACAATACTGTCAGAAGTAAAAAACTGCCTTGTTAGCCATGGTTAATTGCTTCGGTAATCTGCGGAAAAAAAATCTGTTTGAAGAGCAAGCAGATCAGAATTTGCTGATGATGTGGCAACTCTAGAAACTTTAGAAACAGCTGCTGGAACAGTTTCTAGGGGAAAAAAAAAGCCACAATTCCTCAGAATTTTATCTAACAGAGTATAAGTTTGGAAATTTCATAAGCTTTCAAAAGACTTTTTCCTTAGGACATTTACATGGTCTGTAAAAAGAATGTCAGCAATTTAACACTTGAACTGTTTTAAGCAGAAATCAGAATGTAGCACAACTTTCTTTTACTTCTTAAAGAAACTGTTGTGCCTACAATTACTTATTAGTAACACAACTAATGCAAGAATTTTTACATGCATTTCCATAGAGCTAAAATGACTGCTGCCAAGTATTCCAGAGTTTAAAAAGAAAGCCATGTTTGCTTTCCAACTTTGCATAGACTTGTAATAAACAGAAAAAACAGAGTGATTTGCCAGTATACTAAGAAATGAACTGATGGAAAAGATTAGCTATTTAGTTTTGAATCATGCAGAAATTTTTCTTTTCTCAGTTCTCATAACTTGTTTATATGCCTTTCCAAAACTTTAGACTGACTTTAGTGACATTTAAGAGAATGCAGAACAAGCTTCAAGGAAGTATTTAAGACCATGTGCAAGCCAGGGACACATAGATCTTGGCAGTGCCAATAGTTAGCCACAGCTTCAATTTGACCACAAAGCATCCTAGACACACATACTTTCAAAAGTATCCAAGTTCCAGCCACTCTACCTTAAGAGTAATTTTGAAGTGGTCACCCACTCGAGGCAGAGACTCTGTGATACAGCCGAACCTGCATCCTCCTGGCATATAGCTCAGGAGACTACAAGAACTGGTGTTCACCATCTGCGGAGCAGTCTAGATGCTGGGGTACTTAACAGAACTGAAAAATCTGGTATAGGAGTCTAGGGCAAATGCTTCTACTTCAAGAAAATGGCTTGGCCAACATACTGTATAAGTGCTGGATTTAATACAGCTCATAAACCACAGAGAAAATAGCAAGAGAACTTGTCTATAGACCAGCAAGAAGAATTTTCTCAGGAGTAAAGAGTTTCGAGTTACAGTTTTTCCTTTCAGGGAGCTCATGTATTTTATGCTAATTGTTGGATAAGCAGCCCTTGGAGCACTGTCAAGGACTTTTCCTACGGAAATGCTCCCACTGGTGAAACACATGACCAGGCTCCCCTCACTCCATAAAATCACCTTCTTCGCCAGACAGTAGCCCAGCAAAAGTATTTGTTAATATTTGTGATTGGTGCACTCTGCTGGTCATTAAGATTCACATCAATCAACTCACCTCAGACTGAGGGAACCTATACATGAGCTTTCTCAATTACTAGAAAGTTTTATAACAACTAAGCCATTAAACTATATATTTTCCACCCTCAGACACCTTCAAGCCTTAAAGGAAAACACTGTATTTTGAATTATGAGCAGTTAAGTCACTTCACAGTCAGTCCAATAACGGGATGCCTCACCTCAAGTCTCACTTCCCCTTTTATATACAGAGACCAGACACAAATATGAAATTGCCCTAAGGGAATTCTCAATTACCACATAGCCCAGGGGCTAGCACAAGAATAGATCTTTGGGGGGTAGGTATTTTATTTCAATGAGACGCTGGATCACTGCACTGGACCAGCTGCCCAGTGTTTCAAACTGTCTTAAACACAGTAATGCCTAGAGCACTCTGCCAGTGTTATTTTGAATGTTTCCATCTAGAGATCTTTTTCATCACTTAGGAATAGGCTTAGGCTTAGGAATAAACTTTAAAATATCACAACATACCTTAGGTAATAGAAGCCATTTGGATCCTTGGATCTAATACACAAAAAAACCTGAATGCTCACGTCAATTTGCCCACAATAGCAAAAGGCAATTTAAAAGAAAGCCCATCAAAACATCGTACTTCAACAAGTTCCTGAGAGTAACAAGTGGTAATTTCTTAACTACTGTTGGAAATACAAATCAAATACTATATTTCCCTCTACTTTTTACCAGACTGCAACTTGTTTTGCAACAGATAAGAGTTTTTTTTTCCCCGCAGTCACATTTCCCAAAAAATAAATACAAACTAAGTGACATACAAGAGACTGTATGACCAGGTTCAAGTAAGCATTTAAGAACACAAATTGTCAGGGATAAACAGATCTTGGCAGCACCAGTATCAGCCACAGCTTCAATCCTGACCACAGAGCATCCTAGGCACCTGTAATTTTAAGATTCTTCCTTAAAGCTGATTTCTACCTAGTCTCACATGAACTCATCGTTTGAAGCTATCAAGATTAGACAAATATAAGGGCTGCTTTGACTTCCCCTTTGAACTCTCTAATTCTCCGGTCTTTACTGCCTTGACCACTACTTAACTTCTGTAACAAAACACCTGCTAGACAACATAACTGCACATTACGTATCAGCCTATTGTAGGTTTTTTTGGTTCAATACCCTCCCTAAATTCTACATTTATTTCACAGAAAGCCACTGCTTACAGAGAAACACATAAGTGAGGTGAACTACAGCACAGCTGTATCAGCCAACCAAACAGCTCACTCGATGTGGTGAGACAGTCCATCTCTCTACCTCTGTGCCCATCCCATGCATCTAAGGTCCCACATTGCTGCTGCTCCCACTTGCTTGTAAGACCCATAGCAGAAAAGTACTCTAGCAACAAACTTCTTATGATCACAGTAGCAGGAGGCAAGACCACGTGGCAAGAATGGGTGAATGAGAAGCCTGAGATTCAGAAGCAGCAAGTCCAGATGCTTGTGAAACCACAGCTGAAGAATCACACTCCATCAGGGGCACATCGCATCTGTCTAAACTGCAAAGCAATTCTGCACAAAAAGCCTTATATGAAGGTGCCTCAATGTTAAAAACGCTCTTGATTTCTACAGACTAAAATGTGAGTAAAAAAACAGACCACAAATAAATAAGATTTTGAATTATATGTCTAATTTATCATCCTAAATCAACAAAAACCAGAGAGGCATATCATATCTGAGTGACAAACTAGTCATACATAATGCTGAGGAAGGCTGAACATACAGAAGATCTTGGGTAACTGCAAATAAATACTCATTTTGTACAGAATGCTTCTTGGAAAAATGGTAACCATTCAAAGACTAAAAAATTTTAATTCTATTATCAATTCAAAAATATTTCTACATGCATGCTAGATGTACTGCATAATACCAAGAAATATATAATACAGTAAGGACAGTAAGTAATGGGTAAATACTCAGATCTTTCACATTTAGTGAAAAAAATCACGAGGCAGTTCTTGGTTATAGAAATCAATTCAGCTTCAGAAAGAATGAATGACCCTCTCAAATTTCACCCTCTCTAGTCTTTCCCGATATTTCATTCAGACCATATCCTCTTTACTGCTACACAGAAACTTTGGTGACCAAAAATTATTTACTTATAAAAGGATGCAGTTGAACTGTCTTCAATTTGTGAATGAAGACATGTATAAATCCAATTTCAACAGCTCTTTCCTTTTTGTTTTTTGTCTTAGTTGTGTCTGAACACCTAAGGACAAACACAACACCTACCCATGCTACACCAAGACAACTCAATCTTTATATAAGTATCTCCAAATATACATTTACGTCTGTTTGTACTGTGATAAAAAATTAAATAATTACAGATATAGTTCTGTACAATTATTAAACTACAGCTGAAACTCAAGACTGCAGTTTCAGATTTCCAGAGACTGTATGTCAGTCTTTTTCCCTAAATTAAGGTTACTCTCCATGGCTTTTTGTCTGATTTTTTTTCATTATCAGCCATGCTACTCATACTTGATTTTGCAATACACCAATCTAAATTCTTAATTCACATGTTCATTCTGCTTTCTAAATGTGCCATTACCTAAACTGCAGCCCAGCTAAATCTGAGGCCTGGATGTCAGCCCTAAGCCAAAAGAGCAGAAGAGCTGAGTGTTGCCATCACAGTATCACAACACAACGTGCTGGGACCCAAAACAACACAAATGGAATTTATCACCTTGAGCTTCATTACTAAGCTCCCTACATAACAATTTAAATTCTGGACTTTGCTTGGCAGACTGAAAAATGTGTGCGCACACATCATTCTCAAGGTATGGCTCTGTCTTGATCCTACCTTTTAAGAAAGAAAAAGAACAATTCTATTGTACATGACAAGCATTATGCAGACATCATCTTTTCTCATCTAAAATCTACAGTTCTGTAAATACAGAGAAAAATTATTCTGTCTGTATGCAATTAATTATTACAAATTTAAGAAAAAAAATCACCCAATAGCAGAGTTTTGATATCCAATCAAGTATGGAAAATTTGATTTGCATGTCCCACAGATAGAAATGACTCTCAACTCTAAGAATTTGCTTTATATAATATGATGCCTTACTAATATTCAACTTTAGCTATTACAGCACTCATGGAGGTACATATTAGAATACTCATTTTTAAAACACTGTATACACACTTCATTTGCATTAGCTTCATGAGCCTTCTGCAGCACAGCTCCTTGAGGTAGCTGCAAAGAGAATACCATAAAAAAAAATAAAAGAGGGTAGAAAGAACTAAATTTATTGCAGTAATTCAATACTGATAGCAAATTAGGACTGTAAAAGCAGAACAACATAATTTAAGAAGCATAGGTTATTAAAAAACCCTAGAAACCTGTAGGGCTCACATTCAACAGCTTCTGTTTCATACTATTGTGTACTGATCAACAAGGAGAATTTTCACATTAAACATGAGCTATCGCCCTTTAAACTTGTCCTTATACATGGTAGTTGATGATTATGTGCTGCCATCTAGCAAATGTTTCCAGAAAAGTTTAACTTCAGAAGCTATTCTGTGGCAAGACACCTGAAATTTCTCAGAAAGATTTTTAACATTGGAAACACATTCAAGATAGCAACAGGTTTTAAAATTATTCCTTCAGCCTGCATGCTTGTAAGAGTAACCACAACTGGAGAATACAATTAGGCTTAATACAGACAAACCCTTCAAAAGTAAGACTATATGCAGTGAATATGGAATTGCAAAACTGAAATTTTCATTCTACAAGTTATGCTTTCCTTTGTTTCAGTGAACTGAATGAGCAGAAGATGGTAAGAAATACTGCATTTTCTTCTTTCCCAAAAACTCTAGTCTTCACTGTTTCACTTTGTTCCATCATCCTTTACACCCATCCTCCCTGCTTCCCCCACTCAATTCTTCTTTGGGCAGTAATCAAAAAGCAGCAATCCCATACAGTAATATGATGCCCGCATTGCAAAAAACTTGTGTTTCTTAACTCTTTTAAATCTCGATTTTTCAGTCATGCAGTCACACTGAAACTGTACCATGCTATTTACCAGCAGCAAGATGGCTTCCTAAAATTACCGGACCTTGCTGACTGTGGGTTCTGCCAAAACCTTACTTGTTTGTTATTATCTAGGTATATATTCAATTAGAGAAAACCAAAGAAAACATTTATAAACACTTTTGGCACAATTTCTGGTTCTTAACATGTAAAAAGCATGTCATTTTGAAGCACTTACACTGCTACAAACAACTTTTCATGAAAAGAAAAAATAATGAAATGTCTAAACTAATTATTTGTGAATGACTGGTTTCTTATTATTTTCTGTCTTATTTCACCTCATCACAATAATTGCAATTTTCTCTTTTCACCCTGGATCCTTAACATTGTACAGCTACCTCAAATCTCTCATTCATTCAGTTACCTAAACAATACAACATTTTCATTCATTGCTCTCCATAGATCAGAACAGTAGGGAGACTATTGGTCCATGGAGGTATCATTCTTTAAACATATTATAATTTAAAAACCGCAAAGCCCAACAACTTTTGAGGCGTCCATTCCTTTCCAATTTCTCTCAAATTAGCCAATGAGCTCAGAAGCTCTCAGAAAGGACACCGGTGTCACAGTCCACTATTTGTCTCACTTCCCCAGAGCATTCTCTTAATCATCATCATTAAATCATCATACAATTAAATGTCTTTTAGTTTCAAAGCACACATACACCTCATGCAGAAGACACTGCAGAAGTAAGCTTTTTGACACTTATAACTATTTGTTAGCTACTAATATCAAACATAAACCAGTAAGTAATTAAAATTAAGGTCAATTAACATTAGTATAAGTGCCAGTTTATATCACTGAGAAATACTGGTCTTAAGAATATCTGTTCTTCCCGTAAACAAAATGTGAATTGGTAAAACAAAATTTTGAAATCTATCATCTTAGAATTCCTTAAGATCCCACCATTTAGCAGGACCTGGTATTTTATGTTAATTAAAAGCTTTAATTCTTTGCTAGAATTAAGACCTGAAATATATAATATCACAGAATTTCATAGAATGGTTTGAGTTGAAAGAATAGAATAGACTGCATTTTCAAAAGTTATTCCTTTAAACACGGTCCTAATAAAATTCCTCCATTTCATCTCTTATTAGAGGAAGATATGCTTTTTATTCTTAAAATGTATTCTTGCAAGGGCATCTCTGTAACAAATACACAGAGGTACCTGTTAAAGAGATATGAAATATCCAGCTATTGGTAAATTATTTATTTTACATTTTATAACTAAACACCACAGTAATTAATATAGCTCTGACACTTAAAAAAGGACATATGCACAGAAGTGGAAAACATTTTTTAATTGACTCACACTATGTCTCATCCTACTCTAAACCAGACTGACCTTCTGTCTCTCTTGAAGAGATGGCATCCAGGATTTCAGTCTCTGTCCTACCTTATATCACAGATGGACCTATTATTACAGAGTGTTACTTTCTGTAGAAACTGGTAAAATCTACCTCTTCCAGAACTTTCAGTTTCCTCTTAGGAGAAAGTTATGTGTGAAGTGTAAGATGAAATTACATTCCCAGTGTCCTTACTGATGTTTTGTGCAGAAACTTACTGTACTCTTTTTCTGAAGAGCTCCCCAGTCAATGAATGCTTCTATTTTCATCCCTTGTTGTATTAGCATTTTTGTGGTGAAAGACTACAAAACATCACCCAAACATGAGTCAATCACAAGAAGTCCGCGCTATCACAACGATTGAAATACTCTCTTCTTTCCTTGGTGATTTACAGGTATGTTTTAAGATCAAATCACTCATTTCTGACCTTACACTTGTTAACAGCAAGAACCAAAAACTACTGAGTAAATACCTTGATTTTATGTACTATCAAACATTTTTCCTGAAGAGGCTACACTTCACTAAATTATTGAAATCAACTTGCAAATTAACCCATCTCAATTAACCATATGCCTAAAAGTAATTTTTGTTCTGCTGAAAACTGTAATCAAGCTGTTAGTTATGTAGGAATTCTGGAAGTGCATAGTGCTAAGTTCAGATGCTCATATCACACATGCTCAGCAAAACTGCCAGCTATTCCAAACTGTTGGTGCAGCACCTACAATGAGGTTACTTTAGTTGTGTCAGGCTTACTCTGCACAATGATTTGCAAATATGTAACCAAAACCCATCACAAGTGAAACACACACAACGGAATTCACACTATAAAAAAGAAAAAAATATACTGAAATAAATACAAAACACCAAGCTTCTTACAGAACAGGAAGAATTAGCCATAACCTATTAATTTTTCATTTTCAGTTCCTCACGTCCAAGAAAACAAGGCAATGTCTTTGCCATCCAGGAGACAGGCAGCCTGGGCTTTGGTGGGTCCGCTAGATCACCTGCAAAACTCCAGTGTGAACACAAACAGAGCAAGACAGGCGTGATGAAATGACACCCAGAAACAGGACGTCGCACCGAGGCACTCGTGTCGAAATCGCGTGGCAACCCCATACAAGCAGCTTCACTTCATCCGATAGATGTTTGTTTTCATCACAGCTGAGCTCCAGCACGAAGGGATGCGCTTTCCCATGCCGGGAGACAGCGGCAGTCACCTGCGGCCTTCCCTACGGCTCCAGGCAGCCACGCGGGCTGCGGGAAGGGTCGGCCCCGAGCCGGCTCGCTCGCAGGGCGATCGCTGCCACTGGCCGTCGCCCCGGCCCTGCCGCAGCCCAAGATCCCCCCGGCCCGCCCCTGTGGCCCACCCCCACCGGCGCCCGAGGCCGCGGGTGCCTCACCTCGTTATTGAGGTTCAAGACGGGAGTCATGGCCCCACAGAGCCCCGCAGGCCGCTCCGAGTGCTCCTCACGCCGCCGCAAGAACCGAAACCGCGCGCAGGCGCCGAGGGGCTAGGCTCGCTCCGCCCCGAAGCCCTCGTTAATTGGGGTTAAAGAGCTTTGATTGGGGCTTTTTCCCGCCCCGCCCTCGTTCAAAACTGGGGTTAAAGAGCTTTGATTAGGGCTTTTTCCGGTGCCCGCGCGAGATGAGCGGCGTGGGAAGGGGGCGGATCCGCGCCCGGGCTGCCGAGGCGCCTGGGCCGTTCCTAAAGCTGAAACCTGGCGGCGTTGTGAGTGGCGTGGCCGGCCAGCTAAATGTGGGATACGGATGTAGACTTGCAAATCCTTAAACTGAAGTAGCAGGAGTAAACTGTGACCGCTGCTCTAGGCTTTGCTCTATCCTCACTCTGACGAAACAGCTTCTATTTTCAAAATGCTTTACAATTGTCAGATTGAGTTTTCCATTTGTGCAGAAGGAAGATTTGTGTAGAAGCTATACATCCTGAAGCTTTGGTTGTCTCAATTTTTATGTACATAATTAATTTTAAATAGCCGTGGTGAAGTGTGGCTGAGCATGTGTTTTGGACTGAGTGATGCCTCAGTCTGAAAATTTTGGCAAAGTTTCATCAGATTTGTCCTCATCATTGCCAGTTTCTTGTGCTAGAAGGATTTGTTGATTTACATTACTACAAATATTCTTCTATTGAAACTTTTGCAAAACCCGTGCTTAAATGAAAGCAAAGTTTAATACGTGTAGAGAATGAATCAGTGTTTTTGTTTTTTTTTTTTTTTTTTTTTTTCATTCCTGTTTATCTGCTGCAGTATTCAAAAGAACGGAGGTAATAAAAAACCAGAAACAAAACCCCAAACTAAAACCTCCAGCAATTTACCAGCAATTGGCTGGACCCTGGATGGCACTGTTGCGCCTAGAATTCTGCTTTGAAGTCTGAATATTTAGGCAAATACAACTGTTGTCAGCTGTCTCTGTAATACATTTTATCTGCAGGACCTAGCCTTTGGATCTTCTTATATTTTAATGTTTGCTTTCTAAATGGTACTTAGGCATCTCATGTGAGTGAACTGCGACAGAATCACCCTTGACTGTGCTTTTTATTAAGCCTTACATACAAGTGAGGTTAGCCCAAGCTAGTCCTTTTAAAGTGTTACTTTTAAGTTCTGTTTAGGGTGTTTCTGAAGGCGGTGCAGTCTAGGTGTCATCTGGATCAGTAAATATCTGAAAATACTTTGAACTCATCCCTTTATCTTGTAGTAAAGGAATTTTATTCCAACAGGAGCTGAATTTCTTTTAAAGCATGTTTGCTGAGAATGCTTGAGTTTCACTGCAGATGAGGGGTGTTTACCACAGCTGGTGCTTCATAAAAGTTCTGACTTGGACAGTTATATCCAGTTTAGCGAAGGTCAGCCAACCATCATCAGGTAAACTTTCCTTTGTAGTACCACCAATGTCAGGCAGCTACAGTGATCTATGCAAGAAGGAGCTGAATTTGACTGTATCTGAGTATAGATTAGTACGGGATGTGATATACACAATGCTGTCAATATATGTTTAAGAATTACTGGATAAAATCTCACAGCTAGGCTCTCTTTGTTTGCAGTTAATGTAAAATTGAGTGCAAAAAAATCCAGAAGGAAAGATCTTCCAAGGAAAATAAAGAGCTCCTTCCTTTTGTCTTGATACTTCATGCAAAACTAATCCCTGCATATGCCAGTCTTAGGTTCCATTGTACACCTTTGCAAAGAGAAAGACTCCAGGAGCAGGGAGCCAGCTGCAGTTCTGTGAACCCAACCAGTGCCAGCCTGGCCTTGTATCAGTTAGAGTTGTTCCATCTGTGTAGCCTATGGGGTCATAACTTTAATTTTCTTTCCTCTGAACACTGAAATAACTTGCTTTGAAATTTTCTTGTAGGCCCTGATCACATACTTCTGGCCCTGATGACATCGTTCTGTGCCTTCTTCATCCCACAATTTTGTTTTCTTCTCATTTAGTTGTTGCTGAAAATAAGTGCTTTATTTCTTTCTTCCTTTGTAAAACTCAGTGGTTGTCCAGAGTTAAGAATCTTTGTGACTCATAGCTTCCTTGTCAGCCCTTTGTCATACTATTTATTGACTTAAATGCATTTGAAGTCAAGATTTTCTTGTCAGCTTGTCACAGTCAAGATGCTTTGAGGCATTGCCCCATATAACACTTTTGTACTTTGATGCTTTGTTCTGAGATTTCTTCCTGTGGTGTCAGTATTTCACTCCAGTATTTTGGCATGTATTCTCAGTGTTGGAATGCATTTGTCTGAACCATTTTCTCTCCTTTGTGAACAACTGTCTGTGTTTGCACGTTGCTGGCAGCATATATTTATGGGCTATGAAAATGGTGAACAGCCTTGAGGTGAAGCCATACATGGAGCAGCTGAGGTCACTTGGTCTGTTCAGCCTGGAGAGGAGGAGACTGAGGGGAGACCTCACTGCAGTCACAACTTCTTGTGGGGGAAAGAGGAGGGGCAGGCACTGATCTCTTCTCTGTGGTGACAGTGACAGGACCCAAGGGAATGGCCTGAAGCTGTGTCAGGGGAGGTTTAGGCTGGACAGTAGAAAAGGGCTTTTCACCCAGAGCCTGAGCAGGCTCCACAGGAAAGTGGTCACAGCACCAAGCCTGACAGAGATCAAGAAATGTTTGGACAATACTCTAAAGTATGTGGAGTGATTCTTGGGGTGTCCTGTGCAAGGCCAGGAGTGATCCTGATGGGTCCCTTCCAACTCAGGATATTCTACAATTCTATGTTTCTATTTGTAGAACATAAGATGTTGCAGAACAATACAGGGGAGTTGAAATGAAAAACTATTTAAAGAAAGAGGGGGTTATAGCTGGGTCCTGTTTCTCTCCGTTTATCTCCAGGTCCATGTGATGTGGTAGCAGCTGTGTAGACCATCTTGTAGCTACAACTGGCCTTGATCCCAGAAGGCAGGCATAAAAGTTATATTTTTGAAATACTTAGTGAAATATGTATTTATTGCAGACACTTGCATTTGTATGTTCAGTGCAGATGTAATGAAATATGTATGACATTTGTTTTGTGTTGAAATAACAAAAAGTAAGTTTTAGAAATTTCAATTAATTTTCTATGATTTGTGAATCAAATTTAAACTTTAAGAAGTTTCATAGAAAGAAGTGCCAGTAATGTTAACTAGGGACTGAGGACAGCCATATTTTCTGCAACTTGGTATTTTCTATAGCTTGTGCTTCGACTTTTGCCAGAGGAGTTTCTCTTTACTGATATCAAGACATCTGTTCTCGGCTTGCTCCCTTTCTTTTTGTCATTACAATTTAAAGATGTGAATACTCATTAAGATGAGTTTCCTCTCCCTAATTTCAGCCAATCCTTTTCCACCTATAAGGAACAAATATTAGTAGATATAAGTTAAAAACAGTAGTTACTAACAGTCAAAACAGCAACAGGCAAAAAACCCCCCAAACTAATAAATAACCACTTAACACAAAATTGCTAAATCTCAGGAACCCCATGGGAGCAAGGAGACCCCCCAAGTGGTGGGGTAATGCCCCCTCCCAAGACGGCAGCCCCCACTGCTGATCATGTGTAGGGAAACAAAGGGAAAATGATGCCAGCTTCTTCTACAACATAGGAATTCTTATTTACATAGGAAATTTATTGAAAAAATATACAGTATAATAAAAAATTCCTTTATCCTTTGTAAACAGGTTCTATGAAATTAGTTGTTTTGACTTCTAAGATAGAATAGAAAAATTTGTTCCTAATGTTGCAGATGTTTTTCTTACTACTTTCTTCACTCTTGAGTCTTCGTACACACAGAAGATATGAGTCTTCATGTGTTGCTGTCGTTATGTACACATTAGAACACACACTTTCTGAAAACTTACTATATTTACATCATAAATGATCATATCCCTCTGTTACTAAGAAAGCAGAATTAACATTGAAATTCCTTCCTGCTTAGAATCCATTCAACATTCAGTAGCACTTTGAGAATTTAAATTAAAAAAAAAAAATCTGAATTTAATGATTATTTTAATGTGTATAAAAACAGAGTTTAGAAAGAAGATTTTATGGTGAACTTCCACCTGGGATAGTAAGTTTAAATGTGTAAAGCATATTTTTTTCTTCTACAATCCATCATAAATACATTATTTAATAATTCTTATATTGTACATTTTTCTTTTTTAAGGTACCGTTACAGTAGTTCAGCTGGCTATTTCAGTTGCTTTTTCTGTAAGGCCAAAATTGTCTCTTTTTACACTCAGGTAAAGTTTTGGGTAAAAAATGGGATCCTAATGTCTGCTAGATTCCTTAAGTATTATTATAAATTAAAAAAAAAAAAATTCCCATGAATGTGTCATGGGTAACTCAAAACATTCCATATCCAGAAATCGTTACAACCTGGTTGATGAGTTTGGAGTAGAAAAAAGCAACTCTGTGTTTCAGTCCAGAGATAACTGCTGAACTTATGATAACAGAAAAGACTACTCAAAGGCAAGATTCAGGGGGAGAAAAAGACAAAAGATCAAACTCTCTCTGATCCCTTGCAGGAGGAACACTTGAAAATAAATTGCAGAAGCACTATGAAGAGATACCATGAACAAAAGGTGGATGGTGGGTCTTTGTCACAGTGCTCAAACAAGATATGTACTGGAAAAGATGAGAATGAAGTGGTCTGACTCATTCACAGAGAGAGGTTGTTTGAATTCACAGTAAAAGATGCACAGGGAGCGCACATTCATGATGTCTACAATTAGAGCTGTAGGATGAGTCCTTGTACCAAGTCCCTGAAAAGGAATTTGGAATTGGATGATGGAGCTTAGAAATGGATGGGGAAGGGGTCTGTGGGATAGTACTGGAGTGACTAATGGGATTAATGGGACTATCTACTGCCTGTATGGCAAAGAAAAAGCTGCAGAGAATGAGTGGGCAAGAAAAAGGTAAGCTTTAGAATGAAATTTTTAGTGAGTGGCATCAGGAGTAGCGTGGCATCATTACTACAAAGGGAGAGATATGAACAGACAAGTAGAGGAGAAACTTCTTGGGTAAAATGGAAGAGAATTTCACGTCCATAGAATAATTTTAGTTGCCTACATGAAAATGTAAAACAAAGCATCATTTAATTTTACTCTGACAGTTCAGAAATTATTTTGTTCCAGAATTTAGATTTGGTAAACATAAGTTTTCTGTATAGAAAAGTCTGAAGGCCAAAGTGTTAGGCATTTAAACAAAATGTTTTATCAGGCAGAAGTCAAATCAGGATTATTTGTTACTTTCATTCCCTTTAGAGGGAGAAACAGGGATACTTCCAGAGAGCATTTAAGGCTTATCTAAGATTTAGTTGCTGAGGATAACAGAAGTTTAGGGTGACAAGATTCTTGACCTAAGTGCCTCAATTAAAAACTAGTTAGATAGGATGAATCTTAGCATGGGTGTCATTGTAGGTGTGATGAAAAGCTCAGAAATATGGAGAAACCGTTACTTACAGTCTACCTAAGTCTGAAAGCATAAACAGATATGATGTACTCCAGACACAACAAGGTGATTCTTGAATGCTCCCTACAGTAATTAAAAACCTTTGAGTCATGTGCCATGTTTCATCAAGTAAACAGACAAAAGCAGCTGGGGAGGTAAAGTCTCGGTGTATTCAAGTGGGCACCTGACTGATCAAGATGGCTCTCTATTTTATTTTCCTTTTGCTGACTGATCAAGATTACTCTCTATTTTCTTTTCCTTTTGGAACTGACCTAGGAGTCAAGTTTGAAGCTGAGCAGAATTCAGGTAGGAGTCCTCCCCCAGGAGTCCAATCCAAGGAACTCATCAAACTTCACAGATCAGGAGGTGATGTGTGAAGCTTCCTCACTTCTAAAACAAAGCTTTAGTTTGGTAAATTAAATTATTAAAGTGTGAAGAGTACTACTTTGAAAATTGCATATTTCCACAATACTGTTAAGTGGTGATTAATGAGACTCATGGTTCAGTGTTGATACTTAATAGTTGTGAGAAAGATAAAAGACTACTGTTGGAGTTATTAAAATTTATTTATTAAAGTTACTAAATTTTTTACTGCTAAAAGGGACAGCTTTCTAAAAGTTCACACTATTTTTTCTGAAAGTTCACATTGGTTAATGGTAATGTGTTTTTGTCTACTTGACAGCAGGGGCAATGTGCAGAGATGTTCAGATTGAGAGAGAGACCTTTTTCACAATTACAAAACTCTTAGCACATGTGAATCATTCGCTGATTTTGCTGCCATGGAGTTTTTTCTCTTTTAACTCTGTTTAATGTATGAGACCCAGATAAGTATGTTAAAAATCTATGACTATTTTGTTTATATTTAAATTCCATCACAAAATTCTTGATATTACTGAAAGTTACAAGAAACTAGCCAGGAGATTTTACTTCAGTTAAAAGGAAATACTCTCTAGTACTACATCTCTTATAAGCATCTGTTGCCACAAAATTTAGGCTCTGTTTTTTTTAGGATATATATTATATAATATATTATATAATATTTTTTTAGGATATATTATATAATTTCTAGGATATATATTATATATTACATGATAATACAGGTATAAAATGCATATATGCTTACAATGTAATACTTAGGTATAATCTTGACTTTAAGGATATATTTCAAAATTTTTATGACCAGCAAGGGACTTAGTGGTAAAACAGCTTTCTTACAGAGTAACTTGGATCTTTGTATGTTGGTAGAATCATGCTTTCCTTTTAATTAAGGAATTCACCAAGACTTGCTTAAAGGTTACTCTATGATTCACCTTCTTATAAGTAAGAATAAACTGCAGTTCAGAATATTATTTTTCAAATTATTTAAAATAAATCCTATCTACAGCCACTGTTACTCAATTTTAGATACAAAGGTCAGCTCATGACTGTAATCTCTAATTCTCAACAGAACAGGAAATGTGAGGAGCAAAGTTGTACTAACAATAATATAATTGTTCATTCATTCTTAATTGTTTGATACCAGGATGGTTATTGCAGGAGCTCTCGGTAGGACAACTGTCATTCATAATGGCTGTTGCCAGTATGGTTTGTGGCAGTAGCTGAACGCAAAATTGCAGCATCAGATTTCTCCAATGGAAGTTAGAGGGTAGTGTTCTTCAAAGACCTCATCAGTACTGCATAAAAGGTGGCAAAACTCCAGATTACAATATTTGAAGTAGTGGGATACAGACTTTAATCAGCCTAGCCAATATAAGAAATATGTGAATCTTATATGAAATGTATGAAGCAGTTAGATATATAATCAGATACAGCTCAACCAAAATAAGATATATGTTTATTCAGTTGTTGACTTATGTAATGGTATTATACTTCCTCTACAGGTACTAACCCCATGATATTCACAGAAGGTCCCCCCGGAGCTGTTGGAAAGTTAGCATTTCATTGCTAACTCATTTCAATAATGTTTTTGCCTTTGAATTTAATTTCATAATTATTTGTTGTCTAATATTTAAAAAATCATACTATCAAGCTCTGTATTGTTAGGTTCGAATTCAGCTATGTAAATAATAAATTAATTAGTTAAAAATAGTTTTTAAATATTAAATGCTGTTTTCAGATACTTTTTACTTAATGAGGTTACTTCTAAAAGCTGTGGTGTTATTAGTCTCCATCATTGTACTGATATATGTATTGTTATATTCATATTATATTCCTAATTCCTATATATTCCTATATTCCTGAGGTGTTCAGGGTACTGAAGCAAATGGCTGCTGGGGCATTGAGTATTGTTTCAACATTTGTTCCCAACATCTGTTTCTCATTTGAACTTTCTGTACTCCTTTATTTTCCTGCCCTTTCTCGGCCTCACTGTGAAACAGAGCTGCCAAAAGGAAAAAGAAAGAAAAAGGTAGTTTCTGGTCCCTTGAAACTCTGGTCAGGCAGCAGTGTTCTGCAATATTTTCTTTTTACACCATCAGACATGAGAACATGTGCTCTCTCTTATTCTACATTTTTTTCTCGCAGGAAAAGCTCTTGCCAACTGTATGACAGAAGAAAGGAAGCAAGAGAGGCTGATACATGACTCCAGGTTCCAGAAGATGTTTTAGAAATTGTGGTCTGCAAATAGATCTACCAGTCTATTGATTTGGATGAAGTCATCCTTCAAAGGAAAATAATTTACCATGACTCAGTAGGCAGCAGTCCTTCTCAGAGCACTTACTGTGAAGAGCCAAGATATTCCAGAGACTTGTGTCGTGAATGTGTATTTTAAGGTTGCATGAAGAATTATTGGCAAAGGTACTGCAAAAGCAGTGTTGGTGTGAAAGCAAAAGCATTACAAAGTTCATTGCTCAGGTTCACCCTGCTACTTCCTAGATAGTTAAAACACGCAGAGAAAAAGCAAACAAAAATCTAAACCCATTCAATCTGCAACCAAAATTACCTGTGACAAGGCTTGGGGGCTGAGAGGTGAGGAGGAGGAGGAAAATAAATGCTTGGAAAGGATAAGGATCAAAAGGAATAAAGAAGGCCCTAATGTTGACTCACAAGATTCAGAGTAGACCCACTTGCAAAATGAAGCCTATGAAATTTTTGGTTTAAAGGTTTAAAAATAAACTTAACAGTAGTTAGTCTATAGCTTAACAAGTTAAACAATTGAACAATTCATACAGAACTTATAGCCCAACAGTAACTCACAGGCCTAACTTAATTATAAATCTAAAATACTTAAGAATCCAGAAGAGCAACATTCCCAGTACATTTGCTATGGCATATTCGCATTAGCATGCACACAGATATCAAGGAATGCAGGTAAGATATATACCTCTGAAAAAATTCCCTTCCATTTCAGTGAAGTACTTGCATTGGATGTCTTTACATCTTCTCAGTGGTCAAAGGATTGAGTCTGGAGGAGGGTGTGTATCACCATCACTGTTGTTCAGCTATCTTTTGAGTACAGTTGGCTGGAGACTTCGCTGGCTATGAGAAGCCCTGCTCAGAGGGAAGAGCTGGTCGCAGCTGCTGCAGTCCAGGATAACTCCAAGGGTCTCACTTTGGACTACACTTTGGTTTATAGGGTTACAACAGAGTGAGCTTTGGTCATGATTTCTCGTCCTGGCTGCAATTCGGGTAGGTAACTTTCTTCAAAAAGTGCTATTTCCCTTGTGTTGCTATCGCGCTGGTGTGGTAGTGTGGAGGAAGGGTTTTAGAAAGGCCTTGGGAATGGGAAACTGAGGAAAAGATACATTTATGTATGCCCCATTGTTTCGGTAAAGTTTTGCCTCAGCATTTTTCTGTAAACCCCTTTTTCCCCACCCCTGAGCAGTTCCCATTGACCTGACCCCTGGGATGGTTCTGATGAGCCCAGGCTGGACACTGTCTCTATTGTTTAGACCTTATCTCTTAATTTTGCTGTATAAAACTGTATCTGGGCAGTAGCCCACGGTCTTTTGTCTCTGGACTGCACACAATTGACCTCTATTCGTTTCTTTATCCTGAATCCTTGCGGCAACTTAGGCACGCCACCGCTCGGACCTTGCAGACCCAGCTGCCTGGTGAACCCAGTGCAGCGGGACTGCGAAAAACCCAGTCCCCTGAGGGGACAGCTAGCCAGAGGGGTCCCGGGGGTCCAGGGAGGGACGGGGGACAGCCACAAGTGACCCCTGGAAGCCTCACCCTTGGGCAGTTCTTCAGAAATGAAAAATAAATTTCCAGTACTGTTTGTTGAAAACCAACAGGTTGTTGGACAGTGCTAGTTCCTGGGAACAGTTTTTCTGATAAGCTCAAGAAAAGCTGAGCCCAGGTGCTGTTCTTCAAGGCCAAGGCCTAATGAGCATTTCTGAGATCATAATTTGGCCTGAGCAGGACAGGGGATACACGACCACAAGCAGTCACAACATGGCACTCTGCTTGAGTTGGGCCAGGTTTCACTGGATAAAAATTCGCCCCCCAAATCCCACTTTAACAAGTGTCCAATGGAGACATTTTAAGAACACATTAAGGAGATTTAGTGAAATTGACATATATTTGGATTTTCATTTTTTTCTTTTAAAGTAGGCAAGTATTTTCAGAAAAGTCATTTACATATAAATGGGCTGTGAGAATATAATTGTATAGGATATTTTTGTAAAAGATGGAAAAGTTTTCTTAGAATTCTGAGAAACTGAAATTTGTCTAGAGCACATTGGCAATGACTCATGGGATGCAGTAAAAAGGGACTCTGACACGAATATTTTTGTCACTAGAAACGCACTTAGAAAGTTGGTGCATTTGCAGTATGGTTCAACACTGAAAATGAAACCTGCTAGGAGGTAAAATGCTATGCACGAAGTATGGTAAAGGGAGATTGGCAGAGGCTAAAATATGGTTTAGCTGTTGGGTTTTGGTTTGTTTGTTGTTGTTGTTGTTGTTGTTGTTATTGTTGTGTTAGTGTATGATGGCATTTCAGCATTCCAGTAGTTGATAAGGGAAGAAAAGACTGTGTTGTATGATTTTCTCTGCTTTCCAATTCAAATTTTTAAATCATGTAACCAGGTCAAAAAGAGAGAAGTTCACATTGGATTGTGGGACATGGTATTTGACTGAAATGGATGCCTGACATATAATTTTCTTAATGCAGTATAGGGCCTGGGAAATTATACTTAACCTATTTTTGTGTCAAAAGGATGTTTTCTTTTGGTGCACTATAAGATACATGAGTCAGATAGACTCACAATGAAATATTTGATTTTGACTTTACATAAGGAAAACGGTTTTCCTGTGGAAATTTCACAATGAGCTTTAGTATTAATATTTGTTAAGCAACTGCTTATTCACTAAATATGTGGAACTGGACTAGCTCTAGTAAATTCTTTTTTAATTTGTATCCCGCAGCCTTCAGGAAGATAAATATTTCAGTAGAAACTGGTGATCTAGCATCACTTTTGTTCTTTTTAGTTAAAATGAATGAGTAACTTACTTGTAAAGACTAGATAAAATTTCTGTCATAGATATGTTTGTATTACAAGCACTGTGAGGAGTTACATTGAATGGAAAAGAGTTTCCCATGTCAATTATAAACATACAAAAAACAATGAATCACAGACTTTCACTTCCCCTCTGTTCACAGTCCCTACATACAGGATCCAGATGTTCCAAATTTTGATCTTAAAGAATTTGTAGACATAATTTCCTCATTACTTACTTAGTCTGGAAATGTTTTAACTAGAAACTTACATTTTCAGGCAATAATTCGATTCTGAGCTGTTCTTCAGTAAGTTCCATAGATGACATCTCCCTAGTTTCAAATGTGGATTGATTTATACACCTTCACACTTTGCAACTTTGTTGTCACAATTCTGTCTTGCAAGCAAGACAATACTCCCTTGTGGAGAGGTGTGCCAGGTGTATGTTAAAAGTCATTTGCATAGTTTGAAAACAATAGCAGACAAGGCTAAAGGATTTTAGTAGTCAATAATCCTACGTTACTTCTGTAAAATAGAGAAAATGCTGTGGATAGCAAGTAGGGCCTTCTCAGTTTCTGCTCAGAGAAGCAGAGAACTTAAGTGATACTTCAAAAAATTGTTAAAAAATAAGAGAGGCCCATGTATCAGACTTAAATACTTGTAGACATGAACAGGAAGGAAGAGTGGTCATGCTGACATCATAGTTCCTATAGTCTGCTCCATGTGAAAGAATAATGTTGTGTATTTCATTGTCTTATGACAAACTCTTCATTGCTCCTAAGAGCGCTGAAGAATAAAGCACTGAAGAACAAAGTACCACAAATACTTTTTGCAGCTGCTAGGTAGTTATTATCATCATGTTCAAATGCAAAAAACATCCCAAGGTTATTCAAGGCCTGAGACAGAGCTAGGGAAGGGACTCAAAATTCTTGAATTCCTTTAACTTAACCAGATGACCATTTTCAAGACTATATCTCTTATTTCTGGGTGTTTTCTTAATACACAGCAGAAGAAATAAAGTTTGGTTTGGTATCCATTACTTCAAATTTCTCCTGTTCAGTCTGAATCTCCTGAAGGTAATGCATGGGCTGATATGTTTATCCTGTGCTCCTGGATGAACGTCAGGAGAAAAACACTAGTGAAAAAATGGTAGAAGGACTTTTAATAAGAACTTGCTTCAGAAGTTCAGGTTTCAGTAGCTCTTGTGGATCAAAGTAGTAATGTGATCGAAGTCTGGGTTACCACACCACAGATTCTAAACAAACGGCATGTACAATTAAGCCTCCTGTTATGTGTGCAGGAAATTCCTTGCTCAGTGCTGTAAGTGTAATGTTACAAGACTTACCATCTGGAAAATCTGAATTTTATTACTGCTTAATGAAAACTAGTAGTATTTTCACAGATCTCACCATTGGTTCAGCTCAGGCTGTTGTATGACAGCTTTCCACATGGAATCATAGAATGGCTTTGTTGAAAGAGACCTTAAAGACGATCAAGTTCCACTCTTCCCTGCCATAGGCAGGGACACCTTTAACTAGACCAAGTAGCCTAAAGTCCCATCCAACCTGGCCTTGAACACTCCCAGGGATGGGCATGAACAACTTCTCTGGACAACCTGTTCCAGTATCTCACCACTCTCGCAGTAAAAATTTTTTTCCTGAAGTCTAATCTAAACCTACTCAGTTTAAAGCCATTTCCCCATTTCTGTCACTACATATCCCTGTAAAAATTATGTCTCCATCTTTTTTGGAGGTTCCCTTCAGGTACTGGTGATACCTTGAGAGGTTACCTAGAACAGAGGCTAAGCAGTGTTAAAGGAATAAAGTAGGTATTTATTAAAAGGCATTCAGTGGATACACCTTGGGCAGTAGAAGAGCCTGGCTGAGGCTACACCCAGGATGGACACCAAGTCACGAGTTTTCACACTTTTATAAGTTTTGGCCCATTTGCATATTGGAATTAATTTTCCAATACAGCTTTAGGTTATGAAGTCCCAACCTCCTCGTTTGCTTCCCTCAATTTGCTGTTGTTTATACTTTCTTGGGCTTGAACATGAGCCGGTGACCTTGGTTTTCAGGCTGGAAATGGATTGTGTTGTCTAATTAACTGTGAAGAAAACTTGCTAACACTCTATGTGTAGTTCAGAGTTATATACTAATGCAGTACAGAATCTGAAAAATATGAGAGCTAAGACTTAAGGCGTCACTAGAAGGCCTCAATTAGGTCACTCGAAAATTTTCACTAAAATCATAAAATTCTTATACAGGATCTGAAACACAAATGAAGACTTTTTCTATTTAAGTATTTTTTATGATGTGGAAAGAATGTGATTTTAAAACAAGGTCTGCATTTCAAACCCAACTTTTGTGAGCTAGGGCTGTGGAAATAGGTTTAGCATTATTACCTAGAATTTCTACTAGCCTTCCTAAAGCTGAAGAGCTGCTTTACTAGCTGTTTTGGAAGGAATTGAACTGGCAGCCCTCTAGAGTCTGGATGAAAAGATATTGCTGTGGCCGGCCAAATGCAGTCTTTTTATTCAAAGAACTTAAAGTTTGTGATTTATTATTAAGACAAATACATGTGAAAAGGAGGTTCCCCTCTGTTCATTTAATGAAAACAGAAAATGCTATTGAAGCTATTCTCTTTTACTTGGGCTAGATTATTGAATTTACGCAAAATAAACTCTTAAATGTCACATACTGTAACACCTTTTTAATTGCAAATCATATTTTTTATATGTATCATGGTTTTTAAGAGGTAATTTTCATAAAAAGCTGTTGAATTATAATAAAATCTGGTACAGAACAAAGATGTATCCATGGTCCTCAGGTTCTACGTTTTAAAAGGAGGATTTTTTTTGGTCTCATAAATTTCCTTAAATACTTGATTATACATTGTTTTGTTGGAGAGTTTCCAAATAAGCCAAGAACACTGAACTATTTCTTGAACATCAATAGCATATAGAATCTGTCTTTGAAGGCATCCACAGTGTTTACATTAGTAGGGATTGCAACTGCTGGTGGGGGGAAAGCCACTTTTCACTTTCCTCTGCACTAGTACATAACGATCAAAGTTAGAAAAACTGCCTTTTTCTTTAGAAACCAGTTAAAAAATTTGAAATGCAGTATAATGTTGTAATTACTCTTAGGCTGCCTGGCTGTGCTGTTTTGCATGCCAAAAATCCGTTCATCTAAGAGGCATTAGTGTAAAGTTTAGGCAGCATCTATTGTTTCTTATTATGTGCCATTAAAAGCTTTACACAAGCGCAGTATTGAGTCAGCTTTAAAGCAATCCTAAATCTTTTTCTCTGCCTTTCTTAGAGAGGTATCAAAATGCAGCAATAATAAAAAGCAAAAAGAGCAAAATATCATTAATTCCCAAACAAATAATAAATCAAAAGCCCCAAACATAGAATAAGCACTTCTGAAATGTCAAAGATTTCTGTTATTTCAAGGTAGCCAGGATAGTATGCTGCAAGACTTCCATGCTTCAATAGAAAACTTGTCTGTGTAGCTGTGCATTGAAACAAAAGTCATCAATGCAGTGTGGTTAGCAGATGTAAACAATATTTTTTATAGAGTCTCCTCTAATGGTACAGATGTCATAGAAATACTGATAGGAATACATTAGGAAAGCTGATAGAGCTACAAAACATTAAAAGAGAGGAATACCATTGAATATCCTTTTGAAACCATGAGGCAATTTTATTATAATACGTTGAAGTACTAAAGTAGAGCTGTGATAAAAAAATCTTCCCTGTCATAATATGTCACAATGAGTGCCTTGTCAATTTTAGCTAATTAATTACCACTGCCAGTAATCCCAGTAGCACATTACCTTAAAATAGCTTATGATCTCATGGGAAAACTGGAAAACTGAACTCCCCTGCTGATATATCTATTTTTTCCATCTCTCCACATTCAATTTATAAGAAAAGTTTAAATTCCCTTAAGTTCTCTAAAAAATAATTGTGATATCGTAGTAATTTCATGTTTAGATTCTGGCTGATGAATTTGAATACAAATTCATTCAGTCTTCTCTGAGTTGTTTCACTCAACATGCTGCATGGGAATAAACACAAGCAAAGGATGAGCTATTGGCTTTTGATTATTTTAAACTGCTCAATTCTGATTAATCTAAGAGATTTATTGCCACTCTTTCCTGAGGGATGGATTCACCATTTGCTTTACTTTTGTTTTTGTGTGGAGGAGCTAATGAGTACTCTTCACTTTTAAAGAACATCTTTCTACAAAAGGTTAATTCACAAGTTGTTCCCTGTACACTTAAACTAATTTCGTTTCTTTTAATTTTCTTATTAAATAAGAAGACCAGTGCAAAAAGCAAGCCTAAGAAACAAATCACCATCAAACATTAATTTGCACTAAAATGAAGCTTTCTTGCTCTGATTTGAAATAATAAAAGGAAAGACTGTTAAGTGGAGAAGAGTCTTCAGTAGCTAATGAGCAAAGGAACTCCAGAACATCAGCTATTTGTGTTTATGTTGAAATTGAGTCAAGATAAAGAGAACCTTGGAAAATATTAAACTTTTCAAAGTAAAACAAAAAATAGAAGTGAAATAGATTAAAGTTAATGAACAAGTATAGACCTTAAGAAATTACATTGCCTTGCCAGTTTACCTTTATATAAGTGAAAATGAGGGAAGAGAAGAAGATATTAGCAATTCAAGGTGAAATCTAAATTAAAATGAAGGTGATAGTAAAAATTAAATTGTTGCAGTATGAAATCTAATTTTCCCAAGAGAGAAGCTATGAGTAAGCCATACTGGTCTAATGTGTAATAAAGCATGGGTGATAAAGGATTAAAAGTGAAGCAGAATAACATAATGATAATAAATGCATATGTTTTTTAAATTGGTGGGTTTTTAAAAAAAAAGTATGTATGCAAGATTAATATTTTAGGCTTGCTTACTATGACTTAGTAATGGGCAATGATTTTAAATTGAAAAAGAGTAGGTTTAGGATGTTGGAAGTTCTTTACTATGAGGGTCATGAGGCATTGGAACAGAATGTTCATAGCCAAGGATGCCCTATCCCTGGAAGTGTTAAGGCCAGGTTGGATAGGGCTTTGAGAAATATGGTCTAATTGAAGGTGTGCCCTGCCCGTGGTGGCAAGGCTGGAACTAGATGATTGTTTAGATCCATTCTTACCCAAACCATTCTAGGGTCTCAGGATTCTGTGATTTTGTTTTAGATGGTAAGAGGAAATGAACAACAGCAAGAATATCAACTAGGAATGCATAAGACTGAATAACTTTTCCACTTGCCCAATGTTCATTCTGTATAAAAGACCATGCATTAGGGGCCAAATTAATTTTTTTCTGAATATTTACTAGTTTATGCATTGTTGGTTTTTAGGAGTAGTTACAAAGGTTCAGATAGAAAAAGTGGGTTAGAAAAACACCTTAATCTTTGGATATCTACAGCCAAGTCCAGAACAAAATGCTGATTAAAGTTTGCAAAGTGTTAAATTTTGCATTGCAGCTCACTGCACATGAATGCGGCTTGAAGATCTCACCTAAGACCTTAGTAAATAATCATGGCTAGCACATCTTGATAGGGGCCCTATAAATGATAGTTTTGTCAACATGAGTAAAGTGTGTGTTGCTTGTTTCAACGGTTTTGCAATTTCTACAAGTTATGAGAAATAGCTACATAACTCATAACGACAATGGAGAAAACAGGTATGTGCACTCAATTTCTAAGGAGCAAAAGAACAGACTGGCTGCTTTAGGTGTTTGAAGCACAGATTTCTTGTCTGGCATACTTCTGTTATGCAGAACTACTGCACCCATTTGTCTGATGTGGCATTTTCCAGTAGATTAGGGCTTGTGTTGGAGGCCTGTGTTGGAAAGCATGAAGTCATAATCAGGCAAAGGTGTACCACTGAAGAATTAGTAAGATGTTGAGGTTCCTGGGAAAAAACAAACAGTAAACAAACTTAAGGAGAATGACAAGTTTGCAAGAAGTCAGAAATTGTATGACAAGAAAACAGAAGGGGCTAAATAGATAAAAAAAGGATGTTCTATGGTCTGTAAGTGTGCAAGATGATTCTGACAGTGACTTTCTACAGCGTAAAGGAACAAATGAAAGATAATAACCTAGATAAGGGGCACTAAATTGCTATAAGAGAAGACCAAAAAGAATTTTAATCACCAATATTGCAAATCCCCTGGATTTTGAGGACATTGAAAGCAAAAATAGCAGACAGGATGCAATAGAGGAGAAACAAAAAAGATTGTGGTTAGGAATCCCTACAAAATAGAGCTTTATTAGCTATTTGGACAGCTGAAGGGGAACTGATTAGGATAAAAAATTATAAACAACAAAATAAATGAGAACATCCAGCTATTGGGAAACAAATGTTTCCTGTGGTTAGCTGTCAAAACTGCTAAAACTGAACGGTCTCTTTATTAGTTACATAGCTTCTTCTAATGTTTTAAATAGTTCATGGGAGGAGATAAAAATGAACTTCTTTTCCTATCAGTCACAGGAATTTTATTGGGTGACAATATAACATTTTGTACTGCAATGGTCAGTTGAATCTCTGTGAAGTTATGATTGATATTCATCTCATTTGCATTTTTTACCTTTATTGTGGAGTTTTTTTCTACAAAACTACTGCATTAAAGTTCTTCTTTATCCAGTATTCTAGCACCTGACCTAATTGTGACACCATGATTCTGAAAGTAGTTAACTGCTTTGGGCAGCCAAGGTCCACAAGTGAGAGTCTGAACAACCTGAGAGAATATGAAGAATAATCTTGCAGATTATCATCTAGCACTTTTAAAAATATGGAGTTCTATAATAGCCTAGTTTAACAAAACTATTACTTCAATTAAAAGTGTATTTAAGTTTGACATAGAAAAGGCCCACGATTAGGTCAAGAAAGGGTTTGAGTTCTTACTCAGTTGATCATAATGACATTATAGTGGAAGCAAAACCGCAGTTAAGCAAACATGCTGACCTTCTGTAAGCCCTGAGGCTCTCTTTGATTCTTATATAGTGATGTAATGGAAGCATGAAATTGTACACAATTTTTTCTGTTGATGACAGTCCTGTGTTTAATATTGCCATACAATGATCAGTTTAATCATGTGTGCTTCCAGCATGTGCTTTTGGACTTCATCCTAATGTGCCATATTGCTAAAAGTCACATGTATTGATTTGAAGTGTGAATTTAGATTCAAGGAGGAATATGGAGTAGAAGTTATTTCAACTGAAATATGGACTGGTATATTTCTGTTTATGGTTCTCACATGTTCACTCATTCCACTCTCAACAGGAATGGAGTTGGTGGAGTGGTCTGAGGACTTTTTTTTATTTTCAGCAGTCATAATTTCCACTGGGCATTGTACAGGACCCTGCCCTGAATAAACCTGTGTTTATTATAACAGAATAGCAAGTTGCAACTTTGTAACTGGTTTAGCAAAACTCTATGCACAAGAAAAAAATCATTAATAGTTGCATTTTGAGTAGCCTTAACTTTTTTTAATAAAGTAAGTGGAATCTTGATAAAGCAGTGGTGTTTTTTTTTATTACCTGTATGTGTTCCAAACTTTGTTTCTTTACTTACAGAAATAAGGAGTGAAATAGTGTTAATGTTTGTTAAAAATTAATAGTGAAAATTACAGAGAAGTGATCTGTAAATCAGTTTGTATTTCATTTTAGGTTGGGAATAAATTTCAGTTGCAAAATGGTAAGTTTGCAGCAAATCTCTTTTGCCTTTAAATGCCTATCAGATAAGTTATATTACTGCTGTTAATTAGAAAGAATGAAGTGATAGTTTGCACTTGGGGAACCAATATTTTTTTTTCTTCCATGTTTTCTTTTCAGAACAGAACCACATTTTAACTTCACCTTTACAATAATACCATTAATTTAAAATAAGAAAACATGAAATAACTGGGATGAAATTTTCTTACGTTTTGTAAGCAGCTGTTGGAACTAGTGTTTTCAGTTCAAATTTCTGCTCTTTAGATTCATTAGAAATTAATCCAGTTTGTCTGCTCTCATCTTGCAGAAAAGTAGTTTGTTCCCAAAATTTAACTTACATATGAATATAGTGCAAAGGCTTTTAGTCCTTGAGATAATGTAAACATTTTAAATTGGTGCGATTATCAGAGTCATGGATGTGCTATTTTACTCAAATAATTACAACTATGCTCCCAGTGTCCTATCCCTGTGTTTTCTGAGGGTATACATTCCCTCAAAAGGCCTGTCATATCATAAGACTGTTTATATTCTGTCATTGTTCTCTTTTCAAGCACTGATAGAACTGCTACATCAGTGCAATTTGGATGTTGTACAAGTGCTGTTTCACAGTTACTACTTTATGCAAACACCGAAAGTATGAGCAGTAGATAAACACTCCCCATTAGTGTGTTTGCTGGCAAGGAACAGGCCAAGGCAGCTCTTCTGGATAGACAATATCAACTCTTCAACTACATGTTTCTGTTTATGGAGAGTGATGGGTTTTTCCACATTTATCTATCCAATGTTTATGTATATAAAAATTTGTGTTGTGTTGGAATCTAATTAGGCATGGTATGTGTGCCAGTCCGGCAAAATCAGTACATCTGCAAGAAGTCTGTGGCTTCAGGAATAATCAGATCTCTAGATGGGAATTGTTGAGAAACAAATACCCAAGATTGAGACATAACTTTGTGCTGCCTGAATAGAGAAATTTGGTTGTATTTTGTTAAATTATTTTGTTCCTCATAAATTGGCATACCAAAACCCTTCACAAAACCAGCATCCTCCATTTGGGGGCTCAATGATTCCAGTTATTTGCTTAAGTCGATTTATACATTCTAGTGATCTCTAGAGCTCTTTAATTCTGTATTTACACTAAGAGTATCATGTCAAGCCACATTAATCTGTTGTTTCTGATAGCTGTTAAAGAGTTTTAACAGATAATTCTCATCATAAGCCACCATGACTGAATATTGACTTATGAATGTTGTGTACAAATTTGTTAAGCGCATTTTTTAAAGCAGGAATTTCACTAGAAAAGAGTACATCATGCTTTTTCATTCACACATAGGTAAATTTTTCTCAAACTTAGAACAAACAAAATTCCTTAAGTAATTTCTTTTTATGTATCAGAAATACATAGGGATTGTATGTATTTCTAATACATACAATATTAGGAGGAAGCATGAATAATGTCTTAAAGAAGAATGTTCTAGGATATATGTTGCTAAATATATGGGCATTCCAGATTTGTGGTAAACAATTGCCATTTTTTTTCCATATAGAACACATAAATTTGCCTCTAACCAAGATCAAAGCGAAAGGGGAAAATATTTAACACTCTGTACTTGCTGTTCACATAACAGCCATGTCAGGTATGGGCAACAAGGAGGCTGACATCCTGTTTTACCTCTCCCCAAGAATGACCCTCATATTCTGTCCATATTTTTGCCTCGGGAAAAGTGCAAGGGCAGGGAAAAACAATGAGAAGGGTAAACTCAAATTTTATCATTGCAAGATGCCAGAGACTATGAGTGAGGCATTTTAGGGAGAAGAGAGAAAGTGTGGACAGATCTGACGAAGCTTATTGTGGTTTTTAGAGTCAGTGTACATAACCAGTTTCCAAGAGGCATAATCTGTTTCCAAGAGGCATGCCTTCTTCCTGTATAGTGTGGTGGCCATCAGCTTCATGGGCTACATCTTTGAACATCTTAAACTTCCCTGGCCTTACTTGAAGAGTATTCATTACTTCTGAAGTCTCTATGTACTTTAAATAAAAGAGATGAGAGTGTCTGAAAATCTAATTTTTTCCAAAGCAGCCAGAATTTAAGAGGTATACAGCAAGATTTCTGTGGTAACATTTCCCAACCCACCACCTTTTGTCCTCCTAAATGGCAATTAGAAATGCTGACATTCTCCTCTAACAATGCATGAGTAAAGAGCTACTTTTTCTAAGAAGTTGGGAGTGGTTTATACAGTCTTTGCAACTATGTCTTGGCAGTCTGGATCATATAAATGAAGACTAAAATGAGACTCATGCCTGATATTTCTAAATTATTCAGTATTCAATCATCCTGGAAGAATTATGATGCTAGTAATGATGTTAATTATATAGATGCCATTTTTCAAAAGCAAATACAGATAACACATGTGTTGATAGGAAATTAGTGCTGCTTTTGAGGATATTTGATCTTGCATTTGTATCCTTTGGGGATTTTGAGAATAGTGACTTGTTGGTCAGCTCTGACAAGTAAACAAGAATGTTTCCAGAGTCATAACACTTTTGTGAAATAAAAAAGTAAATTTTGTTTGTAAATTAAACAAATTTTTATATAAATTGACAAGAATCCAAATTAATTTTAATACTGATAAACTCTGTGGCATATTTTTTGGAATATCCTTGCCTCACAGCAGTTATGTGCTTTTCAGTATATGTATGCTTGAACAGAAAATATAGATATATTTACATTCTGTTTCCTTAACTGTTAGTTTAAATCCTGCCTGCTGTGATAGAATTGGACAGGCTTAATTTTTAAGGTGTGAAGAGCAACCATCAAATAAGAAATCAAATTGATTTAATTCAATCAAGTTAAGTCAAGGTCATGTTATTGACCTCTCCAAAGAGTACTTTTAATTTCAGTATGCTGGGGAAAGTAACACAATAATGGGCTTTTTGCTTTGGTAAATGCCACTTTGAAATAATTTAGTGAATTAATCTTCCCTAGATTAACTCCATTATTCATTCAGCTTTTGTTTAAGAATCCCAGAAGGCTTACCAGAGTGACAATTTAGTGTTCATGTATTGATTCATATTTCTTTAAAAGTATTTAGTATTGTGGGTTGGTGAAAAAATGCCTTTCCTGCATTCTCCCCACACTCACACCTCCTCTCCCTTGCAATTTTCTCTAATGGGCAATATGGTTTGTCCTAACATAGGAGTACCAAGTGCAAATTGTGGGGGACTCAGGATGATCACATGGTGAATGTGTTTCAGAGATGAGGGAGCTGTGATGATTGTGATGGGCTTTGGTGCATGCTGACCTGCAAGAGGGTGTAAAATGCTGCTGGAGACTGAGCCGACCAGTCTCCTGGGGTTGTAGGCAGCTTCCAGATGGATCTGCCCCACCCACCCTATTCCCTTTACTCCCTCCTTTCCTTCTCCCCCACCTCCAACCAGGAATGTCTGCCAGGTGCATCCAGCCAAAATACTGGAAAAATTCACATTTGAATGGATAAGTAAAAATGTTAAGATCCTGATTACCTACAGAGATAAAATCTTAAAGTAGTTCCATAGGTACTTTGTTGCTTTGTAGCTGTGCATTCTGCAAGGCCAAAGCCTGTACATTTCTAGGGCAATCTGTTTGTATTTTATCTCTTTAGACCTATTTGTACTATATAGTGCATTGACAATATTTAGATACTTTATTAGCAACAAGTCTAAAAATAATCATCCATATAATCTAATGGAGAGGCTTTTCTCTACTGCTTTGTCATGTTAAAACTGAGAAAAGCCTGGGCCTATCTGTTTGACACCTCTCCTTCCTTGTATGTATTAATAAGATTGCCTCTTCTTCTTGAGCTTAGAGGAAGAAATGCTTGACTAATAAGCAGCTTTCTTAAGCCAATCTTCCCTCCAAGGCTTTATCCCAAGGCACTTTACCAAATAGATCTCTGAAGATGTCAACTCTACTGAATTCCAGGGTAGCAAGCTTTCTGTGCACTCTTTTTGCTGCCCCAAAGGTCTTGGACTCCATTTCATGGTCACTGCAGCTGAGGCTGCCTTTGAGCTTTACATCCCCACCAGCCTCTCCTTGTTGATGTGAACAAAATACAGCATAACACCTCTATTTTTAACTCCTTTATCACTTGGAGAAGGAAGTTATCAAGATAAGAAACCTACTGGTGGAGTTAACTTTCTCCATAGCATTTTCCCACTTCATTTTTCTACTTCTCTCCTTTGCTTCTAAATTGTTGTAATACATTTATGCTCCTCCAAATCTTTTCCTTGTCTTGCTCTAGGGGAAAGTGAATGAAAAATGAGGTGAGGACTTGCCTACCAGCAAGGGCCAACCCAGCACAATTGGTTGGTAAATATGAATGCTATTTTGAGAGCTGAAAAAACAGTAAACTTCTATTCTTACTAAGTGTTACATTGTTTACTATAACGTTCAGAACTTAACCAGATTTCACTTCACTTCACCAGATGCACGTACCACTGACAATTTTTAATTTTGTTTTTTTTTTTAGTGTCAGTTATTTGTCAAGGAAATACCAGGAATGCAAAACTTCATAACTTAGCTAGCAAAGCATTTATACACATATTTCACTTCAAACTTAGCTAACACCATCAAAAATAAGATGAAACTTAATGTTTGATTTAAGGAGAGTCAGATTACACATGTAGTTAAGAATGCATTTTAATATTTTTCTGGACTAACACCATGCAGCATGCGTTCTTTACAATTTGTAGATCTACAAATGAGGAGGCCACTTTGAAGTCCAAATACTTACAGAAGTGAAAGGAGGATTTTAAAGAAACTGGCTTTATTTAACCTTAATTTGAATAAAAGCATAAAAAGAAAAAAAATCTCTGTGCAGTAAGATCCCGTTGGCTGGATTGCAAATGTCTGTCTGGCTGAGCTCCAGATCCCTTCTTCTTACAATTTTAGCACTGTGGGATAGTTAAAGAGTAGAGGAGAAACAGCCTGTGTTTAAAGTAATGTTGCTTATATTGCTGCTTAGCCAAGGAATTAATAGCTGGCCTCTGGGGAATGTATTTGGCATCTGGTTCATGGCATGATTGAGGGTGCTGCTACAGAAGCTAGAATACTAGTTAATTACTAGTAGTTAGTACTAGTTAGTTACTATTCATAAGTTGCCCTCATATACATATTTATTACATACTATGTCTTCTGTCAGAACTATTCTTTGTTTGCAGTCTTTACTTATGGTTCTAATTCCCTTTGCATTATTTATCTACAGTGACCAAATATAAACACTGAAAGGTAGACACACTATATAAAAAAATGTTTGGCTGATTGACTGAGTGAATCAATATTCATATTTATATTGTATATATCACCCAAGGCCCCCTCAGGGCTTTCCTGTAATTACGAGGAGTAATAAAATATTGCCTTTAAGAGCCAAAATAAATGCTATATCTCTAATTTATTAGCGTGAGAACTCTGCATCAGCACTCTACAATTTTAAAAGTGCTGAAGCAAAAAGTATTCAAGTATCACAAGGACAGAAGTAGCCAAGAGGGATTTTTAAAAATCTGGTGGAAAGATAGTTTGGAAAAGATACATTTATGGAGAGAAAGTAGTAATATGATTCTGCTTCAGATTTTATTTTCTGCAAAAGGAATATTTTTATGGCTTCATCTTCATCACAATTCCAACTTCTGCCCATGCTGTCACAGCAAGTCAATGGATGTTGTTGCCATAGCAACAGCAAAAAGGGGGGGAAATCTGCTTTTTCAAAAATTAAGCTTGCATTGAAAAGGATAATGTCAAAATCATTGGTTTAACTCTAACTCCACCATTTGTAAATGAAGTTCAGTTTCCCTCAAGCTAGTGAAGTTGTGCTGCTCAAAAATTAGTCAAAATCAGATCACGTTCAGAACTGGAAATAAGATGATTGTAAGGAGTAGTAGACCCAGAAAAAGCATGTATAATGGTTGAGTAGGTTTTAGCAATGAAAATGGATGTGAAATTATATCTTACGTTAGAAGTTCAGGTTAAGACTCACAATTTTCAGCTGAGCACTTTTTCTTCAGTGCGTCTGCTAGATCTGGATGCTGTCAGTTTCTGTGGCTGAGCTACCTCTCCAGTGCAATACCTGGTCCTGAGTCTGCTTTGTCATCTCAAGTACCAACTTCTTTAGAAGAACAGAACAGAATAGTATAAAAGTGAGAAACTGAAATGTTTTTATGGAGTAAGAATTACAGATGAGGTTTTAAACAACTTACTTCAGACAGGTTAATATGTGCATAATAATTTTTTTCAGTGCTGCATGGAGAGCTTTTATATTATCAATAAGTGAACTATTTGCTGATCTACTCTAACTGCATTTTTTTTTTCAGTGTAGTTGCCTTTTCTCAGCTCAGAATCTTGGAATCTTCTTTATGCTAAACTTTATTATCCTTACCCCTAGACATTTATCCTGCCCAATATGGATTTTATGATGTTTATTGTAGCTTTTTGTGTCATGGAAAGTTGAGTATAGCTTTCAACAGATTGCTTTGTGTTGCAGAAGCAATGAGAGAATTGTTTATACACTTCTACACTATACTGACTAACCAGAAGTAGGACTGTACTTTGGTCTGGCTCTCATAAACTTTTGTTTTTACATGTACATACCATCCTTCAAAACAGCCAAGCTGTGTCTTATGTGCCCACTGGGGCTTATGCAGCCTGATGGCCATGGCATTTCTACCCAACAAACCCCTGGATCTCAAATCCAAGTGTCAAGCTGTATACAAACAATTTCAGAGAAGCAGGAATCAATTAGGCCAAAGATCATCTCAAACAGCTCAAATGTTGGCAGCAAAGGTGATAGAATCAAGGTCCAATTTGCAAATTAATGAACTAATGAACATGAACACAGTACCAATTATAAAAGCTGTTTGGTGATCTGAGTTTTGCTGCGGGATTGAGCACCTTTCAGGAATTCTCAGTTTTGACCACATCCTAGCAGTGGGAAGTACATTCTAATGGGGCACTCTGCAAAATACATAATTTCTTATTCTTAGGTAAGAAGATAGTAAATCTTTGTAAATTTTCTTGTCCATGGTGAACTGTTAGCTATTCCCACTCATCAAGTGACACCTAAAGCTAGATTTTAAGCTCCTATATATCTTGTGTCATTCATGTCAAAGGTGTCATTCATGGCATGTGTTACACTAATAAGCAATGGTAAATTCCCAAGGGTGAGACCAGTTGGTTGCCAAATTTATTTTGAGCTCGCTATAAATATATTTGAGAAAGTCCAGGTATTAGAAATGATACGGGACAAAGATATTTTCAAACTGTATGCACTATTAAAATAATTGTGTGAAGACCTTGAAGATACTGTTTTCTAATGTCAGGACTTCAAGAACAACATTATAGAACATATACACAATGGCAGAGAAGATTACTACAAATGAGGAGTAGGGTAACAGTGAAACTTCTAGTAATTTCATGCATGTGGGAGAATAAATGAATATTTATTTGCTGATGGTAAATATGTCACACTTACAATGATTTCTTGGCCAGGAAATCGCTAGTTGGGACATTACTTTTCTGCAACATTACTTCAAGTAACATCTGTAATTTCTTCAAAAAACATTTATGACTAAATGAATTATCAGCAGTCTTTCATTAAGTATGAATTATTTTAAAATAATTACTCTTTTATAACCTGAGAAACACTGTAAAGTTTTGATGCCACTTGATCCCTCTTATCATTAATTTCACTATATTAATTCCTGCTGTAGACACAGAACTGTATATAATCTGGTCTAGGACAATTTTTTTCTCCTTTTTCTGTGATCAATAACCTCCTGTTGTTATTATTCATAAGCAAGAAACAATAACAATAACAGCAAAATAAAAGATGAGCCAATTAATAGCTAGTAAAAGGAGAAAATATAATCACTATTTATTGTTTTCTACCCTCTGCAGAAGGCAGTCTTTTAATAATCAGGATGCCTTTCTTATTGCAATACTTCCGCTTAAAATAGTTTTCCCAGTCTTGATTTAAGATAACAGAAATGCAAAGCAAAATGTTTATCTGAGTATATAACTTTAAATGATGTTTTTGTCCACGTGTTGTTTTGTCAGATATAAGGAATGCTTAAGAGCTACAGAAAGGAAAAATGCAGTTTTCAAAAATATCAAAACCTTATTTACTTCAGTTATGAGAATATTTTTAATGAAGGGATCCTAGAATGGGTTATTAAAATAAAGTTTTATTATTTGAAAGACATACAAACTAAAGTATTTCAGTGTACTTAACAAAAGCATAGAGATATTTTTGTATTGTTATTGGTAGTGATTGAGTGGTTTTTTAAAATTTGCTTGTGATATATTCCAGAACTTCCCTGAGGTCAACGGTAATTTTGCTTTTGACTTAAATGTAAAAAAAAAAAATTTACATGTAAAGCCTTGGGAACTGAAGTTTCTAAACATTTGATCTGAAAACTGCAAATATAGTTAGTTATACTCATATCTCAATTTTGAAAAGTAAATGGGCTTGGTAATTTTTTGTAGATTTGCCCTTAAAAGCATAAAAGTTGTACTTTTTATCAGTATTAGACCATGGAAACAATCCTTTGAGATTAATATCTTGATATTATGAACTCTTAAAGCAAAGAGATTAATTATTTAAAAAGTAGCAAAAAAGTGCTAATAGAGTACATTTTTGTGACTTTATGCTTTAGGAGAATATATCTTGTAAAATGGAAATGGATGATTTCTGTGCTTCAAAATGTACTGTACTAATACTCTCTGACCTTTTTCAAAATTATGACTCAATGATTATATATATACTTTCCAGATTTGCCAGTAAGAGTTTTTTGAAGAACAGATGGGTAATCCCTATTGTGACGAATCACAATAACTGTAGCACAAGCTCAGTAGTATAACATATAGATACAGCTAGTTTTTCTGTTGTTTCTGTAACTGCTATTTTAGTTTGAATTGGATATTGATTTACTTGAAATTAGACCAAAAATTTGGAAGAAAAACAGACCTTCTGAAAATTAGAAGGACTTAAATCAGGTGAAGCTAAGTAAATTGAAATTCATATTACAATAGAGAAGTGATTAAAGAACTAAAGCCTGTCGTGGTTTGACACAGGAAAAAGAATCTTCTTGGCTGGAAGAGGTCAATCCAGTCAGGGGTCAGGTTTGGATACTGACACTTGGAGTGACCAATTGAGGGCGGACACGCCTCTGAGAACACAGAGGGGTTAAAAGCAGAATTCCCAGGAGAACTTTCTCTTTGGTTCTGGTCAGGGTGCAGTGCAGACTCTCCCCTGCCTGGTGACGAGCTGGGTGGGGGAGGGGAAGGCCTGACTGAGGTAGGCCGAAAGGTGGAGGGGGCTGGAACCCCCCTGCAGATGGAAGGGTGGAAAATCTGGGATGTCTCCGTTCCCCCCAGAGTCTCTCTCTTTAGAGAGAGAGAGAAAGAGACAGAGGCAGTTTTGTCAGCAGGACGCTGCGGGGAAGGAGGATAGCGGGGGGCTGAGGGCCGCAAGGTGCCCAGCCCATGGGAGCCGGAGATACGGGCAGAGAGCCATCCTGGGAGTCGGGACTTTTACCCTTCCTTGAGAAATGAAAGCTTTGTGAAATTTTACTCCTCCTTGGTCTGAAAGAGAGGAAGAGAGACAGCCTGGACGCTGGGATGTTAGAAGGAGAAATTCTAGGTGGGAGGAGATGATGGAGTGGCCTTTGGTTGGACTTTTTCTTGTTGGCCATAGACTGAACCGATCTTCTCTTCTCCAAGAGAGACTGTATTTTAGGAGGTTGCTGTTGAACCAAGAGACCTGCTTCAGCATCTGAGAAAAGACAGACGTGGAGCGAACAGAGAAAAGTTAGGGAGGTTTGTGGTGGTGCCCCCTGTCTTCAGAGAAGAAGAGAAGAAGATCTCTGTTCTTGGGCCCTCGGCCCCAGGAGAGGAAGAAAATGGGGGGGACTGTGGTCCCAAAAAGTGAAAAACTGAACTGTTGTTTTTTCCCCTCTTGTCAGAACATCCTTGAAAGGAAAAATCCTAAAAGCAGTCTGTCCATCCATGCATTGGTGGTGAGAGCACTGCGCATGGAAAGGAGAGGGTCACACTGGCAGATTTTCTCCGGGTGGTGCCATGTGTGACATGGAAAGACAGGATGTGGCAGCTGTGTTTCTTGGGGGTCTAAGGTGCGAGGGAGACTCCTCTCTCCCTTGATGGACTCAGTATTGATTTATTGAAGGGTGAATACTTGATTAAGGGTCCAAGTCATGTCTCACTGTGGTTTGTTGGAGTTGGGTGGTGGGAGGAGGAATGTTTTGAAAGGTTTTCATTTTGGATTTTGTATGTGCTTTTCTTTCTTTTTTCTTTTATAGTAGTATAGTAGTAGTAGCTTAATAAAGTTTTTTTTTCCCTTGGTATTAAACTTGGGCCTGCTTTGCTATGTTCCAAATCACATTTCACAGCATTCAATTGAGAGGTTGCATTTTCATGGGGGGCACTGGCATTGTGCCAGTGTCAAACCATGACAGGCCTCAGAAGATAAGCCAAATATTATTCATAAAACTTCAGTTTATAATTTTTGACAAGATGGACAAATTGTGGGCTCAAATGCAGAATACCATCATGGTACCCTTATGTTTAAAATAGGCAAACCTGATATTTTTTTGTTAGCACTGACAATATTTTGAGGAAGAATATGGACAAAAAATTTTAGTTCATACTTACGTGTTAAGTTTTAAAAAAATTACTTTATATTTGAATTGCTTCCTTCACCCCAGATAGTTTTTTTTATGCGGCAAAAAGTACTGCTAGTACACTAGTACTGATAGAAGGGAGGTATGATCATGTTGTGCCCCATTGCTCTGTCACTACGATATTTGCAACATTTTGATGGGTCTTGTCCTAATTATGACTCCACAAAGTGCATTCAGAACAGGGGTTATCTTAAATCTGAAGTTCACTGCCCTATTCATCGCCATCTATTTTTAATTATCTCAAAGTGAATTTCAGAATTATGAAAAGTCTTGGCATGTGTTATGGAATATTTCAGAAGAAGTTGCAGTTAAAGACTTATTACCTGTGTCCTGCTTGGTGTAATTTCATGGATGTATATGGAATGTGTGAGAGAAGTATTGACAAATAATTCAATTTTTGTTAATAGGAATAGGCAGAACTTTTCACATTTAAACTTCAACAGTTCGCTTCCTCGAGCATCATCTAATTTGTGTTTCTGAACCACAGAATTATACAGAATAATTTAGCATCTAGTGCTTCTGGTTGTGCCTATCAAGCTTAATTTTTGTCTTCTTTAATCAAATGTAAAACTTCCAATAAATGTCACTGCTGTCTTTGAATGTCCTTGATCTTTAGCAGCTTTGCTGTAGTTGCACAGAGTTGATCATGAAGTATTCTACTCACATTTGTAGGGACAACACCAAGGGGGCATCTGAGCTGACAGTTAACACAGTAACAATTCCCCCTGATGATAGGAGCTGGAAAGGAATTTGTCCAGTGCCTTCGGCTCTGAATTGGCTCATTTCCATTCACATTCCATGACAAGCTTGCATCAGTGCGTACAGAGCAGCATTCTCAATAAACTAAACATAAACTTCCTAAAATCAAATGAAAACCCCTAATGAAGGCCTGTTATGTGTGTGCTGCAACCTCTTTTCTGCAACCAGGCAGAGCATGTGTACATGTGTACATACTCTGCCTGGACTGGCCCAGCATCCACAGAGTTGATAGGGATGTTCTATCCTCCTCCAGCTTATGGGCTACATCAGTCAAAGACAACTTTGTGGGCTTCTCTGCTGTGGTGCATTGGTACACTGGTACCTTAAATCTGTATGTTCTGCCATGAAACTCCTCTCTTCTGCCACTTTTATACAAGTAATAATTGCCCTCCCTCATTTTGCCCTTGTTCTTCATATATGTATAAATGAGAATAAAATGAGTCCCCGTGTCTTTGTAGCATACCTTTCTTTTTTATCTGTCATACTTTCTGCCTAATTTTAAGCATTTCGAGTGCTGGGAAAAGATTAATATGAGGTATGTAAACAGTTGCATAACATTTTTTTATTCTTTTATTTAAGGAACACTGTACTAGTGCCAGCTCAGATTGGTTTTGAACAGGGACATATCCATCCATTTATTTTATATGGAGGGGAAACAATGAATAATGTTTTTTTACACATTTCTAAGATCTAGAAGAATGATAGACACAGTAAAAAATGTTTCATTAATACTACTGAGTCTATGTCTGTCCCTGAGTAACGATTTCCAGTATCTTAGCTTTTTGTAAGAGGAACAACAAAAACATACTGTTTATGGTAAATTAGGGTGTTTTTTTCAGTAATGTACCCATTGGAATTTTAGATCATGTCTGTAGAAGCAATCATCTGGTTGGTGGGGGATCACTAAGGTATGAAAAACCTCTGATGCCTATTCTTATGTTGGTGAGGTTGAAGATCTTTATTGCATTAATAAGCTGTACCTTAGAAAGTCGTACCACAAATGAGCATTGATTAATATTAAAACACTATTTGTCTGGGGTGAGAGAATAAGGTTATGTTTTTTTCTAGATTTTTTCAAGTGGATAATTATAAGAGGATATCTATCCTTACGTTTTCCAGAAATGTAACTATTTATCTCATTAACTGCAATTAAAAATCTTTAAACCATTACTTATTTGACTATGAATCATCTGCAGACTAATGACCCCTGAGAAGATCCAAACTTTCCCTCTTTTCATTGTATGGAAAATAGCATCTGACTTCCCCAAGTTAAAAGGCTTCTGTTTGATTTCTGTATTAACAGTCTCTTAGGGGGTTCTGAAAAATGACAGTCAAAAATGAAAGATTATATTTTAATTTATTCCCATCACTCCATATACTCTCTGGTGTATGAGGAATTGCATGTGGTACAGTGCTAATCCAGTGTTGGCAGCACTTCCAGTTACTTAAACATATTAGAGATGTTTCCTGGTGACTAAATTTGAACTTTTCAAACTCTTTTCCATTAATGGAAAATTGTAGTTTGCAGCCTCATTTTGCTTTATCTAGCATTGTTTCTCCACAGGTATTTTAAATATGGTGGGAAGATGCTTTTTGACTTCTTATTAAGAAGTGACCATGGTGGTGGGGAAGTCACTGTCTTTTAGGAATCAGCATAGAGAAAAGAATGTACCTTTGAACCCCAGTTTTGGGAGTTTGTCTTTGTGTATTTCTACAGGTTAGGTTTGATATTTCTGTCTGGCATAGCCATTTGCAATCAGATATTCCATACTGCTGATGTTAAGTGCTCTATCTGTTACTTATACTTAATATGACCTTAAAATTTATTTCAATCTCTTTAAGGTAGTAAATTAGATAGGACTTTAATTTAGGTCAAGTCATGGAAGTGAAATAATACAAAGATGAGCATCAATCCCTGTTACAGTGAGCTCAGGGGCACCCTGTGCCCCCCTTCCCCCGGAACCCTGTGACTCTGATCAAGATAACCCCTGGACTCCTCCTTCCTGCCCCAATAGGGTTGGCGGAGAGCCAGGAAAGCCCACCCTGTCCAAAACCTATATAGACCCCCTGACATTTCGTGTTCCCTCTCTTTTGCCCCGCTCTCCACATGGACAACAGAGAATAAAGAGAGCTGTACCAATATACCCTGGGGTGAGAGCCTCTTTTGAATACCTGTACCCCTCTCCTGATATTCCTCCCCTCACAGCCCCTTATCTCTGAGCTAGTCGGATTCTTCGGGCGCTGCGTGAGGGGGGGAACTACAAACCCCCATCACTAAAAATATAAAACAAACCCCCTCCCCCCACAAAACCCATCACGTTTTATTTAAGTAGAAGCATGGAAATTGATTAAGAGTAACTTAAATACTTAAACAGGTAGAACATGCATTTCAATACTGAACATTTTGGTGTGTGGCCTCTCAAGTGGAATGGCCCAGCATTGTGTGCCTGCTCTGCGTGTACAATCTGCAGCTGGAAATCAAGGTCTGGAGCTTTTTTCTGCAATATGCGGAAAACATGCCCCCTGAGAATCAGCTGATGAGGCAACATAGACATGAGTCTTAAATTTCTCCATTGGATGACTTTTGCAAAACAGCATGACAGGCCCTGAACTTTCTTATTAAGTTTTTTTTCAAAGAACTGAACAAGATTCATCCTGAGGCGATCACCTCCTATAGCAGCCATACTCCTTTAAAGCATATAATTATCAGCACCTGTATCAATACCCTCTTATAAGGTGTCTCAGCATTTGTTTGGGAAAAAAGCCTGTCATGCTGGTCTGCACAGGACTGAAATACAATATATATTTAAATCCACAGCCTTCCTATCTATTCTGTCTGGGGATCTTGCCATTCTTTAATTCACCTGTCTGTGGGTTGTAATTAACAGATTAGGCAGCTGAAGTTTGGAATTTTTGTATCTCATTTCCAGTACCTTAGTCTGGTATTTAGGTGCCATTCTGGGCATCTAGGTACTTTTTAGATTTGGGTTTGCTCCTCTTTGCATTGCAGAAGAGGAGCGTATATCAATGCTCTTTGTCATGGTCTGATTTCTAAAGAAGATTCTGTAATCTTTTAGATGAGCTGTTTTTTTTCAGGCACTTCATAAATTCTTAGTTACTGTGATCATCATCAGCTTTGTAGATTCTGCAATCAAGAAGGGAAATAAAGTTATTAATTAAATATCTTTACTTCTTCAGATGTCTGAGCAATCAGTGTAGTCTGTATCAGTTCGACTAGCTTTATCTTTCTCTCTTTTCTGCAATATAATCTATTTTACATTATATATAGGATTCACTTTTTGATCCATGCCTCTCTGATAAGGGGTGAGAGATAAAAGATCTGACATTCTGTATGAACTCTGTTTTCAAATTTTAGCTGTTGACTTCTTTCAGATGCTCTCCTTTCTACCAACAGTCTTTAGTTATTGATTCTTTTCCTCTGGGGCCATTCACTTCATATAATGAATGAAAAAAGGATCCATAATTTCTACTAACTTTTGGGCTCCCTTTCCTCTTATTTTATTCAGCAAGCAAAATATTAGAATTACCATAATTATGCGAGATGTAAGCAAGGTGCATACTTTATAAAGGAAGACATTAGTATTTCAGTGCATGAGCGTATCCTCTTTATACATAGCATCAAGTAGACTATATGTTTATTTTGACCAATAAACTCAGAGGCATTGTCAATCTCATACTGAATAAGTCTAGAGCCAGCAAAGGAGATGGATTTGGGTGTGACAGCAACCACTAGGGCAGAGGACTCAAATCTAAGGAAGGGGGTGCCTGTGGGCACAGGTCAGAATGGGGGTCACTCCCCTGAAGCAGCCTGCAGGAAAGCCCAGATGGATAGCTGTGCACAAACAAGACTAGTCTAGACTATCAGAATACAGTCTGTTTATTTTAGACAACAGGCTACCTGTTTCAGACAGTCTTGACATGTACATATCATGCTGGCGTCAAAACCTTTGTTACCTCTTGTCAATACATCCTATAAATGTGATACATGATGTTTCCTGTTTATTATTTTTTATTTTTCTGGATAAATTCTTTGCAAAGGCATTGTAGCTCAGAGTTCACACCGTAAACTGCAATTTTTGTTTATTCTTCTACATTAAATTACTTCTCTGTAGAGACTTTTGCATTTTGTATATGCTAAGGTCTTCTACTAACATAGCTACATTTCCTATTATAGCTACAATAGATACAAAATATTCATGGTGGATTTTCCCCCTCTTTCTTTGTCAGTGATCCTCTTTGTTAAACTGCACAATATTGTTCATTAATTTTTTTTTAAGTAACTTTAATGGATTTTCCCAGTCACCTCATATTGTTTCTTCATTCCACTTTTGGATATGAGGTTTTCAATTGTGACAGACAGCATTTGTTTAACAGCATTTTTTAAACATGCATGTACCTACCAAGAAGTAGAACTACTTGACTGGCAGACCTGTAAGTTTTTAGGGAGCCTTTTCTGTACACTGAAGCTTGGGCAAAATTTTTTAAACCACTTCTATGGCTGATCAGTGTTTTGAAGGTCTCCAGTGGAAGAAGAGAAGTATTTGACCAGTTAGAAGGGCCCATATTGCTGCTGTTGAGTACTATTTTTATAAGTAATCACTTTTCTTTTTTCATGTTACTATTTGTTTACAAAGGTTTTATTTATTAGTTTTGCTCTTTTGTTACATAGAATCCACAAAGTTTTCATGTTAAAACCCAGTGAAACAGATGAAAAATCAGAAACAAGAAAACTCTCTGATTCAGTATAGAAAAGTGGTATATTAATATGTTTTCTGTCTTCTGGAGCTCTTTTTAGTGTGCTGATTTCAAACACATACATAAAATAATCAACCACAATGGGAAGACTGGTGTGTACTGGCATGGATTAGGCAAATCACTGCATTCTGATTTTTTCTTTTGCTCAGTGCATTGGTGAGTACTTGGTAAATGAATAAAAAACAGCCAGAAATTGGTTATGCAGAGCAAGTTCTCTAAATCAGTAGATTACAGAAGAGCAAGTTTGCTTCTACAAATGCAAAGCATTTCTTTTTCCTTCTGAGGTAATTTCATTTAGGTATAATATAAAATTATTTAATTTGAAACCTTCTGATTATATGGAAGACTTTTGGGATACAAAAAATATTAAACATTAATCACTTGTTGAAATATTATTCACTGCAGTAAACCAGAACTAGACTGAACAATAAAATACTCAGAAGTATTGTCAGGATATAGTTTTTAAGACCCTGTAAAAGCACTGGTTTGTGGTTTTGGTGCAGTTGTTTTGAAGGACTCTTATTTGAGAAATTTTGCATAGTATTTATACAACATTGTCATGGTTTGACGCTGGCACAATGCCAGCGCCCCATGAAAATACAACTTACCAATCAAATGCTGTGGAATGTGATCAAGGACAGAGCAAAGCAGACCAAACTTAATAACAAAGGAAAAAGCTTTATTACACTACTACTACTACTACTATAAAAGGAAAAGAAAGGAAAGAAAAAAAAACCACACAAAATTCGAAATGAAAACCTTCCAAAACATTTCTCCTCCCTCCACCCAACTCCACCAAACCCCAGTGAGACCCATTTGGATCCTTAATCAAGTTTTCATCCTTCAATATAATCAATACTGAGTCCATCGGGGAAGAGAGGAGTCCCCCTTGCAACCATAGACCCCCAGGAAACACAACTGCCACCTCTTGTGTTTCCAATGTCACACGTGGCACCGCCCAGACACACCGGGCCAGTGTGACATTCTCCTCTCCATGTCACAGTGCTCTCACCACCGTGCATGGACAGAGAGTGCTTATAGGGCTCCTTTAAGGATGCTTTGCCAAGGACCACCAGGAACAACAGTCCAGTATCACAATTTGGGACTAGAGTCCCCCCCATTTTCCCCTGGGGCCGAGGGTCCAAAAGACAGAGATCGCCTTCTCTTCTTCCTGAAGATGGAGGGCATCCTCACACCCTCCTCGGCTCTCTCTCTGTCCACTCCAAAACTGGTAGTTGCTGCAGAAGGTCTCTTAGCTCACCAATGCATCCCCCTAAATGCAGTCCCTCTTGAAAGAAAGAGTGGTTCAGTCTATGGTAAACAAGCAGAGTCCAGCCAAAAGCCACTCTATCATCTGCCCCCAACCTTCTTCTCTGAACATCTGAGGTTTCAAGCTGTCTCTCTTTTCTTCAAATTCAGGAGGAGCAATATTTCATAAAGCCTTCATAACACAGGAAAGGGTTAAAATTCCCGGACTCCCCGGACGGCTGCAATCTCAGCCCAGGACTCTTTCTCTAGTCTCCCACGCTGGGCATTTTCCCCCCCCTTCTCCTTCTCCTCCGCCGGCAAACTTCTAGGTGTCTGCTGGCTCTCTATCTCTTTTCCCTCTGGCTTGGGGGGGGGGGAACAAAAACATCCCAGATGTTCTCCACCCTTCCATCCGCAGGAGCTGGCCCAGCTCGGTTCCGATCCTTCATCCCCTGGCCTACCTCTGCAGGCCGCATGGATCCCCTCCCCCACCCAGCCCGGGCTGGGCAGGGGAGGTCCGTCCCATGCGGTGACCGGAACCAAAGAAGGACGAGTCCTCCTGGGAATTCCGCTTTTAACCCCTCTGTGTTCTCAGAGGCGTGTCCACCTTCAATTGGTCACCCCGAGTGTCAGTATCCAAACCTGACCCCTGACTGGCAGGACCTCTTCCTTATTAAAAAAAAATTCTCTTCCCGTGTCAAACCATGACAAACATATATCTGTAAAAGGAATCCATTAGGATATGGTGAATCAGTTTACAGTGAATCATTTAGGATATATATGTGTTGGCAGATTACTAGGAAAATATCAAAGGTCCACATTGCCTTGTCTCTATTCACACATACTTTTCCATACCCACACACAGGAGATTTCACTAAATTTTTTCATGTGACACTGATCTCTTCTCCTAGTTCAAGAGATCTTCTTTGTATCAGAATCTCATATATTTCTCAATTACTTTCTGCTTTTATCTTCTGAAGTGACTTTGGTGAGGTGTTCAACCCACTTGTTTTGATCTGTTAATCCAAGGTTCAAATTCCTAGTGGTGAAAAGACCTATGAGTATTTTAAAAATCCTAGTGACAGTGTTTTAGTGCTTATATTTAGTTGCAGACGGTAAAATGGAATAATATCAATGATGAGAAACTTTGTGGTAACAAAGAAAAAATAAGGAGCAAGATCTGCCTAGAATACTAAGAAATAGGCTTAGTAATAAATTATTTTTTCTATAACGGAAAAATTGAATGCATAGCAAAGTATATTTCATTAGTTCTGTCCCCTCTCCAGCTAGTAAACATGGTTCCTTGACCATAGCAAATTTTTGTCTAGGTCCAAGTGGCACATGGACAAGATTAGAATGTTTTTGGTCAACATACTTCCCCTGGTTTTTAAGCTTTAACAAAGCAAGTGATCATCTAAATGATAAATAATTGTTTTGGTGTCCAGGATACTGCTAGGTTAAATCTTTTGGTACCATGTCCCAATCCTTAGTTCTAAGGGCTTTTGTTTAGTGTTTTCCAGGTGGCAGATTATGCATTTTTCCAACACTATGCTTTACTGTAGCTGTGCACAAATGAAAAGTAATTATTTTCAAGCAAACTGTGCCATGCTCCCATAAAAGCAATTTAACTAAAGTGTTTTTGAACTCTCTTTGGACTTTAACTTCCCTCCTCCATTGGCATTCTTTCTCTTAAATGAAAAAAAGCTGTATCAAAGCTGTGGTGGGTGCCAAAGAGCTTTCCTCACCGTTAGCTTCTTTCAGCAGTTGATGACAGTGACTATTGTCACGTTGTTGACATGTGTAAGAAGCCGATTCCCAGAACATTATTAACATTATTCTTATTCTCAAGGAAATTTAAAAAATACTTCTATAATTTCAGTGATATTCTACAAACACTGAGTCTTCTCTATTGAAAGACCTCACTCATGTCTCTCATGCCACTTAAGCCCAGTGATATGGATTTGAAAGAGGTTTAAGATGAGGGCACTAGAAGAGCAGACTATAGTATTGTGGTGCATAAAATAAAGTGGGGATTCTAGTCATTACCACATTCCCCTTTTATTCAGACAATGAATAAGATACAAAGAGGTAGAGAGGCACAGCTTTAAGATAAGTGAATAAAGTGGCAGTGCCAGATTTACTTCTGTGTGTGCAATAGGACTAAGGCTCTCAGACTGCTGTTGAGCGCAACTAGAGACTAGCAGAGCCCTTGCTAAAGTAGGGTGTTGAAAGCCTACTCTTCCATTTTACAAGAAAATTTCCAGAAAAGAGAATTATGCAATAAATTTTTACCTTTCATCTTTTCCTCATGGAAACCATAGCTGTAGCTGTTGAGTACTGCAGATAGAGACAGGCCATAAGGAAAGATTCAGTTTGCTATATTATTGGAAGCAGGGGAGTAAAAGAAGGTTTTGGGGCTACATTCTTCTGAAAGAGTTTAAAAAAACTGGATTATATAAGATATTCTGTAAAAAGTTTGGAATTAGATTTTCTGTAAAGGCACAGAAATTCTCATCTTTTAAGGGTAATGTAATGCATTATTAATTGTTTTCCTGAACCAAAAATTATTTATTATTTTGTTAGTAATTATTTATTAGTTTATTACTAGTATAAAAATTATACAATTATTACTATTATAAAATTATAAAATTATTTATTAGTTTATTACTATTAACTGTGTAGTTTTAAAAGCATTCTGGGAGCAGTTATTGTAACTGCAGACAGTGAGTGGATGAGATCCATTACGTGGGTATTTAAAAGGATTTCCTACAGCATTTCCTAGAATGTAGTTAGTCTGCACAGATTCACAAAAGGAAGAAATGTCTCTGTGTTCCTGTCTATATTAATATGTATATTAACTTCTAAATATAAGATTTTTCAGCAAAGGCAGTATCCATGCTATCTTGCTGTGAATAGGATATGGATCCATTACTAAATGCCTAGCTCTCCAGCCTGTTGAGATCCTTGTGAATGGCTTCCCAGCATTCTAGGAGCTCAGCCTTTCCTACTTGGTCTGCTGGGAGATTCCTGAGGGCTGTCCTTGTCAGTGGCAATCTACACAAAGAAGACATTCACTACCTCTGCCTTCTCTGCATCCTCTGTCACCAGGGTTGCTGCTCCATTTAGTAATGGGCCCATCTTTTCCTGAGTTTTCCTGTCATTATTGATGTATTTGAAGAAGCCCTTCTTGCTGTCTTTGAAGAAGCCCTTCTTGCTGTCTTTGACATCCTTGGTCAAATTTAATCCCAGATGGACCTTGGCTTTCCTCATCTCATTTCTTCATAATCTGACAGCATCACAATATTAATTCCAAGTGACTTGTCTGGGATTCTACCTTCTGTGTGTCTTCTGCTCATGCTTGGGTTTTGACAGTTCACTGTTCATAGGTCAACTCTCACCCCCTTTGCTCAATTTCTTACTTATGCAGATGAATTTTTCTTGCTTATTGTATGCATTGTCTTATAACTGCTTTGTCTAATGACTTTTTTCCTTCTTCAGCAAATTAAACATTCAATTTGCAGTCACAATGTCAGAAGCTAGAAAATGGCAAAGTTAAAGCACAGTAGAAACCCTCTCCTAGTGTTCATTTGTCTTGAGAGAGACTTGATTCTATCATTACCATGCTATTCTCTTTTACAATTTGTGGTTCACTCAATACGCAGGACAGATGGTGCTCAAATAAAAAGCAAATATTTAATATTGCACTTTATCTTTGTTGTTCAGCAGGTATCAAAAAGAAGAATAATTCATTTCCAGAGGCTTTTATGTATTGATTATGACTATAATATCTGGTTCACAAACATCAGTTACATGATCCAACACCTCAGGAATCTGAGTGTTTATTCCCATTTCAGAACCACATGATTTACAGTTTTCTCATCATCACACATGAAGGTCAAAAATTGTATAGTCTTTCCCAGTGCCCCATTTTAAATGACTAGACGTGTTTTAGATTTTTTTTTTAAGGAGTTACTACAATTTTCAGTTGCAGCTGTCACCTGTTTATCCACTTTTAGATCAGAATAAGTAATTCACACACTAAAAAAGGAAATATCTGAGAACTTTTTTTTTGAGGTGATTTGTAGAACAATACATAGGAAATTGAAAGAGACATCACCAATCCTCCAGGACAGTATTGGCAGCCTTAATAATTTCTTACTTAGCTAGTTCATTAAAAGTCTTTTAAGTTTATATAAAACCTAGTTTTTATATCATCTTCACTCCATAGCATGATTAATTCTAAAAGCACTACCAATTCAAACACTAATTGTCAGTATGAAGTCATAAGAAGGTAAAACAACTTTTGTAGATAAATACTTTGTTCTTGAACTCTTGATTTGCGATTGCTAATTTATTATTAAAGAAAGTGAAAGAAATTCTGTAGCACACTGTCACATTGACATCAGTGTTATTTGGTAGAAGAATGAGAAATGGACTCCATCCCTTGGGTTAACAAAATTAACCAATATCAACTGTGCATTTGAATGTGGAGAAGCTCTAAAGACACCTTCAGTGTATTTTACCAGTGATTCCATAAATGTATCCGCATATTAGAGGAACAGTGAGGAGTAAGAGTCCTGCTTTCCCTTCAAACTCTGCACAATGTTATGGGTCAGTGCACTTGCATGTGCCAGCTGCCACTCAGCTTGTGAACTCTTCCTATCTGATTCTGTCTTCTTTTCTTCTTACAGATGCATTCCTGAAAAGGATTGGTCATGCCCAGCTGCTTGATGCAGCACAGTCCATATATCACTAGGAGACAGACTCAGGAAATAGATAAGAAGTTAAATCTTTACTCAGAATGTGCAAAATGATCCATTCTTCTCCAAAGAGTACTGTTTGGGACAGTCTTTAATAGACCCAGAAAGAGCCAATGCAAACAAAAAGTGTTCACAAATAGCAAAGTTGTCAGCAATGGATTATGATGATATTGCAACGGAATGCTTGGGAAAACCAGAAAATGCTGCAAGCCTGCTTATGAGTGTGCATAGAGTGAAAGGATTAAACTGTTTACAGAAAAGTCAAAACAGAAGCATAACTGTCATTTTTGAAATGGCCTTTCAAAATTTTTGAAGCAAACCACTTTAACTCTTATTTTGAAATCTGGTTTTAGAAACTGTAAACAGTGATACAGTAACAAGCTAATTGGAGGTTACACTTCTTTCTTCCATTACAGAGGAAAACTGAAACAGAAAACATTTTATTCTGGAATTAAAATAAAAATAATTTTATTAAATAAAATTTTTTGTATTTCTTTTCTCTGGAAAAATTTGTCATTACATGCTGATCTGAATGTTTGGTCTGTATTTCTGTTTGGCCAACCAGCTGAAGCAGCTGTAAGTATTTTGCTGTCTTTCCAAAAACATTAATTTTTTTACACTTCATTGCAGGCTTAATTTCTTCTAACTGTAAAATGAGCTAAATTAAAATGCCAGCAAGTTATGAGGTAACTTTGTGAAGCAACCCTCTTTTTACCCTCTTTTTAAGGAGTGTTGAGTAAGTATGCGGCAGAGCACAGAATGAAAAATTGTCATAAAGGAAATATATTCTGTTTAATTGGCTCTAGTTACTTTTCTGTGTTTTCTGCCATTTTCTCTATAATTCTGGCAATTTAAACTGTACCAAGTAACGCTATAGAACCACTATTTACTTCAGAATAGCTTTTACTTCAGTGTACCCAGGTTCTAATCCCTGTTTGAAAGAACTGCAATTATTGTGCACTCAGCACCATAATAATACACTATTTACTTGTTTGTCCTCGTTTCCAAAACAATCCAACTGATTGTACTGATTGATTTATTGCCCAGTTAGACATCATCAACAGATAAAATATCCCAGTGTTACCCCTCTCTAGGTGTTTTAAGCATATTCATTAAAGATCCAATCTAACCTCATGAAAATATAATATCAAACAATATGGCTTGTAAAAATAATCCAGGACTAAATAATAAACCTGTAAGGGAAAGAAAGAAAAAAATCTGACTAAACCTTTTTTGTAATATTACTGAATGCAGCAGAGGACACTGGACTCAATTCACTTGTATCACCAAATACCCAGTTATTTTACTACATAATAAATATCAGCTGATTTGTTGGTATTTGTAGATGAAATGCAACAAGCAATACAAATCTATGGACATAGAAGTTGTAAGTATTGATTCTTCTTTGTTTAAGATTTTTTTATGCCTTCTGGTTTACAGTTTTGATTGATCTTTGTTTTAGCCAGAAGTAACAGCAGAGAATGCAAGAGAAGGGTTCCAAGAGAGCTACCCTCTAAAAGACACAAACTATAGGGCTGTTGGATCACGATTTTGGAAGAATATTTGTTTAGAAGGTTTTTCCTCTAAACTAATTTTATGGGTGGCAAACGGATCAACTGATCTTATTTCCTTTATAATATCTAATATTTCATATTAATTGCTTTCAGAACTATAACAGAGAGCCTACATGCACCTGTTCAAGCAGTGTGTATATATTGCTCATGGCAGATAATTACAGCACTGGGACACTGAAATACTTTTTCAAGTTCTTTGTGTTTCCCTGCAGAGTGAAGAGAGCAAAAAAGGCAGTTTACACAGAAATTAAGTTCAATAAGCTATACTCTGCACTTTTCTGGACCTTGTAGTTGTTCCAAACATATATATATTGCTGATAGTAACCTTTACATAATTTCAAATTGATTTTGTACTATTCTAACTTTATGTTGATTATACAGGCTCTCAAGGCAGTCTGTTCCACTGAGTCACTGTTTTCATTGTGAAAATTTGTCATGTAGAAAGAAATTTCATGTATCTTGATGCACAAATCCAATAAAGAATTGAAATAGCTCAAGACCTCCATTTTGGCACATGTGAGTCAGGATATCTCATATTCTCTGCTCATATTCTTTGCAATATTCCCAGATGGTCCCTGGCAGGAAAATCCACCCGGAGGAATACCAACCAAATAAAATCAAGTTAAATAATTCTAACTTTAAATGTCAAATGGGATCATTGACCACAGATGTACAAAAATGAAGAATATTAAAAGTGGGGAATTTCCCACATCTTCTGCTTAGCCCATACTTTATTTCCCAGTTGTCTGCTATAGGTAGCATTACGAATAATGCTTTGGAAGCTGTAGGATTTGTAATTTTCTCTTCTTCCCCCCCTCACTCCCCCTCCCCCCGCGGTCCCTTGTCCTGAACCTGTGTTCCCTTATCTCTCCCTCTCACCATGCGGTCCAGTCCCTGTCCCCTGCCCCTACCCCTGCCTTTCCCCTTACCACGCGGGCCGTCCCTGCCCCCCCTGCGGCTTTCCCCGTTGCGGTCACTGGGGTTTCCCTGCCCCTGTCCCCTGCCCCTGTCCCCTGCCCCTGTCCCCTGCCCCCCGTCCCATTGGCCGCGGCTCAGGTTCCCCTGTGCCCCCGGCACACGGTATAACCGAGGCCCGCTCGCTCCCCCGGGGTCTCGGGGAACATGCTCCCACAATAAACACGTGTTTGCACCCGAGCCCCATGTCGCCATTTCGTCTGTTCCCGCGTGGACTGAGCCTCGCAGACACGAGGGGAAAGAGGCCGCCCTCTCCTTCCCTCCTCGCCGTGCCCACAGGTGCCCGCCCGGAGTCGATCTCACACGGCAACAAATGGTAGCAGAGGATGGCTATTTCCATCGATTTGTGAAAGGGGGGAGAGAGAAAGGAACTCTGCCGCCGCAAGAGCTCTGCAGACACTAAGAGGAGTTGATGCGAAGCTCCGGGACCCTCTTCTGTCCTCGCCGGCATTCTCTCTAACCTGCCCGGAAGCAGCCGCGCTACGGGGGCAGCCAGACTGCAGGGGCCAGGAGCCGGGTAGACTTACCCGAGGACAAAGAGGACAGTTTGGCAGTGGCTCAATGGACTGAGCTTGAAAAGTGGCCCATCAGGGGACGGCATTTGAACAGGGACCAGAGGTTAATAGTGGCCAAACCCAGGGTTTCAAGGGTGAACTCTGGTTAACGGGAACACCCAGACTTCTGGGAGAGCCAAACTGTGAAAGAATACGTTCTCAGTTCAGTGCGATTTTCCACCACCAAGGAGAGAGATAGAGATTTCACCGGCCGAGCCCGGAGGGTAAGTTGGGTCAGAGCAGGGTGGAACCCTGGTGGGCGGCTGGGCTACCTTTTTTCTTTTCTGAGTTTTAACGACCTTCCGCGTCCAGATGGGGATTGTAGCCTTGCATGTCCCTGGCGGCCGGGAGGATTTTTCTTTTCCGAGGAGGACGCAACCTCGCTCGGTCTTTTCTGGGGTAACTCAGAAAGCTCCTTCTCTTTCTCGGAAAGCTGCCTTTTCTACCCTCTCCTCTCTATTCTGGGCTATGGGGGCAGGGGGGGTCGACAGGACACCAATGGGACAGAATTGTAAACGGCGACATGTCAGCTATGGGAGAATTGTTAACATCTTAAGAGAGGCCCTCTACATCCACGCATTTCATTGGCTTCCAGCCGCGTCAGGCCCCTCTCCTGTAGATTTCCCCTTCGGCTTCTGTGAAGTTTCCCCTTCCCTTTTCCCCACGGACTTCCCCAAACCTTCTCCCTTGGGGATGGCAGCGGCCGAGCCGCTCCAAGCTCCCTGCTAGACACTGTTATACTCCCTTAGGGGTGGCATTGGCTGTGCCTCCCCGGGCGAGATGCAGTGCAGCCGGCACCCCCTCCCAAGATGGTGCTGGCCACCCTGGCTACAGGGACCCCATTTTCCCGCCTTAATCCTTCTCTTCCGCCCACATTTTCCTGCCAGCCCCACCCCTCCCCCAATGGCCCTGCACCATCCTGCAGCAAGCCAGCCCCTATTGGGGGGCAAGTGAGGTTGGATTAATCCCTCAGTCCTTCTTCTGGCTCCCCTTCTGATGGGAGGGATCGCCGGAGGGGTCCCTCCGTTAGAGGGCCTCCCTTTGTAAGAGAGCTTTCCCCTTTGCTGTGGGGGGGGGGCCCCCTTCAAAGGGAGTAGAGCTGGAAACCTGGACCACGGCTCCACTGTTTTCTTTCCCCTGAAACACTGGCGCCCAGGTTCACCCCTATCCCATCTCCTAAATGTACCTTGCCATAAGTTCCCTTATTATTTCAATACAATTTTTTCCCATTACTTGTGATAATTTGGAAATAACTTCTTGGATTGAGTTCTATCTTATAGAAGGAAAGATCATCCTCTCTAATTACTGCCCACAATGCTATGCCAACTTCGCAATCAAATTGGAGAAACCACATTGCTGTTCGCTGCCTGCTTTTGCTCTGCTAGTACTTGGAAACTACAAGCATCGCGTCATGAATCCTGCTTTCATCCTCGATACAGAATGTAGTTATGATAATTTTGTATGCTTTATCTTAAATTGTAATGTGGAAAAGATTTTTGCCCCCTTCATTGTAACTATGATTGGTGTATCACTTTCTGATGTCTTGAATTTGTAACGTTGCTAATTTGTTTTTACCTCAGAACTCCCTTTCCTTTATGTAATTTCAAAAGAGTGAGCTGTAGGATTTGTAATTTTCTCTTCTTCCCCCCCTCACTCCCCCTCCCCCCGCAGTCCCTTGTCCCGACCCTTTGTTCCCTTATCTCTCCCTCTCACCATGCGGTCCGGTCCCTGTCCCCTGCCCCCCCCCCCCCCCACCTTTCCCCTCACCACGCGGGCTGTCCCTGCCCCCCCTGCGGCTTTCCCGTTGCAGCCCCCGAGGTTTCCCTGCCCTGTCCCCTGCCCCCCATCCCATTGGCCACGGCTCAGGTTCCCCAGTGCCCCCGGCATGGGGTATAACCAAGCCTCGCTTGCTCCCCCGGGGTCTCGGGGAACATGCTTCCACAATAAACACGTGTTTGCACCCGAGCCCTGTGTCGCCATTTCGTCTGTTCCCGCGTGAACTGAGCCTCGCAGAGATGAGGGGAAAGGGCCTCACCGTGCCCACAGGTGCCCGCCCGGAGCCGATCTTGCACGGCAACAGGAAGCGCCATAAATCATGGAAGACATTTGGATTTAATGTTTGAGTTACGAAGAAGGACAACAGCATTTTTGGTACTGAAGAACAACAGGTGCTTCAAAGCTAGCATTTACTTTCCAATGATCACAAGAGCAGTCCAAGTGGTCAAAGCAATCTGAAATGGACCATGAAGGTATATTTATAGTGGATTACATAATTCGTTTTCTCTTTCTGGGGTTATTGTATATATTGTATAGCATACTGAAGAGTTTAATATCTGTGGTTTCTTCCAAACAAAGTTTTACGTGTGTCTTAAGAAAAGTATTTGCCAATAACTGATCTTTCTTCATGTAGCTACATCTTCTTTCACATTCAGTGATTTAGCTCTTCACAAGCAGATTTGGAAAGGAGTCATGATGCATATAAAAGGGAGATTTGCTGGTACTGTAAGCACTGGATTAATAAGAACTCCTGCTGCTTCTAGCACTTGGACCCCCTGCTGCCTGTTGCTGCAACACCCAATTAGAGGAGTTATCCACAAGATGGTGTACTAACACAAACTACTGGCATTCCTTTTTCAAGGAAAATCATTCTAAACTGAAAGAATAAGAAAGAATCCTTTCTACTGACTATGAAAAAAATTCTTATGCACAAATTTTTATCAGTATCTGTTGCTGATGTCTCTCATGAAATGTTCATTCCCATTTGTTTATGTAGCAGTTTGATGACTTCCAATAGCTACAATAAATATTAAAAATGTTTCTTTTAAATCCTGGAGTACTTTCTTATATACTTAAAGATGATTAATGGCCCAAGGTGCCACAGACAAATATCGTTTTGTAACTGTTGAAAAGATCTTTCAGTAGTGAAGACATGATAGCCAGTTTTTCTGAAATTCATTTTCCTGGTGCACCATATAGGGCATGTCAGTACATGATTGGCACAAAACTGGTCATATCCCAGCTCTTGTAATAATCCACAGGTGGACTGCAATAATTCTACAGCAGCGTAGACACTTACTCCCAGACACTTACTTTTCTGTTCTTGTCTTCTTTCAGAGTTTTGTTCTGATAATCGGTTGTGTCTGAGATTTCTTAATTCCTGCAGATAAAGACACTAATTTAGATACTGGATGTCTTTTTAAATCAATGGAAGCATCAGTCTATCAAGGAATTCTAAATATATGGACCTGCATTTCTTTGTAAGTGCTTTTTATTTAGCATCTGTAAAGAGGCTAAATATGAAAATTTTCTGAACATGAAAAAAGATACATGCATTCAAACATGAAAATTCATAATAGATAACTGTAAGTAATTAATTTTCCTTATTTATGCTGTAGGTAATATATGCGTTCATCTGACTATGTGTATAGTCTAACATAACAATAAATATATCCAAAATATCAGAGTCTGAACTAGTAAAAATTTTATTTATGTGTGTAGTTTTTTGGCCTGAATCTGGTGCATTGCATTGAACTAAGCTGAGAATGTTTTGTGTTTTAAGACTTTAATACTTTTTTAAAGAATTTACACTTTCACCTGTTCATTAATTTTTCCTTAGAATGTGATAAAAAGTGAAATTAAAGACAAGCAGATCTAGAGAAAGTGAGTCTCAGAGCAGATTCTCCATATGTTTTCTTCTTCACTTAGAATATTGTTTCACATTAGTACATTTCAGTGATTTGACTATTCCTGGCAATATCTAAGTTTAGTTTTCTCTGATTCTGGAAATGAACATAAAACCTTAGTGTCAAAAAGCTTTGGTTCATTTTCAAATAATTTAGTGCTTTAAGAATACCATTTCCTTTCAGATTTAAGTATCAACTATATATCCAGTTATCTGTTTCTACAGGCATGTTGATGGATTGCCATTTTATTTAATCTAATAGCAGTAGTAGTCAAACCCTGCCCCTCCAAAGAATTTTGTACAGTGCCCTTATTAAACCTTATAAAATGCCCTCATTAAACCTTATAATCATTCTGTGTTCTGTACTTAAAACTATAGAAGGCTTAAGTATAGAAGGCAGAATGCAAATCTGAATATACTCTATTTAATTCAATATAGTGAAGTATAGGAGATGTAAAAAATGTAAAACTGCTGTAGTTGATGTAGTGAAATATAGGAGTTTCTGTAAAACTTCCAAGTATGACAAACGTACAGGCCAGAGAACTTTTTTTAGGGAAGTACATCTCCTTCTGGTGATGTAAAGACACTGGGGTCATAGAGTTGTCATGGTTTGACACTGGCACAATGCCAGTGCCCCCCATGAAAATGCAATTTCTCAACTGAATGATGTGAAATGCGATCGAGAACAGAGCAAAGCAGGCCCAAGATTAATAACACGAAAAAAACTTTATTAAACTACTACCACTATGCTACTATAAAAGAGGGAAAAAAAAAAAAAAAAAAGAAGAAAGAAACACACACAATTCAAAATGAAAACCTTCCAAAGCATTCCTCCTCCCACCACCCAACTCCAACAAACCACAGTGAGACACAATCTGGACCCCAATCAGGTTTCCACCCTCCAGATAATCAACACCCAGTCCATCTGCAGGGAGAAAGAGAGTCTCTTCTGTGCCACAGACCCACCAAGAAACACAGCTGCCACATCCTGTGATTCCATGTCACCACATGGCACCGCCCGGAGAAAAAAGTTTACCAATGGTGACCCTCTCCTTTCCATGCACAGTGCTCTCACCACTAATGCATGGATGGACAGACTGCTTTTAGGATTTTTCCTTTCAAGGATGCCCTGCCAAGAGGGGAAAAAACAACAGTTCAGTTTTTCACTTTTTGGGACCAACAGTCCCCCCCATTTTCTCCTGGGGCCAAGGATCCAAGAACAGAGATCTTCTTCTCGTCTTCTTCTCTGAAGACAGTGTGCACCACCACAAACCGCCCTAACTTATCTCTGTTCACTCCACTTCTGTCTTTTCCCAGCTGAAGCATGGTCTCTTTGGCTCACTGGCATCCTCCTAAAATACAGTCTGTCTTGGAGGAGAAGATGGGTTCAGTCTGTTGGTACCAAGAAAAAGTCCAGCCAAAAGCCACTCCATCGTCTCCTCCCACCTAGAATTTCTCCTTCCAACATCCCAGGTCCCAGGCTGTCTCTCTTCCTCTCTTTTCAAACCAAGGAGGAGAAAAATTTTACAAAGCTTTCATTTCTCAGGAAGGGTTAAAAGTCCCGACTCCCAGAGATGTCTTGCTGCCCAGGCTCCAGCTCCCACAGCCCGGCTGGGCACCTTGCGGCACCCCCCGCTCTTCTCCTTCCCTGTGGTGAACTACTGATAAAACCACCGCCGTCTCTTTTTCTCTCTTGGGAGAGAGAGAGACTGGGGGGGGAATGGAGACATCCCAGATTTTTCCACCCTTCCATCTGCAGGGGCCAGCCCAGTTCCAGTCCCTCCACCCTTGGGCCTACCTCCGAAGGCCACATGGCTTCTCCCCTCCCCCACCCAGCTCATGGCCGGGCAGGGGAGAGTCCTGCACTGACCGCTGACCAGAACCCAAGAGAGCGAGTTCTCCTGGGAATTCTGCTTTTAACCCCTCTGTGTTCTCAGAGGCGTGTCTACCTTCAATTGGTCAATGTCTAAATTGACCTCTTCCTTCCAGAAAAAAATTCTTTTTCCGTGTCAAACCATGACAAGAGTGAATTGTACAGCTATGTCTTTTTTTTTTTGTTTGTTTGTTTGTTTTTTTTTTGTTTCAATTTTATTTTTTTCCTGAAAAACTTTAGCATTTTTGAACTCAGATTTCAAAATTCTGTGATAACTACAGATTTCAATGTTCTTCTTGGGCAGATATTTGTCATATTTTCTATGCCTCTGAAGTCTTTCAGTCATGGAAGGATCTAAATTCACAGAAATGGAGCTATACATTAGAAATCAAGCTCCTTACTAATGTGGTGGATAAGTCAACTTAGATTAATTGCACAATAAAGAATTGGTATTCACCTGGCACAAGTCATCAGATTCAGCTGTCCAATTTAAAAAATGATACTGGTTGCACAGCTTGTTTAATCAAGAAAGTAAATTTTTTTTCAGTGGCAAAAATATATTTAAAATTGTAATAAGGACATTATTTGTATAATTTTATTGCTTTCCTTGCATGATAAAGCAGGATCGTTAGTTCAGTTTTAATTATTATTCAAAATGGGTGCTGTTTTTTATCTTAATGGGGGTCACTTGCTGATGTTTTACTGGTGTGTCCTCCCTGGTATTGTCATGGTATGCTAGGACAAGCAGGGTTGTGATGGTTCACTTACCAATCCCAAGAGTGCAAAAGACAAACAGCAGGGGACCATCAGTTTAATCACAACAAATGCACCTTTTATTGAGTCCCCACAAGAAATACGATAGAAGGATTAGAAAGGAAATGAAGGTTAGAGAGAGACAGAGAAAGAGGGGAAGGGGAATATAGCTTCCAACAGAGAGATTCAATCCTTGTGGTCCAGCCAATAAATAAGAGTCTCAAAGTCTTGGTTTACTTAGGGATCTTTTATAGTCCTCTGCCGAGGGTGGGGAACAAGTAAAAGGCAATGGAGAAATTAGTCTATTGAAAAATGGGTATAGACAGTCCATGTTCTGAATCAGGGCAAGTTTCAGCAGTGAGCAGGGCCCATTGTTTCGGGTCTGGTTACCATGGGAAACCAGTCTTGGTCCAGCAAACATACCTGCAGGCACTGCATGGCAAACATTCTGCTTCAGTCAGGCCAGCACCCCTTGTTAGGATTATAGGGGTCTCAGTCCCTGGGAGGGAGCTTCAATCTCTGTATGTCACGGTGGTTGTGAGGCAGATGAGGGATCTTCCCTGGGAGATCACCAAAGTTACCCCAGAAAGTTCACTTGGCCAAGAGGTGGGGAAATTCATGGGTTTAGGTATTGTGAAGCAGGTGTAAGCATACAGAGCAAGTCTCTCCTTACCAGGCCCTGCTCAAAGCAGTGTAGTGTGGTGACACAGCAAATACACCTGCAAACAATCACTTGGCAAGCATCCACCTCAACCAGGCCAGAACTCCAGTTTGGGTCTTCAGGATCTTAGTTTCTGCCATTGCGACAATTGTGAGGCAAAAATGCGGGGAAATTGGGACCGTCTCTTACAGGTATCCAGTGATAAAATATGTGGAAATCTTTCAAAACTGCATGAGTGGAGATTTTCACTGGACATTTCTTTACCAAGAAGGCAGTGAAATATTACAGTTCCTAGAGAGATGTTTGATGGTTCAAGCCTGGTAGCGTTTAACAATTTGGACAATTGTAGCATTTGAACAATTGTAGAGAATTTATGGGCAGCCAGTGAGGACTTGACCAGCATCTCTGTGAGTCACCTGCAGATTGATACACCCTGCAGGACCCCCTCTTCCAAAAGCTTGCAGGGAGGGGAATTCCCAGTAAGGACACCATCACACTGGAACCAAGCAATGAGACTGTCATCTACCATCACTCAGTGAGACACTTATGAAATTTTCTCACGGGAGGGACTTTTAAAGAGCTAGAAACAGCTACCCTGCCTGCAAAAAGACCATTAAACAGACTCTTGTAAACTTTCCCGACACGTCTGCTGCAGCTTATGGACAGTAAAGCCCTGGAGGGTACTTATGGATGGTTATAAACAATTGCATGCAGATGTCGATGCCCTAGATCTGTAGTCCTGTGAACCCCATGTTTTTCAGTTTCTGTGAAGCTGCCTGTAGCTTTCTTTACCCTTTTGTTCCTAAGAGTGCAGCAAAAAGTGAAAAGGCCAAAATGGCTCAGAGCTGCTACTGTCTTCTCTGTCACTTTCTGCCCATCTGCCACCCCATCCCCCCTTTCCCTGAAGGAGAACGAGGTCGGAAACCATCCAGAGCTGACGTGGGAGTGCTACCGTCCTCTTGCCACCCTGTGTCCTCTTTCACCCCCATCTCTTTCCATGTCCCCCATTCCCTGCCAGAGAAGGCACTGGCCATGCTGTCCCGGGCACTCCTTCCCAAAATGGTGTGACCACAGCTTCAGAAAGGGCAGAGCCCTGCCATGTGCTGGAAGCTGTCCCACTGCTGCTTTCACCCTTCCTTGCTTCACAGTCATCATCATCAGAATCCAACAGAGAAACACCTATAACACCAGTACCAAAGCTGAGCTCAAACACTAAGGACTGTGCCCCTCGTGAAAGAGGAGTCCAAGAACATCACCCTTTCTGGTGAGAAGATCAAAAACCAAAGGATAGCGAACTATTAACCCACTAATCAAAAACGTATTCATTTAATTCAGTATCATAATTTCTGTTACTTTATTATCTGTAATTAGGTGTCAAATGCTTTTCTGTTATTGTTAATTCAGTTTAATAATGTTCATTTTGGTTTTGTAAACCATTAAGTCATATTCCTGAGAATCCCCTCATTTTGACAAATTTATAAATGGAGGAATTGTGGAGCCTTCCCTTCTGAGGAGGCTGTAATCTGCTCTTAAGACTTCTCCCATGGGACACCTGATAAAACCCCACGGCCCTGGCTGTGCTCCCTCTCTTGCTGCTCTTGGCTCTGGGTTCTCTGGGCTTTGCTCAGGCTCCCCTCAGCACAGAGGGGAGGGGAAATGAAATGGACTCCCCTGCTAAACAACAGGGAGTTGTCTCTTCTGTTTTCCCTGTAGCCCTTGTGGCCTCCCTGGATCACGATCCTTACTGTAGCCACACACTGCTACAAATGGTGGAGAATGCAGAAGGGAAGGCTTCACAATGCCCTTAATTTTTCTAAAATTTTGGTCAGCCCAGAAATGGCCAGGTAGTTGAACTAGATTATTGTAGTAGGTTCCTTCCAGATGAATGATTCTATTCTATTCTGTTCCAGCAACAGCTGTAATTAATTAATTTATTTCAGGGGAATGGTTCTTCATGTTCACAGAAACGGAATAAATACTTTTGGAGGTAAAAATTGTTAGAATTTCAAATTGAAGCTGCATTGATTGAATCCTTCAATCTACATGCTATGTCAGTTTTTTGTCCTTCCATGAAATGTCTTGAAAATGGATTCTTGACATTTAAGCATCTTCCATTGATGTTAGAAGGAATAAGTCAAATCCTTTTGCTTCAATAGATCAGCTGCAGATCCCAGTCTGTAAGAAAACCAGCTAGAAAACTAAGATCCAAATTTTCTTCTGTGAATGCTAAAAGTCCCAGCAAAACCAAACCATTAAAACAGGTGTGGAAGCATATATGATGACAGGATTACATGGTGTGAGGTGTCTTGGGAAGATAGTAGAGGTTTTAACTGTTAGGATCCCATTAAACTCTTACCTCACTTATGTCTTCTTTGATGAGAGACTTCAAAAATGCCTAGTTTGGAAGATATGCTTTGTCTGAGGTTGTACTTTAAAGGAAGAGGTATAATGAGCTTTGAACCAGTGCCTTGCCTCTGGGGTGAGCTGTTGTTAACAGTATTGCATGACACATCTTTCCTGTTGATTGCTGTTAATGATAATTCCGAGTCAATTACTCAGTGGTCATTGATTTTATTGTAAGTAAGGAGCTATAAATGTATAAACCTGTAGTGAGCAACACGCCTAGGTTGACAATAGTTAACTCTCTGCTGGCTGAAGGGCTCCTTTCCTGTTCAAACTGGAAATGAAGAGTTTACAGATTTCTAAAGGAAGAATAAACATCATCTGGTGCGGAATTTGTAATTTTCTCTTCTTCCCCCCCATTCCCCCTCCCCCCTCCCCCCGCGGTCCCTTGTCCCGACCCTTTGTTCCCTTATCACTCCCCCTCGCCATGTGGTCTGTCCCTGCCCCTCCCGCCTTTCCCATCATGGTCTCCGGGGTTTCCCTGCCCTGTGCTCCGCAGGCGCCTGCCTGGAGCTGGTCTCGCACAGCAACAAATGGTAGCAGAGGATGGTTATTTCCATTGATTTGTGAAAGGGGGGAGAGAGAAAGGAACTCTGCTGCAGTAAGAGCTCTGCAGACGCTAAGAGGAGTTGACGCGCCAGGGGGAAAACAAACCCGAAGCTCCGGGGATCCTCTTCTGTCCTCACCAGCGTGCTCCCTAACCCACCCGGGAGCAGCCGCGCTGCGGGGGCAGCCGGACTGCAGGGGACAGGAGCAAGGTAGACTTATCCAAGGAACAAAGAGGACAGTTTGGCAGTGGCTCGATGGACTGAGCTCGAAGAGTGGCCCGTCAGGGGGACGGCATTTGAATGGGGACCAGAGGCTGACAGTGGCCGAACCCAGGGTTTTAGGGACAAGCTCTGGTTAATGGGAACACCCAGACTTCTGGGAGAGCCAAACCGCGAAAGAATACATTCTCAGTTCAGCGCAATGTTCTACCACCAAGGAGAGAGATAGAGATTTCACCGGCCGAGCCCGGAGGGTAAGTTGGGTTAGAGCAGGGTGGGACCCTGGCGGGCAGCTGGGATACCTTTTTTCTTTTCTGAGTTTTAAGCACCATCCGCGTCCAGACGGGGACTGTAGGCTTGCATGTCCCTGGTGGCCAGGAGGCTTTTTCTTTTCCGAGGAGGACACAACCTCACTCGGTCTTTTTTGGGGTAACTCATACTGGAAAGCTCCTTCTCTTTCTCGGAAAGCTGCCTTTTCTACCCTCTCCTCCCTATTCTGGGCTATGGGGGCAGGGGGGGTCGACAGGACACCAATGGGACAGAATTGTAAACGGTGACACGTCAGCTATGGGAGAATTGTTAACATCCTAAGAGAGGCCCTTCACATCCACGCATTTCATTGGCTTCCAGCTGCGTCGGGCCCCTCTCCTGTAGATTTCCCCTTCGTCTTCAGCGAAGCTCCCCCTTCCCTTTTCCCCATGGACTTCCCCAGACCTTCTCCCTTGGAGATGGCAGCAGCCATGCTTCCTCGGGCGAGATGCAGTGTACTCGGCACTCCCTCCCAAGATGGTGCTGGCCACGCTACAGGGATCCGATTTTCCTGCTGTAACCCTTCTCTTCCGCCCCAAGTTCTCCCGCCAGCCTCACTCCTCCCCCAATGGCCCTGCACCATCCTGTAGCGAGCCAGCCCCTATTGGGGGGCAAGTGAGGTTGGATTAATCCCTCAGTCCTTCTTCTGGCCCCCCTCTGATGGGGGGCATCGCTGGAGGGGCCCCTCCATTAGAGGACCTCCCTTTGTAAGAGAGCTTTCCCCTTTGCTGTGGGGGGGGTAGGGGGGGGGAAACCCTTCGAAGGGAGCAGAGCTGGAAACCCAGACCAGAGCTCCACTGTTTTCTTTCCCCTGAAACACTGGCACCCAGGTTCACCCCTATCCCATCTCCTAAATGTACTTTTCCCAAAGTTTCTTTATTATTTCAATACAAGTTTTCCCCATTGCTTGTGATAGTTTGGAAATAACTTCTTGGATTGAGTTCTATCTTATAGAAGGAAAGATCATCCTCTCTAATTACTGCCCACAATGCTATGCCAACTTCGCAATCAAATTGGAGAAACCACATTGCTGTTCGCTGCCTGCTTTTGCTCTGCTAGTATTTGGAAACTACAAGCATCGCGTCATGAATCCTGCTTTCATCCTCGATACAGAATGTAGTTATGATAATTTTGTATGCTTTATCTTAAATTGTAATGTGGAAAAGATTTTTGCCCCATTCATTGTAACTATGATTGGTGTATCACTTTCTGAGGTCTCTCGAATTTGTAACGTTGCTAATTTGTTTTTACCTCAGAACTCCCTTTCTTTTATGTAAATTCAAAACATTGAGCTGCAGGATTTGTAATTTTCTCTTCTTCCCCCCCCCATTCCCCCTCCCCCCCCGCCACGGTCCCTTGTCCTAACCCTGCGTTCCCTTATCACTCCCCCTCCCCCGCGGTCCCTTGTCCCCACCCTTTGTTCCCTTATCACTCCCCCTCGCTATGCGGTCCGGTCTCTGCCCACCCCCCCGCCTTCCCTCTTGCCACACAGTCTGTCCCTGCACGCCCCCCCCCCCCCCCCCCCGCCTTTCCCATCGCTGTCCCCGGGGTTTCCCTGTCCCTGTCCCCTGCCTCCCGTCCTATTGGACGCGGCTCACGTTCCCCCCCGCCCCCGGCACGGGCTATAACTGACCCCCGGTCGGTGCCCCGGTGTCTCGGGAACACGCTTCTACAATAAACACGTGTTTCCACCCGAGCCCCATGTTGCCATTTCGTCTGTTCCTGTGCTAGAATTGAGTCTTGCAGAGCCGCAGGTGGAAAAGCGGCCACTGCCTCTCCTCCCCCTGCCGCGCTCCACAGCCACCCGCCCGGAGCCGGTCTCACATGGCAACAATCTGGAATGGAGTTTCCTCTTGCAATACTCTTAATGGCTTTTATACTTTTCTCATTCTTATTTTATTGGGATTTTCTGACTATTTATCCATCCCATTAAATAATGCTATTGCTATGACGATGATTTACAGTTATTGTTTCTACTTTTACAGGGGACTTGTAAAAATAAAGACATACCAACTGATTAATTTACTGCTCATGCTCATTACAAGTCAGAAATTAACAGAAACATTAGCAAAGAATGGAAGATGATAACAGGTTATTTAAAAAATAGGACTGCTAGGTAATATTAATAGAGTTTTCTAACACGTAGCTTTAATTACTACTGTAGAAACTAATACTGCTAGTACTTGGGGTTGTTACATTGTGCATTTGATTACAATGGTCCACGTTCAAGCATTAAACAAGACTACTTTCAGTTTGACATTTCAATTTTGTAGCTCAGATACATGATTCATTTTCCATGTCTTGGCTATCTACTTAGCTGATTCTGCTTGTACAATCCAGATATTTTAGTGAAATCAGTATCCTGCTTCTAAAATTTCTGTGTAGTTACCTTTCATTTTTTATGCCCTACCCTAGAGGACATATAAATGCAAGTGCTAGGTAATAAAATTTCTTAAATAGAAGACATTACATTTATGTTTTTCTATCTCATAGCATTTGCTTCAGGAAAGATTATTTCTACTTATCAGGCAGTCATACTGGAGTAGACCATACAGAAATAATGGGGATAGTATTTAGAATACAAACTTTTGTGATTGAGAAGAGGTTTTTTAGAATGGATTTGCCTTATCCTCTGCTGAATCAGTGCCAGCTTGGGAGAAATACATATATTTTAATCTTTTGCATATACACCATAATAACTTGATTTTTACTATTGAACATATGTTATGCTGTAACACACTGAAAAGTTGAAGGAGCTTCTTGAGCAATGCACCTCTTGAGTTGATAAAGATTTGGGTCTCCTGACTCAGGATGCTTACCTTCACTCCATGATCAAAGCTTCCCCTTCAGCTAATGCATTGATTATGCCCTCTTTCATGTAACACTCATGTCTCTGTCTGAGGAAATCTCTGGAAATAGAAAAGATTAATTAGTCTGAATAACAATAAAAAATAAATTAAGATTGGTTTAAAAACAAAATGTCAAATATATCTTCTGTTTTCTCATTTTGTCTGTCTTTCCATTTAGGTAGCCATTAACCCAAAAAATTCTTGCGGACCTATTCCTGGAATTTCGTTTCAGGAAAATTACTAAGCCAGTTGAAACCATAGATGCTGTGGTTGCCTGTGCCTCTTTGGCTGGGGGGAAAAGAGTGCAAGGACCCTCCCTGGAGCCCTCCTGACTTTGCTCAGCAGATGGATTTCAGCTTGGGCACTCATCCTTTGCCTGCTTATTACCAGCCTCATGCCTTGCACCACTCTGTTCACTGGGATGTGGTGAGGACAAATATGGTCTGACACCCTCAGCTTCAGTTCCCACAGCTAGTCCCACTGGTCACTTTAAGGGTCTTCCCATGCAAGGCGGAACTACCCTGCTTTTTTTCCAGAGCTCATTCATTGCTACGCGGGAGAGTTTGCAAAGTGCATGCAAGCTGTAAAAGTTGGGCATTAATAACTCATTTCTCATTTTCATTATTCCTCCTTTACTGGAAATTTCCCTTCAACCTGTGGTGGAATACATTCAGTTGTTTCTCTGAAAAATTAGACTATTTACTTTCAAATGTCCTTGAATTTGAAAAATTGCTTGCTTGAATTCGTACTTGCTTGGTTTTGAAATGTAACTATTAAGTTTTAAGAGATAAATTGTTAAAGAACATTAATTCTATGAGATATATAATGAACAGATTAGGTGCTTCTTGCTTTTCCAAGGGACTTCTGTTCTTTCAACTAAACCTCAGAAGCTCAGATTAAGCAGCGGATCCTAAGGAAAGTACTCAAAAGCTAAGGTGTTGGGGTGTGTTTTGAGTTTCCCCCATGTTATGGTTGCTCTCTCTCCCCCTCTTTGTGTTAAATGGTCTGTCCCTCCTTCTCCTCCTCCCTCTTTTGCCTGTCAGTTTTCCCTCTCCCCATCCCTAATGGGTAACTTTGTGCTGAATCATTGCCCTGACCCCACGCCGGGGCTTGTCTGTCACCCTGAGGCCTCTCCCTTCTATCCAGAACCTTCCAGCCAGGGCCTCAGGGGATAGGCTGATCCCCGGGGACCCCTCCTTCCCTCTCACCTCATTGGACACCTCCCTTGATTGTCATTCCCTTCACCACTCCCTGGTTATTCCCTATTGGTCCCCTGTTGTTCCCTCCCCGTGTTGCCACCCCCAGTTATAATCCCCTGCAAACTGTAGCCATTTGCCTTTTGGGGCATATCCATTCAAGCTGAGGTTGGTCTCTCAGACTACCAATAAACTTGGAGCAGTGGTACCCTCAGAAGGACGACTCCCGTGCCTTTGTCACCGTCGCATAGGGTCCTTTACTGGTCTGGCAGAGCGGAACACACAGGTCACACCCATCACCTGCGGTGGTCATAGGGAGTGGCCTTTGTTGTCAAGCGTGCCGAACACCGAGCTAGCTGCAGACCAAAAGGAGGCACCGCAACACTAAGGCTGATGTTTTCTTTTTCCCCCTTTCTCCCAGTTGTTTTAGGCTGAACATTTCTCCATTTGTCAGGACAAATATATAGTACTGTGAATAAACTAACACTTCCCCTAGAGCTGTAAGTTATAAAAAACTCCTTTACTTTGTGTTGGTAGAATTGTTTCTACAAGTTTCTCCGTGTGCCTTTAGAAAAATGTCCCATCATTTATTACACACATTTTTTTTCCCAGCTGCAGACTACAGACATGTGTCTTTATGAGTAGGAGCAGATTTCCTTCTAGTGGTTTAAAGCTGATAGGCCAGGAGCAAGACACTAACATATTTTCTGCAGTGCACTTTATTAATACAGAAACTATTATCTTGCGACTTGTGTGTTTCCTTCTTTATTTGTATGTGGTTGTAATGTATTGTTAATAGATTTTTGTCTACTCTTTGAAATATCTACAAAACTTCAAAGTAAATATCCTAAAAAGTTGTTTGTTTGTTTTTTTTTTCCAGTCTACAACCTGTCTCATAAACTATATTTTAAAAAATCTCTGTAATAAAAAGGATGGAATTTATAGATCATTGCTTTCTTAAAAAGCACGAAACAATAGACATGGACCCAAATAACCTTTATAGTAATTGTTGCTACCTTTATGCATATGTGTGTTTCTGTCAGAAATCTGCATTTAGAATTTTTTATAATTCTATTTATTTCTTTTAATTTATCTAATCAATTATTTAATTATTATTTATTAACATTTATTCTAAAAAGTAGAAATAACTAGGATTAGAAAAATGCAGAAATTAAACTGCATTTAAAATATTTTAGGAATTTAATTAACAGATTTAAGTAAATTGGGTTTTTTTCCCCCCAAGGGTCTGATTTTGTCAGCTGGTGATAACCTCTTATGTCCTCAAATTAAATTTTTAGCAACAGGTATTTTTTTTGAATGGATATTGGGAATAAATGTTCTGAAAAATGTGTCTTAGCTATGAAACTGAAACATTCTGGTCATTCAGAAGGACTGAAGCACCTACATATGGGAACTATATTGTGGTAATCACTCCCCAGTGCTCTGGGAAATCTATCAACTGGATAATTTTTGAAACTTTTAGCTAAACCAATTTGCTCTGTTTGCTGTTTTTCATATATATAAATAATTATTGAATTCCCTAAAAATAGAAAACAGCAACAATAAATAATGTAAAAGTCATCAGCTACTCCTGCTTTAAAACCCACAAACTCATTGCTAAGTATGGATTAAAAACTATTGTCACCACATTCAGGAAATACTATGGGTAAAGAACAAAAGTTCTCTTCTGGCTGCTTTGAAAAATGTAAAGATAGGGTGTTTAGAGCTCTGCACATACCAGTGTCAGGGAAAGGAGCTGCTTTGGAGTGATGTACAAGCAAGAGAGCAAACAAATTTGCACATTTTGCATGAGGAGAGGCTGCTGCCTGTGGAAGAGAACCCACTATGAGATCTTCTGTGCACATAGCAGAAGATCAATAATGTTTTGCTCTACATAAAGAATAAAATCCATAGCTCAGGAGATGTGAAGAAAAGAGTAAAAAGAGTGAATCTTTAAAAATGTCTGTGACTGTGGGGGCAAGTGTGTGGCTGAGGAATACAGAATCAGAGGAGAAATGTTAAAGGGAATGGAAAAGTTGAAGAAGTCATAAAGAGGAAAAGAATAAAAGAAAAACAAAGTAACAAGACCAGCATGGATATATTTTTTAATGTAAGACTAAAGAATGTTGCATGTACTGCTTTAGAGAATGTCAAGTATTTGATTAACATATTTCTCTGCTTGCATTATGAAATCAAGTTTTCAAAACGAAGACTTTGACCATTTAATTCTAAAGACTACTATAATCCTTTAAGAAAAAAATTACAATTAAGAGAAACAGTTCTTGTAAAGATTAAGTTCTCTGAACATTCAGGTTTAGGATGGTGAAATAAAAATATGGACAATATTGTGGAACTGATCAAAATTAAGCTTTTAGTGTTTCATTGTCTACTTTTGGTGAGAAACTAGTATATCTCAAAGGAAAGTCGGGTGTTTTAGATTACATTTTGGCTGTATAGCCCTCAAAAACACAATTCTAATCTAAACTTTGGTTTATGGTATAGTTACATATTAGAAGCAGGAAATAAGAAAGTAACACAGGAGCTCAGAGGCTCTGGAAGTAGAATATTCCTTTTACTGCCCATCAGCAAAGAAATATGCAATTTCAAACATTTTCAAAAATGCTGATTTATGCATTTTACATAAATGTAATTTTTTTTCTGGACTGTCATGGACATTACAATACTGCCCTTAGACATACATAGGTCATTGCACAATTCATGTGCTACTCAGTGTCCAGTGATGAAACAGTGAAATTTGAGACTACTCCAAGGCATTGCTGCCAACAGAGAGAGCTGTGATCAAGTGCACAGGTTTGAAAACCTATGTTAGTTGTTAAATTCACTTTAAAGACATCTTAAAATGGGAAACAAGAGCATTCAATTATTTATGAGATAGTTGAGCCATTTATCTCTGTAAGTGTTGAGCATTACAATTCCCATTACTTTTAATTGCTGTAAAATGCTTGGTACTTTTAAAAATGAGACTTCTGGAGATAAACAGTAGACTGATAGTTCTGTTATCCTTTGCTTTATCTCCTGTAGCTCATGTTCCCTCTGTGCTGTTCTACTTTTTGTCTGCTTTCTTTATGAACTTTCTTCAGTGCTTTTAAAGCTGTATAACCTAGATATCAAGGGCAAATGTCCAGTAAGATTTAAATGTTCAGTAAGATTTAAATTTTAAGGTTCTTCAGCTTTCCTCTGAGTTGGTATATGATAAATATGGTAATTGGTGATTAAAGGCTTTATAATGCACATTTACCAAAACAAATAGAACCAAAGCCCTCAATAGATCTTTCCACAATTTTAAAATACACTGTTCTTTAATTGTCAGTATGGACATGCAATCAGATGCCTGTAATGTCTTGTCCTGCTTGCTTGACAGCAAATGCAGAATTCTACATCATTTACCTTTCTTCAAGTGACCTGCTGTGATACCAGAAAGGGCTTGTTTTTGTAAAATTCATTACAACAATGATATATGGGATATGCATATATCCCTTACATGCATATCCTATATATCCTTGCGATATGCATCGCAATAAAGTGTCTCTCTTCAGTTTAATTCTGTATGCTCAAAATTTCTTAGCAGTACCAAGCAGAAAAAAAAAAAAGTAGAGTATGTCAAGCTAACTACAAACCTTACTTCTGGCTTGGAAACGCTCTTGGGATTTTTCCAGTTCATCAGCTAATGCTGAGTCAGAGAAGCATGTTATATATTCTGTTGAATTCTTGACACATGCTCATGATGAATGTGAAAAGTTGTCTTCCTCTTTTTAAATAAATAGAAAAATACTATAAAGAGCAAGTGAGCAGATTATGGGATAAATAGTAGTGTTTTGTGCCTTTTTGTGGGAACAAGAACATAGAATCATAAACAGACATCATTTTTTGACTCACTGTTTCATAACCAGATTTTGGTATTATGCAATCCAAGAAAAGAAAAGAATGGAATTATCCTCCATTGTTCAAGAGGATAGGAGACAGAAGAAGCCTAGGAGAGTAAAAACAAAAAACAGGCTATGAAAATAAATAAACTCCAGTTTATGCCTGTCAGGGAAGAGAGTTGCAAGATGAGTGTCAACAGTCCCAGCCCATCACAATCCCATTTTATTCAAGAAAACATATGCAGAACTTTATCCTAAATATTAAGTAAAACAAATGATTGTGGGTAAGGGAGATATTAATAATGAAGTACATTCATTAGTCCAGAAAACCAGGAAAGAATTGAATATTTTATCTCTTTCTTGTCTTGGTGAACTCTAAAACAAACAAAAGAAACCCATGAAAATATTACATGGTATTTATGATGTCAAACACTCAATTGAAAAAGAAGACAAAAGAAATCTTGAAAGAATTAAATTTTCTTCTGCGATTATAATCCTCATAAATAAAAATTCTAAAATTTCTGGAAAGCAGTGAAATGAAAGTAGTGAGAATGATTGCAATAAAGGGACAAGGAGCATAAATTTTGAATGAGCAGAATATCTGATGCCAATTAATATTGGCATTGGTATAATTCTATTTTCTTCTCTCTCCTAATATGAAGGATTAAAAATATTTCTCTTTCATTGGAACACAAAACTGGTTAAGAAGTATAAAAGATATTCTAATCATAAGTTGTGCCCAAATTCAACACAGAGAATGTCTACAGGACCAGAAAATATTTTTTGAAGACTATGATGTGAACATACTAAATGAGGATACTCATCCTCGCAGGACATGAGCTCTATGAAATATTTACTGCTTAGAGTATAGTGGTTTAAAAGAATGATGAAAGTACTGATTTTGTTTATCCATACAATAGTCAGTGTGATAGGAGAATGTCAGTAATATCTCCTAAGATGGCAGTCAAAGTTAGACAAAATGAACTACAAAAAATGGTTTTCATTCTTATTTTGGTGACCAGTGAATCATATCAATTCCTGCATTCAATGCTTTTGAATCTGTCAAAAAAGTTTTGTATAAATATTTTGGGAATCATCCCTTTATTGAGCCCAGTGTAAAACTACGACATAGACTGCAAGCTGCTATCTCACTTACCTATTTAGGAAAGGAATGCAAATGGCAATATAGGAATTCCTATATATGCATAGGAAATAGGAAATAAAATGCAACTTTTAAGTGGGATCCTTTTCTGCTATTCAGAGACATTACATTAAAGAAATACTCAAAGCATCAGCTAAGTATAAAAACATAAATCAAGTTGACATCAATGAGACATGAAAACATAAATCAAACTGACATGACTTAAATTACTTCATATACATATACATAATGCCTTAGATTGATCTGAAATGTGGGTTTTTTTTAAATAAAAAGAAATAAGGAGACATGACAATTTGTAAAATTTCAGTAGGCAGGAGACTGGAAGGCACGTACAGAATACCTATATCTATTTTCTCTTCACAGGTACCATTTTTTTTTTTTATGTTGGCTCATGGCAGCTCCAAATCTTTAATCCATAGAATAGTTTGAATTGTAAGGGATCTTTAGATGTTTAGTCCAACCCCCTTGCAATGAGCAGGGACATCTTCAACTTGATGAGGTTGCTCAGAGCCCTGTCCAACATGGTCTTGAACATTTCTAGGGATGGGGCATCTATCACCTCTCTGGGTAACCTGTGCCAGTATTTCACCATCCTCATTGTAAAAAAACCTACTTCCTTATATACAGTCTGAATCCACCCTCCTTTAGTTCAAAACTATTACCCCTTGTCCTATCACCACAGGTCCTAAAAGCTTTCTCCCCATCCTTCTTTTGAGCGCTTTGTAAGTAAGAAAGGCCACAATAAAGTCTTCCTGGAACCTTCTCATCCCTTGATGAGAAGGCTAACTAATCTCCCCTTTTTTGCCCTTTCCACAGAGGTGTTTCACCCCTCTGATTATTTTTATGGCCCTCCTCTGGGCCTGCTGCAACAGGTCTGTGTCTTCCCTGTGCTGAGGGCTCTGGAGGCAAGTACTCCATTTAGGGTCTCAGCTGTGAAGACAATAGGGGTTCTTTGTCCAATGATAAATGCATCAATAAGTGCATGGATCTGATAGATTTTTAAGAGATAACTTATCACTTACAGATTATATCATAAGAATCCTTTTTAATTCCTTAGAGTTAGATTTAGTTGTATTTTACCTCTCATTTAAAACATAAAAATTCTGGCAATCAACCTAAAGTTGTATCTACTTATAACAATGATACCAGCTCAAAGAAAAAAATTCTCAAAAAACCACCTTCAAAATGAAACCCCCTCTCAATGAAAGCCCCTTGTGACAATTTGTGCCCTTTCAGTGGCATAATTTTTATTTGATGAGCCAACCTAAATAAAGTATTGTAAGGAAACATTAGAATATCTAAAATTGCAGATACATAAGGTCTTACTAATGCTTTATCATTGGAGTTTCAAAAGGTTTTATCTTGTAATGTATCACTTTGATGTTGGAAGGCCTACTACTTAAAATTATTTTACACAGTCCAGTGGTTAAGTCCAAAGGTGAGAGTGCTCAGAAGGCTTGGGTTTCAGTGTTACCTCTGCTTCACTTTAGAGGTAATTAATTTCTGCTCCTGTCATAGCATAGTGTTGCTGCAGCAGGTACAATATTAAAAGATGCAACTTACTCTGGCTTCAGGTTGGTACTTATATCAGCCTGCCCATGTCCTTAGAGATTTCTATAAACTGTGAGTTTTCTGGCACAGAAATTCAGTTTAGTTCTTAACAGTCATTATAGTCTGTTCTTATTTCCTTGTAGAAATTAATACTAACATAAAACCCAAGGCCTTAATGACATATTTTTGGAGTGGAAAGGGTGAGAATATATATTTAGTGATAAAAGTATCTTTATACTAAGTTGAACTCTGTCAAATTCAGTTTACCACATTGCAGTTTTTCTGCACATTAATATGACACTGGATGTGCAATAAATATAAATCAAATTTAAATGTATAATCCTGTGTGAGGAGAGAAGGAATGTTCGAATACTGATTAAAAGGCCCTGTTGGAAGACTTCTGATCTTTTTGAGAGTTAAAATCCCAGAATGTTAGTGTTAATTCATGCTATTGATAAAAATTCTCTCCAGAATTTAAAGCAAAGGAGAGCCATGCATTGCTTGGCCTTCCTTCATAAATTTTTATGTATTCTTTCTAAAACCTACTCGTTCCTTCTTTGAGAAGAATGTTATTAATATGGTAAGAATATAGGTGAATCTCACCTTATAATAATGTAGAATTATCTGTATTACTTTTACTGGCCAGATAATGGCTAGGGAAAAGTTTTTGTTTTCCAAAAATTTTCAAACCATGATCACTTTTAATATTTGATGCCTTGGTATATTATATCTAGCTTTTATTCTGTTGTCTGGCAATAAAAATATAGAAGAGGAACAAAATAAATTTTAAATGTATTTTCAATTGAAATCAAGATCATAATTCAGACTATAATTCATCTGGATTTGTTAATCTCTGTTCTGCTTTTCTTTTTAGACATGTCATGTTTCTGACAAATGAACTAATTCATTTACTTTGAGTTTAATTGATCTGCAAATGAGCAAAGATACGACTTCAGAATTCACCTTATAAGGCGTATAAAAGTATTTCTAATTTTCTTCTTAAATTACAGAACATTACATTTTCACTTCATATATTTATTTTTTTAGTTCACTGACTATTTTCCTTTTCCCTTTGGAAAAGATGCCAACCAGCAAAATGCCAATTCTTGTTTAACCCTTTATGTATTGCCTTTCATGTTGATAGTTAGCATGATTGAACTCTACCTTCTTCCATAGCTTCTTAGTAACTGCTTCCTGATTAGGCTGGTAGTTGTGTTCTAGCAATTCATAAAATGCAAGTGCTGGGTAAAAAGGGGTTACTTTTCCATTTTGCACCATTTCTTAATTCCTCCAAGTTTCTCCACAAATAACATTATTATTTTCATTCTCTGGTGGCACAGACTGGCTTTAGACAGTCCATTCAACTGTGTATCACTCCCAGTTTTGGCCATCAATAATATGCACTTTGAATTGTAATCCTTTCTTTTAAATTCACTACAAGTCTCCATATAAATTCTCCACAACACTGTTACCTTGTTTGTCTGTCTCTTGAGTGAAAAAGGGGCCTCAGCTGATTCTGCAGCACGCTCCATCTGCTCTCCCGGAGAAAACAAATGACTTCAAACTTAAAGCTTAGCTGTGGTCCAGCTGTCAGCTTCTCCTGCTTGTGGTGCCACTGCACAAGAGGATCCTGGCAGATCTGTCAGTGTTTGCAGTGATCTCTGTTACTACCCCATGAATACCAAAATCAATGTTCACCGTGGCTATATTTAGTAAGCCATTAAAAGGTCAAGCACAAAACTAACAGCAATTTGATTTCCATTGTTGCAGTGCCTCAGCCATCTGAGTAATTAAGCTTTCTGTTGCCATCACCAATTTAGTACTGCTAAAATTCACTTATACAGCCTCAGCACCAAGCGGTTTTCCTCACAAAAGTGACCAAGTGGATGAGTACAATCCTAGCAGAGTAGAACCCATACACCTGGAACACATAGCTGGGATAAATCAAAACTTTGAAAATTACTGAAGTTCTATTACGGCTCTATGATTTCTCCTGTCCTAGACAAATATTAAGGAAGATTTCAGCTCGGTTATAGCTGACACTGACTCTTGACTTGCTGCATATGTCAAGCTTCCTTCTGTCAATGTTAAAATAATTTTTATTAAAATTATTATTCCATGACTCTGAAATAAATTGCAATTATTTCAGTAGCACAAGGTTCAGCTCTGAACTGCTAAATGAATTATTTTGCTAACTATTTGTTTAATTTAATCTATTTTCTTTGCAACCAAGTGATAATACTTTGCACTTCAACATTAATAACTTTCCATTTACTTACAACTTCAAGCTATATTCTTATTGCTTATAGAAGCAGTACTATAGGAAAAATATCTCCTCCTAAATTTTAAGACTCTCTTCTGTAAGTGTCTGACTTTAGATAATTCACAGAGACTGACTTTTAAGTTTCAACTTAAGTACATTTTGGATAACTTGAAGATGTTCCTAGTGAGATGGAGACAGTATATCACCATTCTCTTCCCCTGAAAGCCTTGATATGAAACAGTGTTCTCTTTTAACTTAAGACACATGAGTTCATTGAATGGACAGAAATAAGGAAGGAAGAAAAGTTACCATCACAGCAGCAAATTTAAAATTGTATACATTAATGAATTCCTGCGAGTTAATAACATGAAATACATTAGGATTTTTTTATTATCATTACTGTTATGAAAAGACAAGTAACCATTGAAAGTGAGATTGTTGAGTTTCTTCAGTAAGAAGTACTATCTATTGTAGCTTAGATTTGGTATTCCCCTGAAAATTTTTGCTCACAGCAATTGTACTGAATATAGGATAAAGTGCCTTTTACTAATTTTTTTGAACCTTATGTTTACTGAACCTCCAGAAAAGCCTATTTGGCATTCTCACACTCCTCCAAACAGGTATATCACAGTTCTATGTTAAGTCAATTAAGAAAATATTTGGAATTTTTCTCAGGTACACATCCCTGGAAATCAGTTTGAATCAGTTTATAACTTCCAGCTGCAGATCCTAGACAAGGCCTTTCTGGTCCAAATGTGATAAAGAATGCGGTAATATTCCTTTAGATGGAAAGAAAATTTTATGAAGGCAAAATTTACCACTTAGAAGGTCAACAAATTAAGTCAAAACACCAATGTAATTTATGGTTTCATTAATGAGCAGGCAAAGTATGCTAATGGATTAAAATAACGACTTTTTATATTGACACATACAGAACAAGTTAATAACTTGTTTCTCTATTTCCTGTAAGAGTCACATAAAAACCATATAGATTTTGGTAATTAATTTGCTGAGTGCTAAAATGTACTTTTAAAAGTTAGATTTTTAACATTCATATACAAGTTATATAGATTTTGTATCCACTGAGAACATTAATTGTGAAATAGGATATCACTGGATGTAATATAACTAGGAAACTCTTCTCTTGTTAAAAACTGATTAGAGTGCAGCAGTGGCTTTTTAACTGGTCTATTAGGTTAGATGCATACTGAGAATGAGCATGGTCCAGAAACTTGAAAGGTATCAGGAACGTTTTTTTTTCAATTTGAATATTATTGGGAATCAGAAAGTCATTTATACCCTTATCTTTAAATTATTGTATTTTGTGTTTTAAGCTTTCTGGTTTTTAAATAATTTGAAGGAAGCCATGATTATGTTTGGGAAAAATACTGAAATTTTCTGTAAAATCTGGATCAACAGGTAACACAGCACAGTTCTGCTCTGGACGTTATTTCTTGACTTTTCTTATCCTTTTGAATTCAGCTATATATAAAAAAGAAGAAAAAAATCATTTTCATCTACATCAGTTAAGTATCTAGTCACGAAAATGGGTGTGTAAGAAAAAGAAGTGCTAATGAGTGACAGAAGCAGGAGGTGCCATGTGCTGGTTTAAAAAGCAAATGAACCTATGGCCTGATCTGCAATACTGCAGTTCAAGATAAAATTTATTCTGTTTTACTTATATTTTGGCACAACTATTGCTGTGAAGATCGATGAAGATATTTTTAAAGACTAGGTGTCGTGGTTTGACACGTAAAAAAAAATTTTCCGGAAGGAAGAGGTCAATTTAGACATTGACCAATTGAAGGTAGACACGCCTCTGAGAACACAGAGGGGTTAAAAGCAGAATTCCCAGGAGAACTCGCTCTCTTGGGTTCTGGTCAGCGGTCAGTGCAGGACTCTCCCCTGCCCGGCCATGAGCTGGGTGGGGGAGGGGAGAAGCCATGTGGCCTTCGGAGGTAGGCCCAAGGGTGGAGGGACTGGAACTGGGCTGGCCCCTGCAGATGGAAGGGTGGAAAAATCTGGGATGTCTCCATTCCCCCCCCCCCCAGTCTCTCTCTCTCCCAAGAGAGAAAAAGAGACAGCGGTGGTTTTGCCAGCAGTTCACCGTGGGGAAGGAGAAGAGCGGGGGGGCCGCAAAGTGCCCAGCCGCCTGTGGGAGCTGGAGCCTGAGCAGCAAGACATCTCTGGGAGTCGGGACTTTTAACCCTTCCTGAGAAATGAAAGCTTTGTGAAATTTTTCTCCTCCTTAGTTTGAAAAAAGAGAGGAAGAGAGACAGCCTGGGACCTGGGATGTTGGAAGGAGAAATTCTAGTTGGGAGGAGATGATGGAGTGGCTTTTAGCTAGACTTTTTCTTAATAGCCACAGACTGAACTAATCTTCTCTTCCAAGAGAGACTATATTTTAAGAAGATGCTGTGAACCAAAGAGACCATGCTTCAGGTGAGAAAAGACAGAAGTAGAGCGAACAGAGAAAAGTTAAAGAGGTTTGTGGTGGTGCCCCCTGTCTTTGCAGAAGAAGAAGAGAAGAAGATCTCTGTTCTTGGATCCTCGGCCCCAGGAGAAAATGGGGGGGACTGTTGGTCCCAAAAAGTGAAATACTGAACTGTTGTTTTTTCCCTCTTGGCAGGGCATCCTTGAAAGGAAAAATCCTAAAAGCAGTCTGTCCATCCATGCATTAATAGTAAGAGCACTGTGCATGGAAAGGAGAGGGTCACTACTAGCAAACTTTTTCTCCGGGTGGTGCCATGTGGTAACATGAAAGCACAGGATGTGGCAGCTGTGTTTCTTAGGGGGTCTGTGGCACAAGAGAGACTCCTCTCTCCCTGCAGATAGAATGGGTGTTGATTATCTGGAGGGTGGAAACCTGACTGGGGTCCAGATTGTGTCTCACTGTAGTTTGTTAAAGTTAGGTGGTGGGAGGAAGAATGCTTTAGAAAGTTTTCATTTTAAATTGTGTGTGTTTCTTTTTTTTTTTTTTCCCTCTTTTATAGTAGCATAGTAGTAATAGTTTAATAAAGTTTTTTCTTATTATTAAGCTTAGGCCTGCTTTGCTCTGTTCTCGATCGCATTTCACAGCATTCAGTTAAAAAATTATATTTTCATAAAGAGCACTGGCATCGTGCCAGTGTCAAACCATAACACTAGGGCAAACATTTCTATGGAGGGTTGGTATTAGAAAGCTATCTCATAAATTGTAAACTATCTTTTACTCTGTTAAAAGAACTATAATCATATAATGAAAGAGAGTGTTGTCATGTGATGAATATGCAGAGGTTTTTTCTTGTCGAATGGCTATTAATGCACTAGTGGCCACCATTAAATAAAAAACTAAAGTCCTCACAAAGCAGATTTTTTAACATTTTCATAAATTAAAAATTATTTTTCAAAATATTTTTGTACTATGTCTACATGTCAGTTTACTTTTACTTTTAAAATAGGTTGGGAGAATAGATCTGCAAAGTGTTTGATGTTGTGCCTGAATGCTTGTCCATCTGTTGTGCCTTTTCAACAATGACAGTCTTATTTCATTTAAGCTTTACCAGATACCTTTATTTGCTCAGGGCTTTCTATATAGCATTTTCAGCAATGTCTTCTGTCAGTGATAGATTATTGTATACTATCTGGATGCATTCACTATAGTGGATTTCAACTCCTAATTTTAACACAGAAATAACAAATTCCTTCAGGAACAATTCCATAAAGAAAATACAATTTCTACCCTCTCCTCCCCATCAGATAATTTTCAATGTTTACTTTGAATTGAAAATGGTGCAGAATCTGTCTTCTCAGTTGTGTTTCTAATGACACCACAAGCTGTTGGAAAACAGAGAAGTGTTTTCAAGCATTTCTGTACATTTTCTGTTAGGGAAAAACCTCATTGATATTAACTTAAAGAATAATTGAGGGATCAGCTTGACTGTTGAAACTTGGGGAAAGAATTTGATATTCATTTAAGAATAATTTTTTCTTGTGAAAAGACATGTCAGTAAGTGGGAAAGATTTTAGCAAGGGCCACGTGGTTTGGCCTAAGATTATTATGAATGTTTTAGAGGAACAATATGCAGCTTCTGTCAGCTGCAAATGTGGACTGTGGTAGGAGCTGGAAGTTACAAAGGAGTGCATGAAGAGACATGAAATCTCAAGAAGAATCATTAAACAAAGGTATACAAATGAGTGATAGGTAACTAGTCTTGGGATGGCTTCTGTCTGATATCTTCACAGATTGGAAAAGCAGCTCTGATTTAAAGACAAACTTAAAAAAACTTCCTTACAACTTCTTACTTTTGTTGTGAGATATGATTAAGTCATGATCTGCCTTATACCAGAATAACAAACTAAAAATAAATTTAAGCAAAAAAGCAAGTGGAGAGTCAGGTTGAACACCAGTAAGAATTATTTGGCAGGCACCTTGTACAAATGATAATTTTAAAAACAAATAATGATTTGTTTTTAAAGTATTTGGTTTTGATCAAAAACATTCTCTGGAGAAAATATACTTATTGTAGTCCTGTCATGTATGAGGACATTTAATGAGATAAACAGCATTCTGTAATTTTAATGATAACATTGTACATGTATCTCAATGAAATTATGATTCTATAATTAAATCAGGAGAGGAAGAAGCTTTCTTCCAAAATTATGTCCAGGGTGTTACAAGCAGTCTGAAGCACCCTCATTTTCTTTTTGCCTCCTGATTGCCACGAGGGAGAACCCCTCCCCCACTGCACCACTGCAGTTTTGGCTTGGAGAAGACGACAGTGCAGGTGTAGTTGCTGTACCGTCATGCTAGCTGCTCCGAACAAGTCCTGACAAGGACTTGGCAAGGATCTGGCCTACACCAAGCAAGGAATGGCTTAGCTCACTACAACAGTTTCTCCACCTTTAAGGAAAATGAACTTTTGGGGTGACCCTAGTGGTCTCTCACTGAAGACCCTTCATCTTCCTCGTTACCACCGTGACAGATGGAGATTGAAACCCCCCCGCAAGGACTGAGACTGAGACCCCTACCACAGGGAGTGGGGGAAATGGTGGTCTGACCACTAATGACATGACCTGTTCTCCTTCAGTAGCTCCAATGAACTTGCTCTTCATTGTGTTTGTCCTGCATTGGTAGTTTCAGTGGACTCACCTGTTCCCCCACAGCAATTTCAATAGACTCTCATTGTCCTGTATGTTTCCCCCTTTTTCCTCTGTGGACTATAACTGGACCCCTGAGTAGACCAGGACTTTGGAGACTCTCCCCAGCACAACAAGAAGGATCCCCATCATCTGGACCAGTGAGGATCTCGCCTGTGTTGGTTGCTATTCCCATCCCCCTCTTCTCTCTCTCTCTTTCTCTATCCTTTTATCTCCTTTCTGACCCCACTATCGCATTTATTGTTTTGGCCCCTAATAAAGGTGCATTTGTTGTGATTAACTGATAGTCCCCTGCTGTTTGTCTTTTGCACTTTTGGGATTGGTGAAAAGAACCATCACAATTCCTTTGCCCCTACAGGTGGATTATGACACAAGGACAGCTGCTTAATAACTTGGGAAGACTTGTGACTGGAATGCTACTCCAAGGTTTGGGGTTCTTAATGTAGGGGAGTGGTGAACATGGGAATACTCTGAAGCTTCTTCCCTTTCAAATAGAAAACCTGTGACTTTCCTGTCTATGAAGAGAGGATACTCCTGATGGCTTTTAAAGTTAAAGTTTAGTAATCATCCTAAAGTTCTGCAGATAAATGTAATGCTGTGATATTATCCTGAAACACCCTCTGGCAACTTGGTCCATGCTTGAGTTCTTGCTTTATTCCAGAGCAGACAGAGCTACATAGGGATGATGATATTACATGGGCTGGTTTTGTGCCAAAGTCCTTTAATTTATATAAGTGGGTAAGGAAAAAATATACTCTTCAGGAAATTTCATAGACAACTTAGTGGGTTGTTTTGGATGTTTTTTGAAGGTGACATGAAAAAGTGTAAAATAATATATGAGAATTTGTGTGTCTCTGACTAAATGGCAGTTTATTTATGGTTCTCACATAGTCAATATTTGCTTTTGTACACATAAACCCTCTTTATCAGGAGTTTGAAACTCCTGATAATAAAAAAAAACCAATAGAACTGGCTATTAGTCTAGATGACTGAAAATAAGTGTTTTGCAAAAGCCAATATTCAACTCCCAGATGGGTACATGGAAACATTGTTTCCTTAGGGGGTCTCAATCTTCCAAATAAGGGATCTCTTTCAGAAGAGTAAACTACCAAAAATGAGTGAAATTTATCAGACTAAACATATAATTACCTTAAAAACTGTAAAATTATTGCTTCAACAATTTTAGTCTCTTCTGATTTTATTCACAGAATAAAATTAGATTTTTTTTCTCAAGGTAAACAATCTATTAAAATATCCTAAATCATTGCCTGAGGAAAAATACCTATTCTTGATGTATTATTTAGTTCTGTAATAAAGAAGACAATTATCCAATGACAATTTAATCTATGCATTAGAGTTTCTAAAGGGTGTTTTTACGCTTGTTCATTAAAACCTATTAAATGAATATTGATAATCTTTTAATATCTTAGTTTTCTTACTTGAATTTAGACTGTGGGACAAACTTGGTTCATTTTATAGATATAAAAACATTTATATGTATATGAATACATATATATAACAGTTATATATTTAATGTCAGTTTTCCAAGACATTACTTGCATTCTCACTGAACTGCTTTTTATGGAAAGGAAGAAGTCAGGATTGATCAGTGTGATGTATATATCTGCTAGCTAATGTTGCATCCTCAGCTTTATTTTACTGCTCCTGTAATCTCACATTTAATTCTTACAAGACAAATACTACCTTGCCTCAGAACTCTATTTTCACCCTTTCTCACCCCTTGTCACCAATATGTCACCAATAGAATTAGATTTCAGAATACATGTAACACCTGGGACAACACAACTAGATAATATAGATACATATATCATAAATAAATAAATAAATAAATACAAACATAAATAGTATGGTATGCTGCAGTTACAATGGGTCACATTACCTCTGTGTTATTAAATTTTTTTGTTAGTGAAAAAGTCTGTGAAATAATGTGCTTTTGTGTCTTTTACACCAAGACCCTTTATAACTTTCTTTGCCCACACCTCTGCACCAGATCCCAGCTCTAAGGATCAAGCTCTGAATGATAAACTTGTACATAATGCATGTATAAAACTGAAACTTTGCTGAGAGCTGACAAAAAAAAAAAAACAAAAAACAAAAAAACCCCTAAAGATACAATATCTGGAAAATGTTGATATTTCATGCATTTGAATTGTAATATTGATATTTACTGATGCATATATTCTACAAGACAGGAAGAGAACGTGGTTTGTTATTACTGTGAAGGAGAGTTTTCCTCTTTAATTTTGCCTCTACTTTGTGTAACAAATCTATTTACTCACTATTTTTTGCTCTTTGCCCAGTGCTGAAATGAACTGGTGTATTTTCTTCTCCGTGTTATGACTGATCCTTGCTCTTGATCTAATCCCTGGTTTTTCAATTTTGAAGAGGTTTTAAGAATAAAATCTACTTCTTTACTCTCATTAATGTTACCTTTAGTTTGGCAGAAAGGTCAAATTAGTTATATAAATTATAATTAATTATAAATTGTAATATCCATTATATATTTATAGAAATACTCTCTAGCTAGAAAGTAACTCCTAACCATGTATTAAGTATCCTTTGCAAGTACCTTTAGGCAGATGTTATTTTAAATATGTTCTCTGGCTCAAATTTATGTTTTAAAAGCCACATATTAAAATGAAGTAACAAAGAAAATTGAGTCTGGATTACTTGTTGGAAGTACACTGTCCAGCAGAGCTGTCAGAACTGAATTATATGGGGTAGACATCTGGCAAGGAGACTTTTACAAAAGGTAAAAATAGATAGCAGTTAGCGAATTGCAGAAGATTTTCCAGGTAGTGCAAAAGGGGGGATGGTGTGTCTCTTGTACCTTTATGTGCCTCTATTCCAGATTCATTGCTTCCCCTGACATTAAACCTTTTCAGACCTGGGCTTTCATATTGAGTGATAATGCAATATGTTGCCCAATATGGTGTACTTTGTATAAAGCTATTAATTTTCTATATTTTTTGGTATGCAATGGTTTAATCTGTATTGAAATATGTGATTAATTTGGTATAAAAATGTTTAAAGATTATTTCAGTTGGCACCATTTGAGACAAAATTTTAGGATTAATGCTGCCAAATTTACAGAATTGTATCAAAACTGTTTTAGAAAACTTCATGACAAAGTAAAACAAAGAGAATTCTAGTTTTTAGTACTTGTGATATTGATAATTCAATATTCAAAGTCTGGTGGAAAGTGATACGCCTCAGGAGTTGGTGGCAACCCATGCTGCTAAACATCTTTGTCAGCGACATGGACAGAGGAACTCTGAGGGCACTCTTGGAAAGTTTTCAGATGACATCCAGTTGAATTGTGCAGGTGACATGCTGGAAGGAAAGGATGGCATCCAGATGGACCATAACAGGCTGGAGGGGTGGGGCCATATGAAGATCATCAGGTACAGACTGGATGGAGAATGGACTGACTTTTGGCAGTTTGGTATTTGAGAGGCTGGGCATAGACCTCCAATATATGCTCACATCCTAGAAAGCCAAGAGTGTCCTGGGATGCATTCAAAGCAGCGTGGCCAGCAGGGGAGGAAGATTTTGCACCTCTGCTCTGCTGTGTTCCCTGCTTAAGAAAGACATCATTCTGCTGGAGTGAATCCAGAGAAAGGTCACAAAGATAGCAGTGCTGGAGCACCTCTCCACATGGAGAAGTAGAAGAGAGGTTGAGTATGTTAGGTTTTTCAGCCTGGAGAAGACCATGGGGAAATCACACAGCCCTTCAGTACCTAACAAGGACCTAGAAGAAAGTTGAAGAGGACTTTTAAACAAGGGCATGTAGAGATAGGACAAGGAGGAATGACTTTAAACAGAAAGAGAGTAGGTTTAAACTAAACATAAGAAATAAATCCTTTACTGAAGGTGATGGTGGTGAGACCTTGAAAAATGTTGCCCAGAGAAATTGTTCCATCCCTGGAAATGTTTGAGTCCAGTCTAGATGTGGCCTTGATCAACCTGGTTTCAATATGATTAAAGCCCCATCCAGGTGTCCCTGCCCAAGGGAGGAGGGTTGGACAAGATGGCTGGACAGAGGTCCTTCCAACTGAAGCCATTCTATGATTCTATGACATTTGAGATTGTGACATCTACCTGTGTCAAGACTTAATGGCTATTTATTGGAATACAACCAGTTAGTTTCAGAGTCCAAATGCCCCAAATAATCTGGATTAGTTCTTGAGAAATAACAGGTTTGGTTTTAGAGATTCTTGAAACATAACATTCTTGAAACTGACTTCCCCTTGAAGTCAGTGGGTATTGTTTCTCTGCATCTCAGAATAGTTTGTCAACCCGCTCACAGTGTCTCAATCCACTGAAATATGATCCATGATTTACTTTGATTTTACAATAATTCCTTTTTGAATCACAAGATTTTTAAAATTTCAAAATAATTTGTAAAAATAAAATGTCCAAACTTTTGGAGAAATACATTATTAGGAATTCCATTCATTTCATTCCACAATTCTTTTTCAGTCCCTAAAGGGTGATCTGTAGTATAGTCACAGGACTCAGCCTTTTGGCAAAGAAAATTATCTTGCATGGAATGAGGTGCAGCTGTTGCAGGATTTTTTGGTATATATATATATGACGTATAAACACATCTTAAGATGTGTTTTCTAAATGATTACATTTAATATATTATATATGAATAGTATATAAATTAAAAATATGAATATAATTTTGAGTCCTTAATATAGGAAACTCTTTGTAACAATTTATTAATTTTCAGTCAAACAGTTCATTCAGAAAAATTAGCAATTTTTTTGTCTTTAAAAAATTCCCAACTAGGCAGCACTATTGTTAATTGTGTTATTGTGTTGATTTTTTGAGATACACATAGTGACTCCAGAATACATATGTAATCTCAGGGACAGATATTAGGAGTGTGAAAGAGGACCATTGTTAACTCATGGGTGAGTCAAACAGCCAGTTGAATGTATCAGCCATCAAAGATGTCAGACCAAATAAAATCTGAGTGATTGTGGAAGCAACAGTCCACTTCAGGAATATGGTTTGAGAAATAGATGGTTATGGTGATTGCTGACTAGGGATAATTTATAATTTGATGTCAGAGAAATAATACATGATCACAAATAAAGCTCTTACACTGCTTAAAATGGGGGAAATTGCATATTTCTACTGCTGGTCTTCTGTTTAGAAGAAATGGTTTGGATAAAATTTTGGATTCATGTGTATAGATGTGAGCTCCTTTGATGATGGGAGAATGAATCACTCATATGAACAGATGAAAAGAATGAAAGGGGAAAAAAGAATCCTCTGGGAAGGCACGGCAACAATTAAGTGCTGTGTGATGAACTGGAAATTTATTGATTTTTGTGTAGTTATGAATATATTTTGGCTTATGAAGCTGTGTTTTAATCAAATCTCATGAAGTTCTTAAAAGCCAGCATACAAACAAGAGAATGTGGTCTCTGCTGTAAAAAGTTGAACTAGACTCATAACTACAGGGCAAATTGGGTAGAAACATAAGCTATTCCGATTTCTCAAGTATTTATAGCCCTTTCATGGCTTGGTGAACTATTTGTTGGTGACTGTTCTGTACAGCTTTGCTGCTGTAGGGCTTTGCTTCCCCTCAGAACTTTATTTTTCGTTACAGAAGTATGAATTGAAAGGTGTAGTAGGTGCAGTAAAATTGAACAGAAAGAGTCAGGTACTGCTTTGTGTTTGGGAAAAAAAAAGGGCTGCTTGAAGGCAGAGATAGAAAGGTGTTCAGAAAACTGAAATTACTCCTATAAGTGCTCTATTTCCAGTGAGATGAATGAAAATTAAGTGGCTTCAGAGATTATCCTTCCCCTCCGGCTCTCCCTCCTGCTTCTCTCTCAAGCTGAGATGCTGGCACAGCAGCTGTTGAAGCTTGACATATCAATAATAAAGGCATTTCTGCTTTGCAGTGTGGCAAAGGGTGCAGAAGCGACACACTAGCTGCTTTTTCTCTTGTTATGATGGTGAGGAGGGGTTGGGCAGCTGCAGCTGCCCTTTTTTCTCTTTGCTTCTCTTTGTGAAGTGTTGGTTGGTCTGAGTAATATTTGGTGTTGCATTGCAATTAAGCTTATGAACACGAGTTTGTCCACTCCTTTGGTCAGAATTTTTTTTTTTTTCTGTAGTTAACTTCTAATGTTTATACATGTATTAATGTTCCTAGAACATGGTATTATCTAAATTTCAACTCCAAAATGTCTCTAAATTTAATTCAAGATATGTGTAATCTAATATAATGAAATGTAAAATAAAGTAAAAGATCCACTCTCACATCCCATTTCTTTATATTTTTTAGGCCAATTTAGTTCTTTAGGATGAAGTAGTGTCTTAGGTGTTTTGTCATGTGACTACAATAACAAAGTGAAGTAGTATAACTCTTCGGGTCAAATGTTTGCATTATTCCAGTGGCAATTGAACAGCTTATAAATAACCAGCTTACTGCTTGTTTGATAGGTGAGATAGTGGGTTATGCTTTTAAACCAGCATGGCTGCAAGTCCATGCTGTCCTCAGACTGTATTTCACAGTTTAAGCTAGCATGCTGTCCTCTGCACTAGTTATCTGCCGAACTGAAGCTGCTGGGCATAGACATGTGTTCCCCTGTGCCAATGTGGCTTCAGGCAAGCAATAAACTGGTGAGGCAGATAGCTGAGAACTGTGCATTTTAGTATCAGAATTTGCTATTAGCCCAAAAAATGATTGTTCTAAATTATTTTGCTGTAATATGATCCTCTTCTAACAGTAAGAAACTTCCCTTGGGTTGCTGCAGGTCTTCCTGGGTACTGCAAAGAGCTGCCATGCCTCACCTAGGAATGAGTCTGAGAAGCTCTGAGAGCCTCCGTGCTGGAGCCTGGCTGTATAAAGGTATATACAGTACGCAGACTGCTGTGATGTGCAGTGGGTTTTCTTACAAACTTGCTAAAAATCTTGATCTTTAGCAAAGGGTTCATTTCACAGAACAAGCTTGTTCTGTGTACAGCCTTAGCTCTAAGAAGTAGAGTAAAGAAGAGCTACCCATTAAGGTGATAAGCTGTGCTTCAAATATTAATGGCACACAGGAATTAAATTAGACTGTGAGAGTGATTGGCAGATAGCAAGATTACAAAGATCTTTTCCAGCTCTTCTACCTGAAGCCTTTGTGAAGTTCCCAAGAAAATATTCAGTAAGCCCACCAAGAGATGGATCTGATAATCAAGTTTGATATTTGCGTAGGCTCTGGGGCTGATATACTTTGTTCAACAAAAGGCATGACTTTACATAGTTGATCTCTATCAATCCATTCAAAGATTATTGCTGGAATTGCAATGGATAGGAACAAAAGGGAGCTATCATTTCAAGGTAAAGATGTAGATGTGACAGATTAAAAAAGTGATGATTGAGCTTATCGTGCAGTTTGGCTATACTTGCAAGTTTACAAACAGTTAAGTAGACTTTCATAAATAACTATATCATCAACAACATCCTGTGTTTTCCTTCATTTATTCCTTTCCACTGAATGGTCTAGCCTATGTTTCATCCTCTGTGTTGATAAATATATAACCATTTTTGGGGTGATAGATATCTTTGCATGTTGCTGGTATATATATGCTCATCCACTCCTTTTTGGAGATGTTTAACACACAGCTTGTTAAGCCAATGAACTGAATGAGTCAAATATTGTGTCAAAGGAACACTTGACCAATAATGCCAGAAAAATATATTGGACTTCATTGCTAAAACCATGTTTATGCATGCCAAAAATGTATTTGGAAAGAGAATATGCAGAACTAAAGGCTTCATTCAAAAACTCCTGCATGACAGAGAAACCATTTTGCCTTCAGCACATATCACTAGATATGCACAGAAGATGTAGATTTGGCAGTCATTGGTATTCTTGACTAGTTAGAAAACCAAGCTAGAAACTTTTCCACACATGTAGATATGGGATAATGCTTGTGGTGGATTGACCTTGCCTGGTACAATATCTTCCTTTTATCAGTCATATGGGACTTCACCTGGCTGCCATGACTTTTCGAATATCGTGGAGAGGGTCTTGGCCACTACTTTCAGCCAAATCCCTCAGGGCTCTGGGATGCATCTCATCAGGTCTTGTAGACCTATATGCATCTGGATCATCTTTCTGGGCTGCAAGCAGACACTGCCAACTCATATTCAATTCTTCAGCCATGTAGGACTATTCTCAGTGTATTCACCCTGCAGTCTGTATTGAAACTGGGGATTGACCTGACTGAGGTACAGGATCTTGCAACTGTATTTGTTAAACATCTTGAGGTCTGTAGGGAGCCACTCATCAAGTCTATGAAGATCTATCTGGGACTATGGTATACCTTTATGCTCAATATAAATTTTCAACTTTTTTTTTGTTGACAAATTAAATTTATCTATTCACTAATATGATTGTGGATTATTTAGTAATGTAGAATGCAACTGAGTGCATAACTTCCTATAAACAACAAATAAAGATAAGATGTTGATTTTGCACTGGCTCTGAGGCGAAAATGCTGAAACAGTTGGTAGTCGTGTTTGAACTTAGAAATAAAATGTGTTAGTTTGGAAAAAATATGGAAGAAGAAGTAATAATTATATTTGATGGGAAATGCATGTCAATGTTCAAGAAACACTGAGGAACTCATGAAACAGTCCATGGTAGACAGATGTTTGCAGCCCAAAAAAGTCCCCACCAAAATGAAATTTGGAAAACACTGGTGCCTTTTAGGTATTCGCAGCTCAAGATAAGGCCAATGAATGTGAAGAGAAAGACATGGAAGAGCCCTTTCCAACATAGTTGCTGTTATACCAAAATATCCAACTGTAGCACAATGTCGTGGTTTGACACAGAAAAAGAATTTTTCTTGGAAGGAAGAGGTCAATTTGTGTGGGAATCCAGGGCTTCCCTCTGGCTACCCTGGAGGGCCTGGGACCCTGGCAGGGGGTCAGGAACCCCCCTGTACAGAGTCCCAAGAGACACTGTCTCTGATCTCTGTCCATGGAATAGAGTTTTCAATATTACAGGATGAATTGCAAGCTCGGAGTATTTGGTATGAGTAATAATTAAGTGTGGCACGAGTGCAAAAGTAAAATTTTAGGATTCTAGATTAGGGGTTCAAAGGGGACAAGATGGAGGAAATTGGGTGTGTCTTGTCCTTTTTCTCCTTCTTCATGCCCTCCATGTTTCACTGTAGTGTTGGCATTTTTTTATTGGTTTAGGCTGGGGACACACTGTTCAACGTAGGTGATAGATATTGGCACATTATTGTAAATATAGCACACATAGTTTGTGGTATATAATGTTTGTAACATCCCACTGGGGGCATAGCCCCGCACGCTGCCCTGCAGGACAGACCTGCGGCAGGGCAGCAGAACATGTTATAGATAAGCAAGAATAAACAACCTTGAAAACAGCACAGATGAATTATGGCTTCTTCTTTGGCTACGGGGCAGAAAGACAGAGACTTTATACAATCTCGGAATCATCAATACCTGCAGATTCCAACAAATTTGGATATTGACCAATTGAAGGTGGACACGCCTCTGAGAACATAGAGGGGTTAAAAGCAGAATTCCCAGGAGAACTCGCTCTCTTTGGTTCCGGTCAGCGGTCAGTGCAGGACTCTCCCCTGCCTGGTGATGAGCTGGGTGGGGGAGGGGAAAAGCCATGTGGCCTTCGGAGGTAGGCCCAAGGGTGGAGGGACTGGAACTGGGCCTGGCCCCTTGCAGATGGAAGGGTGGAGAAATTTGGGATGTCTCCATTCCCCCCACAGAATCTCTCTCTCACTCTCTCGAGACAGCGGCAGTTTTGTCAACAGTTCACCACAGGAAGGAGAAGAGCAGGGGGGGACTGCAAGGTACCCAGCCATCTGTGGGAGCTGGAGCCTGGGCAGCAAGCCATCCTTGGGAGTCGGGACTTTTAACCCTTCCTTGAGAAATAAACGCTTTGTGAAATTTTTCTCTTCCTCAGTTTTAAAGAGAGGAAGAGAGACAGCTTGGACCCTGGGATGTTAGAAGGAGAAATTCTAGGTGGGAGGAGATGATGGAGTGGCTTTTGGCTGGACTTTTTCTTGGTACCAACAGACTGAACCCATCTTCTCCTCCAAGACAGACTGTATTTTAGGAGGATGCCAGTGAGCCAAAGAGACCATGCTTCAGCTGGGAAAAGACAGAAGTGGAGTGAACAGAGAAAAGTTAGGGAGGTTTGTGGTGGTGCACCCTGTCTTCAGAGAAGAAGAAGAGAAGAAGATCTCTGTTCTTGGATCCTTGGCCCCAGAAGAAAATGGGGGGGACTGTGGTCCCAAAAAGTGAAAAACTGAACTGTTGTTTTTTCCCCTCTTGGCAGGGCCTCCTTGAAAGGAAAAATCCTAAAAGCAGTCTGTCCATCCATGCATTGATGGTGAGAGCACTGTGCATGGAAAGGAGAGGGCCACCATGGCAAACATTTTTCTCCGGGTGGTGTCATGTGTGGCAGCTGTGTTTCTTGGGGGGTCTGTGGCACAGGAGGGACTCCTCTCTCCCTTGATGGACTGATTATTGATTATCTGGAGGGTGGGAACCTGACTGGAGTCCAGATTGTGTCTCGCTGTGGTTTGTTGGAGTTGGGTGGTGGGAGGAGGAATGCTTTGGAAGGTTTTCGTTTTGAATTTTGTGTGTGTTTTTTTTCTTTCTTTTTCCTTTTATATTAGTTTAGTAGTAGTAGCTTAATAAAGTTTTTTTTTTCCCTTGTTATTAAGCTTGGGCCTGCTTTGGTCTGTTCTTGATCACATTTCACAGCATTCGGTTGGGAGATTGCATTTGCATGGGGGCACTGGCATTGTGTCAGTGTCAAACCATGACACACAAGAAGAGGGCAGGGGTGGTAAAGATGGCCAAGTACTATATGATCTAGAAATTGTGGTATCTGTGATGCTCTGGTAAACTCACTTTGCTCTGAAACTCCTTAAACATACAACAACACCCAAACCAATCCCTTTCGGCAAACCTAATCTTGTCTTGATGGTTGAAGGATTTTAAGGATGGCTACAGAAAATCTTTGAAAGGATACAGGACATGTGACCCTTTTACCTCATAAGCAAGGTCTGCTTGCCTTCCTCCTCCAGGACAAGTTATGGCACCTGGGGAGAAAGCTTGTGATTAGAAATTGTAACTGTAAATTTGTATCACACTGCAATATTAAGCTATTACATTTTGTGACAGCAATGGCACTCATTTAATATCTTTACAAACACTGTACTCTAGTGTCATCCCACTCTAATTTGACTTTTGATGTAATTATTTTATCTGATTCTTAACAAATAATTGCCTCAGTAAAAAAAAATATAATACAGATAAGAATACTATTTCTATGGTAAGAAATAGTCTTTTGATAATAGAAGTATAAAAGGGCCACAGAGACCTTGTTTCAGTAATTAATTTCTGTTTCGATCTCTGTTTTTTTCCTGTAACTTTTAATTAATCTTGTTATTACCTCTTTTGACCTGCATACTTTCAAAACCGCTTTGGGGGTTGGCAGAAAAGTCATGCAGTAAAGGCTTTTATAAACTGGTAATTGGGATCAATGTGCTTTAAGCTGTGGGCAGAAAATGTAATAAATAATCTAGTCTACAGGGAAAAATGATTATTTGTTAATAGTATAAAAAGATCACTGCTACAGTAATTAAATTAAACCTGCAAGGCATTCCAAGCCATACTTCCAAATTGTAATATACTAAAAAGAAAGAAAGAAGGTGCTTGACAACTATTTTTTGTTGACTTTACCATGGGTCATATCCTAAATAAATGAACATGCTTAAATAGCTTTCTGCTTTAAATTTTGATTTTAAACCTGAAATAATTGGTATTCTATTATATAATGCTGTAAAGGCCCAAGAGCTCTGAAGTGAAGAGTATGTGGCTCTGCCCAGGTTCAGGGTGGCCCATATTTCCGCAGCACACGCTGCATCTACCTGCATCTATGAAGTCTTGCAGCAACTGTGCCTGTGAAGTATGGCACTAGAAGCTTGGTCTTTTGCACAAAAGTGAGGATCATCCTTCTGGTTGAATCAGTGAGTATCAACAGTGGAACCCAGTTGATTTTCAGGATTGTTTCTGCTGGAATTAAACTCTGTGTGTTTGTTGTTAAAACCAGAAAATTTGATATGAAATACTTACTTAGGCACTTGAAACTACTCTGTTCCTTGGATTTTGTGTTATATACAGATCTACATGTAACTTAATGAACTGCAGCATTGATAGTTAGGAGTGCCTGATTTTTTCTTTCTTTGTCCATTTAATGAAAAGTTTCAAATTTCTGCAGCTTATCTGTAGCAGTATTTAACTGTAGATCTTCTGGTTTTTTGAATCTTAAAAGACCACCTCAGGAAACAGATATAATTAATCTTGGGATGAGGACTGTGTGAGAACACTAATTTACTTTTAGTTAGTAATATTTTCTTAGTTAACTTTATTACTTTGGACAACTACTTTGTAGTAATGAAGGCTTTAATCAGAAAAATAATATGGGAATGTATTATTTGGCCAGCTGGCCCCAAAAGGTGTAAGATTACTGAGGCATGGAATTTATTTCTAATGACAGTAGGGCAACTCAGTTCTTGGCTATATCCTGGACATGTTCTCTAGATTGCTCCATGTTTATAAAAACTTCCCTGATTCAACACCCGTAAAATAACACCAGTTGCTGGTTTTTTTTCCTAGCACACCTGGATTCGTTGGTAGGGGGAATGTAAGTCATATGTAGGCTTGGGGGGTTTTCTGAGACTTGGTGGTGAAAAGTCATCTCAAGTTCCACACCAAAGAGCTATCATCTCAAGTGATTTGGTTTGGTTTTCTTTACGAACAATAGGAGTAGAAAATATTGCCTCATTTCTTATTAAGGATCAGTGGATAGAGGACAGCGTGAGGAAAAAGTGCTACATGAAAAGCAGGTATTTCAGCTAGCAAACCTGACCTCTAATTTGGTTAATTTGTTTAATTTCCATCAAGCAAATGAGATCTCAATTGGTTGCATATCATCTGTGAATTTTGCAGTATGTTTCTGCACACAATTCAGAAGTTTCCAGGTCCTAGATTTTAAAGGGGGAAGCTAACATCAAAGTGACTGGCCATTATAATGAGTAAAGTGCTGAGAGCGTTGGAATAAATTGCCAGTCTGCTCAGCATGAACTGTCTGTAACTAGGGAGTAAAGAAATCCTGATGATATTGTATATGAGCTGTTTATAAGAATACCAGTCAGGGACAGATTCATAATTTTGGTGATCTCTTAGAAAACAGATAATAGACTTTGAATTTTTGAAAGCAGAGGGGTCTTCTGACTGCTGGGTAAGGGTTTTTTTCTTTTTTTTCCCTATTTCTCCAACAGTGTTTATTTGATATGCCTCTTATGATAAAGCCTTGACATATTTCTCTGATAAAAGAGCTATCTATATTCAAATCCTAGACTTCTAAGTGACAGGATTGAAGCGGAAGGAGAATAATAACTGAAAAGCCATTAAAATCTTTTCACCTCTAAGTTAAGTAGGGTTTAAGTCCATGAGCACAAAGAGAAATGTGTAAGTTCAGAATATCAGAAATGTTGCACTTTGAAACTTTTCCTTTTTTTTTGATTAATAATAATACAGTTATTTTTGAATATCAAAACACTATGTAAATATTGTAATCAAACTGGTTCAGTCCTTAGTTCAACTTCTGTTCGTTTCTATTTTTCTTTGTATAAGGGAAATGTTTGTAGATACAGGATTTCATTGCCCTTCTGTCAGTCCTTGGCGGAAAGCCATGAAAATTATGGGATTGCATGTTTTCCCTTGTTCTTAACGCTGTGTGACAACAGTAGGCACGATGGAATTGTGTGATGCCAGAATAATATTTCTGACTCAATACATAGCATGGTTAAAAGCAACAGAAGACCAAAAGATAACTAAGGTGGTGAATCTTATACAGCAGTTCAAGATGCTGAAATTGAGGGTGCAAAGAAATCTGTCCAGTTTAAAGTGTGAGGTACCGGACCTATAAATTACAATTGATTTGTTTGCTTGGTTGTGGGAGATTATGGAAAAGAGGTTTCAGAATGATGTTGTGTTTGCAATACATGTCTGAAATGTCGTAAGTAGACTGAAGCAGGAGATATTAACAGCACCAACCAAAAGCATGTGACCTCAAGAGTGCAGTGGCATGTATTTTTGTGGTAACGTGTTGTATATGGGGTGGCAATGTGTGCTTGCAGCTATAAATCCATTTATACCCTGACTGAAAAAAAAAGAAGTGTGGCCAGAAGACAGGGGGAGGTGATTCTACCCCTTTTCTTGCTCTTGTGAGATCTCCCTGGAGTGCTGCATTGAGCTTTGGTGCCTCTAGAACAAGAAAAACCTCTTGAAGTAGGCCCAGAGGAGGGACATGAAAATCATTAGAGGGATAGAACCACCTATTAAGGCAGGCTTAGAGACTTGGGATTTTTAATGCCAGGAGAATGGAAGGCTCCAGGGAGATGTTTTTCCAGACTTGTGTTAATGAAGGAGATTTTATTTATTGATTTTATCAATGCCTGCAGTGACAGACAAGAGGCAATGACTTTAAACACAAAGAGAATAGGTTTGGGTGGGACATACAGAACACATTTTTTACACTGCAATATTGCCCAGGTGCTATCCCCAGGGATAAGGACATCAAGTGTAAAAAAATATGTGATGATCTGGATTCTGCTTTACTTTGGAAACAATGACAAGTACAGGCAATGTGACTGTAGTCAGGAAGACTTCATTGCAGGCACTTCACAGTTACAGCAGTCTCTGACATGTAATCATTAGAAGAAATCACCAAGTTAAACGCATATGAAATTCTTGAGTGAATTGTTTTCTCTGGTTATTGTACGAAGACACTGAATAATCTCTGATTATTGTACCAAGACACTGATGCATCTATTGAACCTTGATTTTTCATAGGAAGAAATGGAAAGATTATTGTAAATATTGGTAGACACCATTGTGCAAACTTTTGGACATAAGCAATTGATTTCTAGCTTTATTAGATTTCATTCCTATTTTAGATCTTGTTTTTTAGATTTGGTTTTTACAATAAATTTGTAAATTACTAGTTCATTACTAGTTAAGAGACATGAGCATTGTCTTGTAAAATCAAGTGTTGTATCATTTCTGTATTTAACTTTTCTGTATGAAAATTTTTCCTAGGGAGCATGCTAAGTAAAAATGTTTTTTAAGCCTTTTTCAGGACTTTTTTTTAGAGCTTTGGTTGTAGATTAGTGACTGTTTCTAACAGGTTTTGCTAAGGAGCAGAAGCTGCTTCGTTTCTCAGCACCTCAGTAAGTAGTGTTTTTCCTCGTGTCTCTGAATGCTTGCTTATTTTTTTTTTCCCTTTGCCTCCATTTTCTCATCCTATCACAACTCTATAGAGGTAGATAATGTGCCATAAATGAAAAATTATCTTGTCTTGTGGATGTGATGAAGTTAAAACTGTGTATTATGCTGCATCCAAAGTTAGCTTGACTCCATGCTGATCACTTCTTACGTGGTAACACTATACCAGAAGCCCCATGCATGTACATGCTGTTTAATATTCAAATTTACTTAACTCAAATGTATTCTAAAAAGAAAAAAAAAAGTTTTTTATTCTTATCCCTGACTCGAAGTGGCAATATGTATCTTATGGTAAATTAAAACCAGTGTCCTGTCTCCGTGGAAGGTGAGGAAGAACTAGAGTGACTGAGTAGCAGCAATCCTTAAATGTGAAGAGAATGCTGCAGCAAAGTCTACCTTTTCTTGTCTTTATTTATGTTTTTTGTACAGTTTGTTTTGCATATTTTGGGACTGTCCTTCTGGTGATTATTAATGATTGTTGTGACTTTCTTTTGTCCTTTAAGGGACTCAGTAGGCTGTCTTCTGCTACCACCCCAAATTCCTACTTCCATGAGACCCTATTACACTAACACAGTCTTGAAATAAGCAGATGACCCTTGAAATTACCCAAGCACATTTGTCTTTGTTGACAATTCATCATATTCTATTATCTATTGCCCTGAATTTCTGTTCCTGCCTAATTATATGAACTATTCTAGATACTGACTTGTTTAAAATAGGTCTATGGTTTGCTATTACAAAGTAGCTCTTCTCTCTTAAATAAGAGGGTTTTTCTGGTACAAAAATGCAACAAATCTTCCATGGCTGGCATAGATTTTTATGGCTGGAGAACCAGGAAACAGTAGGCATACACCCCAGGCAATCTTAAACAATAATATACTGTTACTCCTTGTGTAGAGACCTGGGAGAGAATTTCTGACCCTTGACTTCAATTTCACATTTAAGTATCCAGGTGTTGGATACAGTAAAGACAAAGAGAATGGTAAAAAAAAAAAAGAACAAGGAAAAAACCCAAAAACACCTGAAAGAAACTTCCACTAGAATATAACTTGTGAGAGTTAAGATGCCCTCTATAGAGAACTGGAAAAATGCCTGAAGCAAGGAAACTGTTAATACTTTCATTTTGGCTTATCCATGAATTTGTAGAGTGCATGAAAATATTAATTCAGAGGAAAATTCAAGCTTTTGAGCTCAAATAATAACTATTTTTTATGTTATTCAACTGTTATTAATCTTCAACATAAAAAAGTTTTTTGTTTTTTTTTTTTTAAGAGAATGAGAATGCTACAGCCCTCCTTAGAGGAACTTAAGTCAGATAAAACTATGATTTAAGAGTGTACCTTGTGTATTCAGTAGTGAAAATTGTTTATTATTGAAACAAATATCTAGGACAGTATTTTTCAAATTACTGAGGTTATTACGAAGCAAAACAAATTGCTCCAAGGGTCTTTGAAATCGTAGATGAATTAAGAATGTCTTTTGATTTTGTGAAGCTCCACATTGTTCAATTATATCGTTACTGACTGACTGGTATTCTGCCTTTTATCTTCGCAAGATATTCTCAGATAAAACAGAATCCAAGGTTGTCTGTAATCACTAGGAAAAGAGATTAGATGAATGAAGAATATTAATTGAGCAACAAGTTAAGCCAAATGCTTTTTCAATTTTCCTTATGGTGAGGCTTCTTGGAAACATATTTGCAGTGAGGTGTGATGCCAGGTTTGTGTTTTATATGATATCACTCAATTGAGTTGCATCACACCAAAAGCTAAAAAACACAGTGGCAAAGGCTTACCTCAAGAAAAGAGGGAATATCAAACATACCAGACTAGAGAGATGAATTTAGCATACCTGTTTGACTGAGGAGTTAAAACAAACCCATGTTCAGAGATGTCTCTGGTCTTGTCTTTAATTCTCTTTAGTTCTTGTCTAAATTTAAAATCCATTCTTACCCAATTCCACTGTTATCACATGAGTTTGCTGCTTGATAGTGAAAGGCACTTACAAGATATGCCACCTTTTCCATTTCTGGATGCTGAAATGAAACAACTGGATGCTGAGGGCAGTAACATAAAGTCAACTTAAAATCTGAAGTTAAGGAAGTCATTCTTCTTTCCTTTTTTAAAAATTTTTCAAATTACTGATGCAATTATTCTCAAACTGATCTGACTTTTGAAATTCCTCTCTAAAGTTTGACAAGACACTATGAAATCTGGTTTAGTGAAGGGATGATTATTTTATAGAGATGTAATATTAATTACATGTTCAATCTTTTCTGAGAAGACAACATGACAGATAGATATAACAGAAGAACTACTAATATGAGTTATTTAAGTAGTGGCAAAGGTGTAACAGCTTCGAAGCAAGTTTTCTAGGCTATTCAGAGAGGGTGAAATTTGCTCTTAAATGCATCAACAAACTATGTTTATGTTATCAATGTGTGTCTACCCTTTATCAAAGAAAATTCCACAAAGATCACCCATGGTGATTGTTTCTAGACTGAAAGTCTCACTTTTATTTAACATTAGCAGAAAACTTTTTGTTATTTTATTACTGTATTGTAAGATATTAGAGCTATTTACTCTAACATCCTGAGACTTAAAAACTGAACATGAACTTGATTTAGATATGACAGATTAAATTTCATCAGGTCAGAGCTAAACTTTGACAAGAGTAAATCTATTTGCATCCTGGATGAAAGCATGAAAGGTTTAAAATTAAACCAAATATTTCTAAAAATTATTTGAAGTCCTGGTCTTGTGCCATTTTAAAATTTACATCCAAGCAGAAAGCTGCATTTGATGGCAAAAATTATTGATAATACGGGCTTCTTCAAAACATATTTGTTCTGATGTGTGAGGCCAGATAGCTGTGTGGTATGATATACCATAACACTTGGTAGAGTTGCATCACATAAAATCCAAAAACGAATCTTCACTTCAAGAAAATAGGAGGTTATTCAGCATTTCAGGTAGACAGCTTGCTGTACAGGGTTCACCAAAAATAAATTCTTTTGAAATTGGCTAACAACCCCTTTAGTTTACAGCATTGGAGACTAAGTAATTTCTCCCCCATCATATTCTTTAGCTGCTTCAATTTGCAGCAAACATTTAGACAGAAATGCATGGACTGAGTTTTCCAGCTACTGTTCTTTTTGTGTATGCACCAGCACTCCAACAAGAATCACCTCAAATTTATGCTGCATCATGACATTGCAATATCATCCACAAGCAGATGTAGTGAGCAATAGTAGGGAATGAACAGTGAAGAAGTGGAAGTCTTGACTTCTGGCACTGCATCATCTTTTACTGAAGCACTCTTACATTCATTTCAAGTGCTGGCAAAATATATGGCCTGTGAAAGGCATTTCATTCATGATACTTAGGGCAAAAGGGATTTTTGTAAAATTCCATTTTCTGAAAAGTTCATGTGCTACACTTAACCTAAACTAGCTCTTCACTGCTGAAAATGAAACCTGTTCTTACCCAAAGTATGTATGGTTCATAAAGATCTCTAAAGTACTGTGGATGGCAAGATAGTAAACAAAACGTAGTTATTTTCTTAGAAGAATTACACTAAACAACTGGCATGAAAACACTTCAGCATTTTGGAGAGCTCCCAATTTTTTTACCTCTCTTTTTCATTTATCTGTCTTCCTAAAACATTCTACATTTAATAGTTACATTGACATGAACAGACAAAACAGAGTGAATTCTGGGGTAGATACAATTTTCATGCAGAAAACTTCATTCAAAACTGGAAATAGTTAGATTAAATTCTATCACCCTTCACTGTCGTAAATGCTACTCAGTGACCAGTCCTCTCTTTTTTCCAACATAAAACTAGCAGAGGAGTTAGCTTCTCAGTAAGGATTAAATTATAGACTCCTACTACTCTATCAGTACTGAAGGAAATTTTCAAATAAATCTTGAGTGTAAATGATCCTGTGTTAAATTTTAAGTTTACCTCTGTACAAACCGAAGAAGAGTTCCCTTCCAAGTTATGCTACAGGCCCGCAAACTTAAAGAAAGTTGTCTATAAGTTGTATATATGTAACTTGATCATCAACTAAAAAATCTCATAGCCATATTAAACTTTGGTTGTGTCTGAAAATCTAAGTTTATAAATACTGGATATACTCTGAAAACCATTAAATTTGTTCTCTGATTGGGCAAGAGAAATGTATTTAAAGTGCAAGTGGCAGATTTCATTATTTATAGTTTGGGATTTTTTTAAAGCACCCTCTCAGAACCCTCCTTGCCTTTAATAAGGTGATTAACATTAATTGATAATGTTACTAACTAACATTAACATTAATGTTACTGACTAACATTAATTGATAAACTGCCACAAAGTCTTAGAAATAGTTAGCAATTTTGCAGGTTGGAGCCAACATCCTCAAGTTAACTGGGCCAGTACAGACTGCACAATTCTGAGAAATAATGGGCTTTTTCTCTGAAATATTGCTTAATAAAACTGAGCAGCTGCAAACAACCTCTGTAGCACTTTTAGCTTCATTAATTTATGAAGTGAGAGTTCAGACCAGGGGCATTCAAAGGAAGGAGCAGAATGCAGTGCTAGGGTGTCAAAAGTTTAAAAGGTCATGTCATAAAGGTCTTCGATGCAGCATAAGCTTTAAAAATATATTGTTGCCTCTAGAATGACTATCCAACAATGTCATTCAGGGTGATTTTGCACAAAATATGGCAGATGAATGCCCTCCCAAGTATATATTAACATAGTCCCTTGTAGAATCTATTTCTGGTCACTGATTCTTCCTCCAAAATGTTACACTTATGTGAGCTGAGAATCAATCAGCTCTGTCAGACCTCACCTGTTGCAAATGCAGATTTCTCCATGATATTTTGCCAGCAAACACAGCTTACTCTGCTTAATTTGAGGTGTGAAAGATTCACATGCATTTGACACTACATCCATTTTAAGCATAGCCATAATTCCTGTTTAGATACAGCACAGATATCTATGTTACTGCCAACTCTGGTTTTATTCTGAAGTATTTACTTCATGTGATTTCCATTTGGCTCGAAAATCAAATGACTGAGCTTTTGTCTGCATGTAAAATAACACAAGTATGTCCCCAGGATCTGATTCTTTGAATAGAATGGTAAACTTTCATCCTATGACCTCATGGAAATGTTCAGATAAATATGCAACTCTAGATTAATAGAAGGTTTATTATATAATGTACTCCTCTTCTCTTGATCCACTGTACTTTGATTAGTATGGTGTCTAGGTGCCATTTTTTGAATTCCAGCTTATTTATCAAATCTAAAAAAAAAAAAAAAAGTGTTTAGTTGGTAATACAGTTTGTTCCACAACTTGCATCAGTTCTAATGTGCTAGTCAAAATTCACAACCTAAATTAGATGTCTTGGTTATCACTGGCTTGACACATTCTCTACTGCTACATTTCGCCTCATGCTGGACAGAGTGGTTCCATCTACTGAAGCACAGCTGCACTGATGTAATCTCTCATCATGCCACAGGAGACTCCTCCAGTATAAAAATTGCTCTTTACACCAAGCAGAATTTCCTCTCTGTTATCGTAAGTTAAGATGAAAAGAATGTCTTTATCCTGGAATAAATATTTACAGAAGACTTTATTGACTTAAAAGGTTTTACTACACAAACAGTAAATTACTGCAAGCTGAAGTGTAGATATAAGGTTTTACCTAATATTTTAAATCATTCCTATCACTTAACAGCATGTAGACAATCATCAAGACCAATATTTTTGGAGAATTACTGTGATACTGTTTGAAAAATGCTTGTGACATTGTTGTTGCCAACACATAGATACTTTTTATGAAAAGCAGCTAATTAAAAAAGATTGCTATTACATTACTTGTTACTTTGTGCATACAGAAAATTTGGAATATCTTATGCAATGTGGACAACTTCTCAATATCATATAAGAAAATGATTTTTCATATCTCCCTACTGTTATCTCTATCCCACATACAGGTTTCCTGTATGTTCATTAAAATTTTCATGAAATCTCTGTAGTATTTTGCCACCGAGCACATGACATTTTCCCTTGCTTTCAACGTTTACATGCTCTAATATGGTGCTGAAGTTCTGCTTGATTTTCTTGGGACTAAAAGAGGTGCAAAGATCTTTTTTTTAATGCAAATGTAATGTGTAATGTAAAAATGACTTTTGCTTTTGCAAGTTGAATTTAAAGAGAGGACAGTATTTCTCGTGGCTCTTGCTATACTCTGCCAGTTTAATTAATTTCTGTATTGTCCCATGTAGTTCATACTGCTCTTCTTAAAAAGCATGGAACATTCTGGGTTCTGTAAGACTTGCTTATGTGTGCAATACCTTATGATGCTAAGCACTTAATTTCTAAGCTGTAGATAGAAAATATTAGCAGTACATTATTTATTTCTAACACCACTGAATGACAAAAGAGTGGTTTTCCTTTTCCCTTTCAGCCTTCTTTATGAAACAAATTGTCAAATTAAATCTACTTAAAAAACTTACTTTAGCAAATTTAAAATGAAAATCTCTCAAAAGAAGATGTCTAGATAAGATTATTCAAAGTATGGAATAGGAAATCAGGCCCTAATGAAGAAACCTATGAAAAGTTGAACCAGAAGAACAAGGTTCTAAGTAATTCTTCAGAGTTTCTTCTGGCTTATTTTTTAATGCATTTAGCTGTTAAACCTAGAAAGTCAGCATAATTATGTACTTTACTGTCTATTTGAATTTTTATGGCGTTTGAAAACTTGTTCAAAAAAATTGTGCAATCAAAACTATTATTTTATGACAACTATGAACAAATGGGTGGAGCTTTGTAATAGTCTGGTATTAAAAATATGTGCCTTAACATTTAATGTGAATTTTAGCTAAGGAACCTTATTTAAAAAAATCTCTAAAGATACCTTAAATTTTGAAAAACTGTGTATCATTAGTGTCATGGTACATCATTTTCACATTTGAAAATCAAGTTTATGCAGATGGACTTCTTCATGTATCATACAGAATGCAATTGTCATTGGCTGAGATTGATTGCATGTTCTTTCTGACTGTCTCAAAACCAAATGTTTTCTCATGCTGGAATTTTTTGTAGCAAAAAGTGACACTTTTAAGCAAGTATTTGTGAAACTTCATCTTTTCTTGAAAAATATTTTCCAAGAAACTATTTATAATATATTAAACATCCTTTTTTTCCCAATGAGTATTAAGTTGTATCTCATCAAAGTATGCGAGAAGAAACCATGATATTAGAATTTGTCTTATATAAAAATAAATGCACCATTTATCTTTATGCTTAACAACATTTGGGAGAAGTTAAAAGAATATTAATAGTTTCTATTTAAAACTTATGGATTCGGGTGTTGTTCTCAATATAGGTAGTATCTAATCTGTAAAAGCTTATTTGATTACAGGAAAGCATTGCAGCCCACAATATGTTGATAATAAAAATATGCATCAGAATTCAATCATAAAGGCTGATATGATCAAGACATTTAACCACAGATGCCTGAAGAATACTCATAAAACTTAACTCATAAAAATTATTCCTTTATAAAAATTGCTTGCCTTGCTTCACTGTATACTTTGATAGCATTGCTTTTCTGTTGCAATGTATTTCTTACTTAAAATATTATTTCGTTGTATTGAATCACAGTGTTTTTGTAACTGTCCTGAATGTACAGAAAAATTTCAACAAAATTTGTTGATAAAGACATATGATAACTAGATGTCTACAGAAAATCACAAGTTAGTGAGAGTAATAAATCAATTATGGAATCATGTACTTGTGACTAAGAAGTAGAATTCATCCTGGGTTACTGTCTAAATACTGATACTTTCTGGCACGTCATTTGAAGCTTAATCAAACTTGATTTAGGAAATTATTTTTACAAATGATTCAGGAAATATATTACAAATATTTTGGGCTGTCCTTGGCAAGCCACCAAGTGCCTACGAAGACACTCTATCACTCCTGCTTCTTAGCAGGAAAGGGAAAAAATAAGAGGAAAGCTCCTGTGTTAAGGTGAGGGTGGTTGAAAGAAAAGCAAAGGCTGCATATGGAAGCAAATCAAAGCAAAAAGTCTAATTCCTTACATCAGCAGGTGAAGTCCCTGGGAAATAGAGTCCCAGAATGCATAGCAGTTGCTTCATAAACAAAGAATAAGTTCCACCCCTCATTTCCTTCGCTCAGTACTATGGCTCAGCAAATGCCATGTGGTACGGAATGTCCCTTTGGTCAGTTTGCTTCAGCTGTCCTGTTATGTTCTCTCCCAAATTCCTGTTCATCCCCCACACACAGGCCTTGAGGAAGTTGAAGAGTAGGGGGTGACAAAAGAAACCTGATACTATGGGAGCATTGCTTAACAGGACCTCAAACGCTGATGTGTTGTCAGCACTGTTCTGGTCACAAATTCACTGCAGCACTCTGTGAGGGCTGCTATGGAAGAAGTTACCTCTATTCCAGACAGGCCAAATAAAATATAAAAATATGTGGAGATAGATTTTCTAAAAATTCTGAACTACATTAGGTCACAGGCTCAAGTATTCTCTTGATTTTATTTACTTTTTTTTTTTTTTTTAATGCACAACAGATGCTTTATATATTGCATATTTTCCAAATTTCATTTTGGAGTTTTGAATGCTGTGCATAGAAGTTTTACTCAAGTCTAAAGAATTCCTTAAACAGTTATTTCTATGGCCTGTATTTATGAGTAATTTATTTCATAAAATTCATGTCTCGTTTTGTCAGAGTTTAAAATACAAGTAGTTTTTTTGTTCAGAGGTTTTCAGGAATCCATTTGATTATATGTTTTAAGATACAAGTCCCTATTTAGCTATTTCAATGTGATTGACTTATTAATTTTGTTGAAGGAAAATGTAAAAACTTGAGCTGAAAATGGAAAGAATTTCCTTGAACTTAATAATTTTTTTAAGAGAAAGTTTTCTCCTCAAGGGATTGAAAAATCAATAAACCTTAAAAATAATTTTACTTGAAAGACTGTTTGTGCAGCAAAACCACTTAAACTTTTTACTTCTGTCTATTATGCAGAGGTTGCATAGAGAATTGTTCACAGCTGTAAACATATTACTTGATAATTTTACTTACTCTTCCTGAACCACTCAAAAATGTATACATTTGTGGGCCTCACATCTAGGTCAAATTATTTTGACTGCCAAATTTAGACAGGAAAATGTTTTGACTTGTGGCTGCTTGAATGGCCTCTGACAGCAATTTAACTGCCCGTGGGCCTAGTGGCAGATAAATATGAAAAGGATTGGCACAGAAGGTGAAAACGGCAGAAAGTAATCTCCTTAACCTTGCAATGTAGAAAATATTTATAAAGTCACAGTGTTAGTAAACTTTGGCACACAAAAAAAGGGTGCTCATACTGCAGCATTACAGACATAAGAAAGACTGTGTTTGTGGTGCTACACTTGTGATGTGAGAGTGTGTGTGGCCTGAGCTGAGAATCCTGAAGTTTTTTTCTGGCTTAATGCTTTATAGTAGAAGTGCCAAAATGAATCCTACCTTACTTTTTATGTGTTTATATATCTGTGAGGGATTATATATGCATCTTAATATAAACAAAAGATGCAATTATAAATAGACACTATAAAATGTAAGTAGCTGTTAAATTTAAATCATTTGATGTTTTTAAGGTTGTAGGTAATCATTCCTGTGTGAAAAACAAGTGACCTCAACAGAGGCATCACCTCACCACTGATCAGTCACTTTCTTCTCCATGTTAAAGCTTTTATCTTTCTGAGAGTACTCCAGGCTCTATGTAGAACGGTTTCCATACTCTTTCTTCCACATTACTTCAATTACTTACAAAGTAAGCATAATAATACTGTCTACTACTATAGCTTGTTTTTTTAGACATACTTGCTCAAATACTTCAATTTTTCAAAATATGACTTCCATTTTGGTGTCTGTGATTGGGAGATTGTATTTCAATCAGCAATTGCTGACTCAAATTACTTACTTTTACATACCTGTAAATCATGCAATAAAAACAGGTCAAGAAATTATTTGTTAAAAATTAATTGAGACAGGAAAAGAAGAAAAGCTACTCAGAGAAAAATTAAGTAAAAATGTACAGTACCCTCCTGTTATTGAAAGTGGCTGGAAACTTAGTCATGGAAATTAAAATCTGTTCTGCTGTTCATGGAAAATGTTTCCTTTTATCCTTCTGTCTCTCTCTTTTTGTCAGTGATCTTTAGCATCTAAGTTAAATGAGTTCCCCATTTGTTGTGAATGCTGTAGTAATGTGATTGTGTATAAACTGTGCATAGCTGGGCTGCTTTGGAAGATTCTTTTATAGTGTGTTTATGTGGTTCTGGAACTACAAATATTATGGGGCAGAGCTCAGAGTATATATGCAGAAACAGAGCCACAATGCCCCAAAATTATAAGATGCAAAAAGGAGTGGAATAATTGGAAAAAATTAAGTATCACAGTGCATATTGAATTTCACATGTAGCATGGCGAATAAACAATTCAGAGAATCTAAAAAGACTACCATATGTTCTTTCCCAAAGAAACATTTTTTTGTGGATTTCAATTCTGAAAGTTTTTCTAATAGGTGTATGAATGACTTTTTCACTTATCTGAGCCACCTTTCAATTTTTAGCATTACCTGCAATATACCCATGACAAACCACAGCTAATTCTAAATTGCAAGATATTCAGGGAAAATATTTAGGGGAGGAAATGAATTGTTCTAAGATTAGTGATATGCCTGCTGTAGTAACGATATCCAGCTTAGTTTGCATCTGTTGAATGATTTGAGAGTGTCATACAGATGTGACAATGGTGAAACGAAGAGAATTCTTGCTTCCAAATTGCCAAAGTATGATAAAGGGAGAATTAGATGAAGACACTTCTGGATGGTCATGTCCAAAGAGCTACAGTAAATTGCTCAGTGTCCAAGGGGAGAGTGATGAGTGATGTTCTCAAGGTCCTTACAGGTCATTACTGTTCTTAATGGCTCTGACAGTAAGACATAGAGCACCTTCAGCAAGTGTGGAGATGATGTAGTGGCACAGTTGACACACTGCAGGGAGGGGGTGACATCCAGAGGAATCTGACTGGCTTGAGGAGTGGGCTCAAGGGAACCTCATGAGCTCCAACAAGGCCAAGTACAAAGTGCTGCACCTGGCTTGGAGCAATCCTCAATATCACAACAGGCTGGGGGATGAATAGACTGAGAGCAGCCCAACAGAAAAGGATTTGGAGTATGGAGTCTTCAACCAGTCTGTGGATAAACAATTGGACATAAGCCAGCAGTGTCCGTATACAGCTCAGAAAGGCAATCGTATCTTGACAGAATCAAAAGAAGCGTGACCACGTTGAGGGAGATGATGGGTCCAGTTCTGGGCTTGGTAATTCAAGAAAGACAAGGTATGACTGAGAAGATGCAGCTGAGGACCCAATAATGAGAGAGGAGAATTTCTCTTGTGAGCAAAGTCTGAGAGATCTGGGCCTGATGACCTGGAGAAGAGGCAGCTGAGAGGGGGGTCTCATAAAAGCACACAAATATCTTAAAAACAGATATCATAAGGATTGGCTCAGACTCTTTTCAGTGAAACCTGGTGACAGTAGACAGGGCAATAGGCACAATTTGAAACACAGGAACATCCACCTGAATAAGAGGAAAATGTTCTTTACTGTAGGAGTGACAGAGCACTGAAACAGGCTGCTCAGATAGACTATGGATTTCTTCCTCTGGAGATATTAAAAACATGCCTGGACATGATCCTGTGCAACCTGCTGCAGGTGAATCTGCTTTATCAGGGGGGTTAGACTAGATGATCTCCAAAGCCCTCTTCCAACCCCAACCATTCTGGGACTCAGTATGTTTCTGTGTGATTCTTCCCTTATTCTTCATCTGCTGGAAGGTGTCCATGCCCATGGCAGCAGGGTTGGAAGTAGATGATCTCTGAAGATCCATTCCAATATGAACATTCTATTATTACAAGAAAATATTAGTTCTTGAAATAATTTCCCATGCATAATATTGATACATCCTCTCTAATTTTGAAGTTTAATGCTATGATCACCAGCTTGCTTTATTTTAATATGATCCTATGCTGCGTCATGTAAAACCATATGTGCATTTTAAATACCACTTTGGCAAGGAAAGTCCTCCATCCATGTGTAGGAAATTATTTGCTTTACTGAGGATAATTTGCCTTTTCAGTAAGAAAGGAAAATAGCAAGCCTTTAAAAAACATACAAATACGTAATTATTTGAACCCGAAAACCACACACCAAATTAAATGAAATACTAAAATGTAAAATTTCAAGTCAACATATACAAAAAGAGCAGAAGACTCTTGTTACTATATGTCATGAGTTGTAAAAGATTGTGTTACTTTGTTTTAAGAAAATCACACAGACTATTAAAAAGATACCAAGGGAAGTATGAAGCTATGCTTTTCAGTTTATTTATTTCCTCTCAATTTCTTTCACTACCAGACCCATATCTGAGTTATAATAAATTATCTACTGACTCTATAATCTTAGTTTTACTATTTTGCTAGTTTACTATTGAAAATGAGCAAGTACAATACCTGCTGCAACACTTTGTAATATGATGTGGACTTTCTATTGTTACAGTTTTGAGCTGAAGAACACTTAACATCCTTGCAGCTGCAAAGAAGCCAGTTCTCCTCTCCCTAGGACATAATTTGAAAAATGCAGCAATATGAATCCTGGAGGCATTGGAAATCAGGAAATCAGTTTGGTAGCAACAGTGGCAGTTAGTAACAAAATGGAACTGTTTAAAGTGTGTAGGACAGTAAAGTAATAGATAACAGAAGCAGAGGGTCTGTTTTACATATTGACTCACCAAGCAGGTTAAGCATAATAAGCTGGATTTATTTCAGGGTTTCAGATCTACTTGCCTATTCTGTGTAACACCTGTTTACTTGAATAGACTGTCCTAGTAGAAGTTCTGTCTTCCTGCATTGTGTATGCTTCAGGCAGTATCCAGGAGCAAGAGCACTTAGTGAAGCACAAGTACCCCTTTCTCCATTATGTCTGTCTAGATGTGCTGAAGGATCTAATGTTTCTCCCCTATTCATTTTATCAATTTATTCCATTAGAAACATAATGTATCTTTCCTGTTAATTGAAAATGAGCCTTATTTCACTTTTCTATACATTTAAAAACCACTTTCCTCTATGAGGCTATGCTTGTAAGTAAATGGAATTTCTTTTTAATAGGAAAATGCTATAGCTAGAAAAATAATGCAAACTTTTGGGACTATAGGCCCTTTTCTAACATCTAACTTTATTTTTCTGCATTTGACTTGGTATTTATATATTTTAATCTCAGCAAGCAGAAATCTATCCATATCCCACTCCCCTTTACATTGTTTATACTTGGTTTATTTAATCTCTCAAAAATCCCCATGGTGCTATGCATTTATTCTTCATTCATCTGTGGGTTATCATAGAAATGCATACATCTTATTACTTACAATTTATTAAGATAAACCCTAGGCATAAACCTGACAGGAACTGTTATTTTAATGGCATGTCTTTTTTAAATTGTACTACAGGAATTAGGGGAATCTGCCTGTGCTTCTCTACTGAGCCAAATATATTTTGCTCTGCTGGTTATAAATATAGTTTCCTGTATGTCTGTCACTCCATGGGTTTATTTACCATCTATTAGCATATGATTTGGTGCAGGAATTGGCAAGATTTCATTTATTTTTCATCCTGTAATGAATACCTATCTGTCAAAATATGGAAACAAAACTTATTTTTACATTTTCTCATGGTGAGTTGTGTTTAGTTGTATAATTTCCTCTTTGAACTTGTATAATTTTCTCTTTGATGCAATTGTATAGTGATTTTGCTGATCTTGTTCTGTATTCTACAGTGATGGGTCATCTTGCTTTTGTTTGGATTCTCTGGGCTGATAGTGCACCTAATGGTAGCTTTCAGAATTTGTATGCTTTGCAGAAGGGATGAAATTGAACATATGGCCTATGGCTGAAAAGCAATGTGATGCTGGAGTAGAATTTAAAATAGAATTCTTCTTATGAACTCCTGATGCTGTTGTCCTTTGGCTGTTGTGTACCAATGTACTGCCTGGTGGCACTGAAAATGCTAAGGAGGTACCAAAGGGAAGGTGACATTATTTAATTTGAATGTGCTTCATCTAATAGGCATTCTGTTTGCAAGAGCAAGACCAAATTCATTAGTCCCACAGGAAATAGAAATTTAGATTGTTCAGCATAAATATAAACTTAGCTGGATCTCAATCCCTGAAATGTACATGTGTCATCTCTCTGAGGAGTTGGATCAATTTTACATTGCTTGTGATTTTATTGCCAGACTAACTACTGGTCAATCATTCTGAAATTGATCTGTTTAATCTGAGATTTTCAGGTTTATTTTGTAAATTATGTAAGTGAATAAAGTCCGTGTTATTGTTCTCAGTTCACCACATAAAGAGAAACCTATTTTCTAACTGGAATAGTTGTGTTTCCAAGAGCCACAAAGAATAAGATGGATTATTTTATTTATAGACTAAATAAAATAATTTTTTATTGGTTATACAAAATGGTCACAATACAGGTTAAAACTATATGTTCATACCGCATATACAATATATATTCCTGTGCTGGGGATGAATTTGGAAAGAATTATGGAATTTACAGACATTCTATGTATAGTATATACTAAAGAGTGCCCCAAGGACAAATTAATTTGAGTAGGTTCAGTTATACAGACCCACAGAGTAATATTTCTAAATATTATTTTACTGTACAATAAATGAAAACTTTAAAATTAGTTACTTTATTTAAAAATTAATGTTTAATCTTTCATATTCTTGCCTTGTTTCATTAACGCTTGTGTTTATAAGTCTCTAATGCTCACCCATAATGACTAAAAAAACCCTATTTGTTTTGTATTTGTATTTTTTTCCATAGATAAATAAAATAAATTTCATTCTGTAGATGCAAAGAGAAAGTGAACTGTGAGATGGGTTGAATATCTGCCAAACTTACTGACAGATTACTGACAAAACGGAACTGTATGCATTCTCAATATGACTGGTTCCAGTCAACAAAGCTATTTAAGCAGATGAAACATTATGGTTGATTTGACAAATATATTGAATTTTCAAATTCATACAGGAAAATACATGACTAAGAATGCAGAAAAAATGGATGAAATAAAGTCTTTAAGCATGTCCCTGTTGTATGACAAGATCTCTGAAGTGAACTGATAATCTATCAAAATACCTCGTCTCTATTTCTGTGCAATATATAATATCAAGTGTAAAATATAGTCTGGAAATATCCTAAATAGGAAAGCAATTAAAAGCTTCATCATGATTCAAACTGTTTAGAAATATGAAGAACAAAATGAGAATGCCTAAATTCTACCTCTCTGTGTATGAGACAGTACTTAATAACAATATGAGAGACAGTAAAAATGTAGTGTCCATAAAATATTTTTGTAATAGGTAACCCAGACAGAATGCTTTAACTCTGCAATCTGTCATGTATTTCTTACTGTGAACTGGTTCTGTAAAAAAGAAGTAAGCAAAACATAGATTGCATTATACATGCTAAATAGAAATAACATGAATACTGATAGAGAGTTGTGGGGGACATATATCTATTCTGGTCAGAGAGCATGCAGTTAAGGGTCTGTGCAAAGACCTCACATCTTCTGATAGTCTGGAATTAAAACTTGACAGAGAGATTAGGGTTTGCTGGGTCGGGTTGCTAGATTCATGCTGGTTGTCTCTGGTTTGGAAAACTAGCTACGCATGATGAGTGGTATATGATACTGCAGGCAATTACTGACACAGAGCAGACTTGAAAATAAGCTAGGAAAAAAAATAGTACTGTAGATAAAGTTTGAAATCAAACTGCCATGTTATGGAAACTGGGTAAATGTAGAGGTGTCTATTATTTTAATTTGGTTGATATTGACTAAATCAAAATAAAAACAGGTAGCAGCCTAGACCTGTAGTTTGAACTGTGGATGTGTTACTCTGTCCAAGGAAGTTGTCTGCAATGAACAGCTGTGGATTGCACCAGGGCAATTTTGAGCAGGTTTAAGTGCTCTTTCACTTTGCACGTGGAGAAAAGAACCAAAGTTCTTGAACTAGGGAGGGATGGAGAGGTTATTTGGGTACTAAGATTCTGGAAGTTTGCAATGTCCTCACAGCCCCAGCCACTTGGGTTTTTTACCTAGAGGTTCTGCTGCTTTTCTTTATACTGTTTAGTGTAGTCAACTTCCTCACTCACAAGGGTGTATTTCTATCACATGCAGCAGTGACAATCAGCAGTTTGTCCTTGGGCCTCCCTTTTCAATCTTATTTGTATTTTCAATGCCTTTGCTACTATATGCTGAAGTCCACATCATAGGAAGATGTATCTGGTACCAAGGTACAGGTTGCCCAACTTCTGAAGATAAGCTGATAACAAGCAAGGACTGGGGAAGACAAATTTAGCGGGTGGCAAATTTAACCTAAGGCCTATGGCATGTTTCTGCTGATGGCAACACCATTGTTAACAGTAAAAGTCACTTGCTATTTTTTTAGGTTACTAATCAAATAGAGTATTAGACTTCTATCAATTTCCTCAGCAATAAAGGTAAAACCAAGGTCCTTATGTATCCCAGGTCTCTAGTTCTGCAGATTATAGAATTATTTTATTCTACTTCCATGAATTTTTCATGGGCTATTTCATATTCATATATTTTTTTCTTCAAGGAATTAGTTGTCAAGACTTTTTGGAGATAATATGTTGACACTTTACTGGGAAAACCTGCACTCAGTTTATGTAAAGTATGGCTTGGAGATGTATCCCCGTTTTGGAGTGACAATGGTTGAATAAAACTTCACACAATAAGTCAGCAGTTATTTTAACATTTAACTTTCTTAGATACATTTCAGGCTGTTCTGCTACTTAAGGTCGAGACACCTTATTTTCATATATACATTAAAATTTTTTTTTTTTAATTTATTTGCAACAACTGGGAATATGCATGCAATAAACTCATACTGGTAGATGAAATAACTCTCTCCAAAGACCAAGAGATCCTGCCTTTTAGAGCGGTTAATACTTTTCTCTAAAACTTTTCCTTCTTTTCAGTTCTAACCAAGTAACAACCATGTGTGTACGTGTGTTTATATAGTATGTCGTCTGATACAGAGACAGTCCAACATAATAAATCAGTAACTTTTTAAATTTAGTTTTTGGTTGGTTTAGTTTGATTTATTTGTTTCATTTCATTTCACTCTGCTTTGCTTGTTTATTTATTGTTCCATTTTGTTTCAATTGTTATTGTTGGATCTTGTTGCTGAGTTATAGTCAAAGTATGTTTTGTTCTGCAACATAGGGCTATAGGAACCATTATGTGGGTGTAGAAATGAGATTAATCAGTGTTATGATACTAAATGAGCATTGTTATTTCTTTTTGTGAGAATGAGTATGAAGCCATATTTATGAAGCCTACTCATTCATCATTTTAGTGGTATCTACAACATTTAAACACATTTCTAAATAGATAGAATATTAGTGAAATAAAATCTCAAGCAAACAGTACATTAGTGATAAATGACAGCACATTCCTCTCACAGAAGAATTCCTCTGCACAAGCATTTCCTGCTCATCATCTTATCTTGGAAATGATTGCTATCTTTGTTTAAAGAAGAAGCCATTCCTCTAGAGAAATTTTGCAAATGCCAAAATCATAAAAAGGAGGATATTCACTTAACAGTGCTTTTATTAATTGATAATAAATAACAAGTGCCTCTTATGTCAGATGATACCTGTAACTTAGTATTTTGCAAAGAAATAAAACTGAATTATTGCTTTGTGTATGTCAGGTCCTAACAGTTTCTTTCCAATGTTGAAGATAAATAATATAAATAGGTTGGTTCTTTCAATCTTCTATTAAAAACATCCATCAGTCACAAAGTAAAATCAAATTAACATTATTGTGATTGGTGTGCCCATTGAAGAATTATTAAAATTTGTCTTTAAAAACATGTTCATAAACTCATATGTCTGGTGTTGTGGAAGTATAATGTTTTTCACTGTTTGTTAATCTGAAAAGTAGACAGTGCACGTCACTTCTAAATACCACAAGTCAGAGGACAGTAATTTCATCCTTGATACTAATTACCATCAAGGAAACTTTTTTACTGTATGTTTATTTTTGGTGAAGTGGAACAAATCCAAGGGGATTGAGGGAGAGAAGTGCTCCTTTATTTCAGTCAAACAAAGTATTTTTCAATAGTTTTATTTCACATGTGCTGGTAGGTCTAAATAATTTGAAATCAGAACTGTTCTTAATGATGTCTTTACATGATAGCTGCCTTGCTAGCTAGCACCTAGTAGTAAATTTAATGGTCATGGTCTTTTAGCTCTAAAACCCTTCTAAAGCATTAGCTGAAGGCAGAAGTACTCAAGGGATCTGACACAGAGAGGGTGGAGGGGTCAAGCTTCACAGTGATCCAAGAATTGGTTGTGATTTAACAATGTCATGCAGTCTGACCTGAGCTGAATAAACATGCAGAGCAACTTTACTCAGGCTGTTTTCTGCGTGTGAACAGACCTGAATATTTACTAACTGCACTATTTAAGTTGCAGCATTTTTTGTTGTGTACCCTGACTGTGTGACTGCCAACACTCTCCAGTTCCCGTGCTTCTATCTTCTTTCTTTGTTCCTCCCATTATGTTGTTCTATTAGGTTCTTTACTTATAAACATTTTCTAATTTCATCATCACCCCCACCCTGCTCATCTCTTCTCTTTTGTTTCAAAGTGTCAGGAAAAAATTTTGTTAATACTGTGGTAATTATGAACAAAGAGATATGGAAACATCCAATATGAAATTCCATTTAATAGCTGCAGACTTTTGAAAATTTGGAACTCTGTTGATTTGGAGCAGAGCAATCATAAGCCAGTTGTTTGACTTCACCATTAGTTTCTTCTTACTGATAAGGAATGCCTCCTGAATGGAAGTTTGATTTGAACTTACATAAGTTTTTGGTGACTGTTTCACTACACAGTGAAAATTACATAGGAGTAGGGCAGCATCACTTTTATACGCAACCCAGAAGTAGCATGTAGTTCGCTTGTGAGGACAGCAACCAATCTATTTTAAGTTGCATTAAAAGAAATTATGATATTAGATTCTCATTGTCACCTGATAATAGAATTAGACATTTAAATAAATCACAAGGCAGTGCAAGTTCAGCTAATCTTCCATTATTCCCAATATTTCCTGAAGAAACTTACATCCACAAGAGCTTTTGTTATCTGAAAATCCAAACCCATCATTTTCTTTCCAAGCAATTAATGTATTTAACGTGAACATATTAATGATTTGGTGAATTCATTAATGACACAGTCTTTCAAGGATTGAAGAACTAAAGTAACTTTTTTGCATAATTACCAAAAACTGTCTATGATAAATATGGTTATGGTGTCTGTATAGTTGCAGAAAACCATTTAAAAAGGACAACAAACTTGCCACTTCAAATTTAGGCAAATGAAACTCCATTTTTTTATCTTTGTGGTGGCATGATGATACAGAATCATGTGCACTTATGAATAGTTTAATAATTTTCATTAAAACTTTACCTGAAATTCACCTGAGATAAATAGTTTCTGTGGAAAACTGTACTACAGAGGTGGAGTTCTAACTTAGACTAGCAATATGCAACTGAAAATTGTTTCTTCAAATAAGAAATACTTCATAGATTTATTGACAATCATGTTGAAATCTTTATTTCAATATCTCTTCATTCTTCATTAGCCAATGAAAAAAATAGGTTTTAGAAAAAGGATCCTGCAGAGGGAGTCAGATTCCACCTGAGCATCTCAAATAGTTCTAAAACCATGGAGATTAGATATGTGCCTCGGATGGCAAAACAAAACTGTCCACAGTCAAGAGATCAAAATAAAGTAATTAAGTAAGTAAGATTAAATGGTATTCAAATGGTCAGACTCTACTGACAGAAATACCTATGGATTTAGAATTAGAAGACTTCATAGCTAGATCAGCCTCCACAAGAAACACGTATCCATTTAAGAAATGCTGCTGAAAAGCACTATTTCCACACTTCTACCATGTTTAAGCTGTACAAAGATGCATGAAGAAGACATTCCAAACCTTATTTTTTCATGATTCTTCTTCCTTAAAAATGCATATATACTCAAGAGACTGATTTTTATGGATGTAAAACATGTTCACATTCAAAAAAATAGGTATGAAATTTTTACTTACCCTTATGAGTATATTTTCAGTAGAATTCACATGAGGCATTGTGACAATAATGGCTCGATAAACTGTTTTTACTTCAAGCTGGATGTTTTCAAGCAGTGGAAACATACCTCTGACTTGAAGCATAGATTCCCAAAGATATTTAGAAACTTAAGGACTGTTGATACTAACTGAAGGTAGGTGTTTCAATACCATTAGCAACCTCTGATTCAAATGAGTCTTTGCTTTAACGAAACCATAACAATTGTAGCAGAAGTGCAGTTTCTGAAGTTTGGGCTTTAACTACTTGGTAGAGAGTTGTTCTACTTTCAACATGCTTCCAGGTAATTTAAGAAACAATAAGGCACCTATAACCTTCAGGAATATCCGGGTTGGCATTATGTGCATCTTGAGGATCCTCTCTAGCTGATATTGCTGACAAGTCTGCTTTGCCAGCAAAATAAAAGATACACAAAATTTCCAATTCTGTCACTCAAGCTCCAAATGCTTTTCTGTGCTAGTGGTCAGACATGCCAAGTGAATGAGTCACACACACAAAGACCATGTAGACAGTGTTTTTATAGTTTGTTAGGATCTCTTTGGGTACCTAAAATTATCATTTAAATTCTGTTTTAGACACATAAGCACATGGACTTATTTTCAACCCTGCTGTGTTCTCATATGTTCATTTAAATTCTCTCTGTCTTAACCAGGCTTAAAAATAATCTCTAACATATACTCAGATAAGTAAATACAAAATAATTTATGGGATTTAAAAATAAATATATAACGTGAATTCTCTTATTTTGCCACTAATCTTCAGAATTGCTTTTGCATAATATTTTGAAGTTTTTATTCCCTCTCTTTTTGCTATGCTCTGATTTTGGGTGGGATAGCATTAATCTTTTTCAGAGTTGCTAGTATAGTTTTGGATTGTTATCATTTGGATTTGGAAACACTGTCAATAATTCAGGGGTGTTTTTGTTATTTTTGAGCAGTGCTTACACAGAGCCAAGGCATTTTCTGCTTCTCAACCCATGCCACTGGTGAGCAGGATGGGGCTGCTCCCTCCCTGGGAGGGAGCACAGCCAGGACACTGACCACAGCTGACCTAAAGGACAATTGAGGCCAGATGGTGTCATATTCAGCACATAAAGAGGGGGAAACAAGAAGGAAGGAAGGAAGAGCTATTTGGAGTGAAGACATTTGTCTTCTGAGTCAACCTTACCTGTGATGAAGTCTGACCTTCCTGGAGATGGCTGAACACCTGCCTACCGAAGTGAAGCAAGGAACTGATTTGTTGTTTTGCTCTGCTTCTGTACATGGCTTTTGCTTTCCCTATTAAACTGTCTGTATGTCAATCTACAAGTTTTCTTGCTTCTATGATTCTCTACTTTTTCCCCTGGAGGGTAGTGACTGAGTGGCTGCCCAGGGTTTAGTTGACAACTGGGGATAAATTTCGACAGCCTGGGTTAGGAAGCATGCAATAACAGACAAACATTTCTTCCTCTGTAGTGTAGCACTTTGCTTCTTTTGGGGAAGGGGATGGCATCTTTTGGAAGTGTTAAAAGTTTGCAAACACTCAAACGCAGGACAGAAATCTGCTTCTTGCAACTATCACCCTGTGTGATTTCAGGAATAACAGCAGAGAGTAAGCATAAGATTACTGTCAATATTTCTATGACCTCTGTCAACTCTCTCCCCATCCCACTGGAACATGAGTGACTGGCTGCATGGGGCTGACTTGCTAGCTGGACTTAAACCACAATGTGGTTGTATAGCAGTATTACACACATCATGAAGATGTCATTATATCAAAATATGATGTCATGTCAGCCTCTGCAATCATCCACTTGACAGCTTGTTTATGATCTTTGAAAATGCATCTAATATTTAATATTTCAATAATATTCAAATGATGAAATACCAAAACAAAGCTAACATTAAGTAAAAAGTAGTATTTGTCAATGCAATACAAGATAACCATGCCTAGAACTTGACGGATTAGTGGCTTTTGCTGAGTTCACTCAGTGTGAAAGGCTAAGTACTTTGCTTAGAATGAGTAATAAAGCTATCAGAACAGATATATGACAGCATATTTTTTTTAATGGATCAAGGAGAATTTTGAAATTATGTCGCCCCTAAGTGTCGTAAAAAAATGGAATGACAAATCCACTACACACATTCATTTCCTTTGTGTGCTTTTTCAATACATATTTTTTAATCTTACAGTCTTATTTTTTAATCTTACAATCTTACGAAACTTATTACTGATTAGTGCATGGAAGGCAGTCTAGCTTCTTACAACACTTGACAGAGAAGCCTTACTCATAGAGACGCAAACAAAAAAGAATTAATTTTGTCATAAATCATCAAGGGGCAAAACTGGTTGGTGAGGATGAAAAATGAACGAGCTGAGGAAATACACTATTTCAAAATCAGTGGAAGCTGAAAATCAGAGAAAAGATATAATTTTCTATTATGGAGAATCAGCAGTCTCTAGTAATGTAAAAGAAGCTCTGCCTATCAGAAGGTGAAAATAATGACACATTATCTGAGGGAATTTTAATCCCATTTAGTACTGATCCTTCATTTTGTGCAATAACTTAGGTCAGTTAATATATTGCAAGATTCATGCAGGTAACTAAGAAACATCTATCTGCTACTTATACCAGAAGGAAAGGATGGCTTCTGGTATGTATACACTGTTTTCACTCAAGTTCTAAGATCTTAAGCAGGTTAAGCCATTAATTAATTTTCCTAAAATGATCCAGTGTTAAAATTGTGGGACTTTTTTTTTTTTTTTGAAGATTCATGGAAGGAAAATTAAAATTAACTCTACAGAAAATAACCCAATTAAAAGTTTTAATGAAATATTATATTTACTTTTTTATTCTACAATGTATGCTGTGTTTCTTTTTTTTTATATTGAATGTTCAGGAACTCCTGTAGTGAGATATTAAGAGTATTAAAACATAGAAAGACTAAAGGGCTCAATTCTTTTGTCCTTCCATAGAAGAACAAAAGTGCCAATGGCTTTCTGCTTACTGAAATTGAGCCAGAGATCTCAGAAAATATAGTGAAAAAAGATGTTTAAACAAGTACAATCTGAGAAGTATCCTGCATAGTTAAACTGAATGTGTGTCTTTGGAACCTCAGTAAGCCATGAGGAAGCTGTGTGTCACTGGAAGGCTCAGAAGTGGAGGTGGGTCAAAACTTTTGAATTTTGAAAATAGGGCAGTAGGACCCTGAGGCTAGCTCAGTTGGTCAGTGGTGCCATCATTGTGGGTTTAATCCCCATAGGGGCCATTCACTTAAGAGCTGGACTCGATGATACTTGTGGGTCCCTCTCGACTCAGAATATTCTCTGTGTTTGTATCTTTGTTCCTAAACAAACAGCTGGGGCAGAGGTAAAATGTACCAATAATTTCTGTGTGTGTGTTTAATTCACTCCATAAATATGCCTTATGCCTGTAGCCCACAGGGACAGCATAAAAACACATGCCATTCCCCTTGGGGACCTTCGTGGCAAACTGCAACAGAGACCTAGCAGGAGTTCTTTCCTGTGAACCATGTAGTTATTGGACTACATATTTTTTGAAAAAATGGGTTTCTGAAAACATCTTAAGTTCTGTCTACTGTGCCATGGTATCATCACTCATGCAAACTTGGGCTGGTTTATGTTATGGTAAGTAACTACATTATCAAGACATATCAAAATTATTTCAGATTTTAAATAATTTTTCGTTGATAATTACTAAAAAGATCTGATCATTATGAATGTGAACACTCATAAAGTTGTATGAAAGAGCTGGCATGGTTTGATAGGCTGCCACTTGAATCTAACAGTTCTTCTCACATTCTGTTTGGGTGGTAAAGCTAAAAGCAAATGAAAGTTCAAATAAATTTTCTTGCATTTTATTTCAGGAAAGCTTTTAAAAAATTGGTTGTAATGGATTAAATCTTAAAGATATGCCAGAAGAAATATGAAATTTGGCTTCATGAATTACTTGTACACACAAATCAAGTAAAATAAGAGCTCATGAATTACTTACTCAGGGCTAGCTGAAAATCAGTAAGTTGCCTGTAACACATACATAAGCATTTTCTCTGTGATGTGCTGACATAATGATTTTCTTTGTGAATGAGAGCTATGATAGTTTGAAATTAAAAAATCAGTTGTCCTTGGGGTTTATTTAAATATATTATTTAAATATCTTCCTCTATTTGAAATAAAGAAATACATTGACAAATGCAGACACATGGCCATACTAACTAATTAGGAAAACATTACAGAATGCGGCAAATAGCTCCAGGTATCCTTGGAGATTAAAATTATTATTAAGCTAAAAATACTTTGTGAAAATTATTCAATGCTAAGTAAAACTTGTGAAATGAAAAAGAGGAAAAATGCTAATATTAATATTTAATGTAGTAAAATTAATTTCCAAATTAAGGACTAAACATCATCCATCTGCCAGAGGGACAAGTAGTCCTTGTATTCAAAATCATTTGCAAATTAAGTTGGCCTGAAATACTGACTTTATATCCTTTTAGAAGAAAAAGGATAGTAATTGAAATTCAGTTTCTTTGCGAGTAGAAAACTGCTTTAGCAAATTTGTGAACCAAGAAAAATTTACATTTTCTGAAATAATCAATATTTATGAACCTACACAGTCACCTTTTTGGTGCAATACTGTGAATGTCCTAAAACAATAATTGTTAATAAATTATAACAACAGAATTTTGTCCCAGTGCAAGCTTTGAGCAAGACCTGTCATAGTGGCAAACCAGATGATCTTACTTAGATCTGTAACTACTTCCTTCTCTTTTATCCCAGCAGAAGAACTTGAGAAATCTGGGCAACTTCGAAGCATCTGTGATGAGGATTTTTGGACATGTTCACAGGCAGAGCAGACATGCAAAGCAGGTGAATCATTACCACTTGAATTTTTGCCACACAGTGCTCCTTGCATCGTTGTAATTGACCATAAGTTATCTACATATCATTTCAATGATAAATGCCTTTAACATACCCTATATTGTCTTCAGCAGCTTGGTGAGTCATGGTAAATAAGCAATGAATCTCCATGCAATAGTTTGTTACTTTATGTGTGTTTATTTTGCATTAATTTAAAAACTTTCATAACTAATTGTTCTATGGAGTTCAATGCAAGCAATAACATAACTTAGTTATATATTGAATTGAAACCTACCAACATCCTTACTTGAAACCTAGGATCAGTAAGTAAGAATTAATGTGAACTGTGCTTCAGCAGAACCAACCAAAAAGTCATGGTATTTTAGGAAGGATCTGTCTTAGAGAACATGTAGAAGGGAAGCTGAGAAAATCAAATCCAGGTAATTACATGAATTAAATTTGTTTTCTTATTCTATTGGATATTCAGGGTATTTGTCTTTACAAAACCAAAGAGCAAAAAATTGGATCCAGAAGACTGTATATGAACAGTAATATTCTGGTAAATACTTCTGTGCATTCTGAGGAATGTGTTTTTAATTCCATTTACAGAAACATCTCAGTCACCAGCATGCAAATTTCTCCAACATGGGGACAACCATAAATGAGTTGTCTTTATTTCCATTGGAACAATAGAATCTAGAGCAAGAATTTTCACAGAGAAAAAAACAATACTCAGAACTGCTAAAAGCTCATTAATCCAACAGAATGAGTAATAAATCTACAAAATAACCAGCTGTGTAGACTCTATCTTATATCTTACAGCTTTCAAAGTCATCAGGAAACAATTAGCAATAGTATGCAGCAATAATTTGCAGCATTATTATTTACTTCTCGCTTCAGAATACTGCATTCAGCTGCTCGCACATTAATGCACAGCTGGTTTGCAAGAGATGTGCAAGTTTTTGAAATTTAAGATAAATGGGTTAATAAAAAGTTTGACTACATTAAAAAAACCCAACCAAAACAAAACCAAAAAAACTCTTCCCAAAGTCAAAAATGTCAAGTAACAAAACAAATAACAGCATAAACCCCAACCAATCAACCAACCAACTAAAAAAAAAACCCAGCCAAAACCAACAAAAAAACAACCTCACAGAAAATTGCAGCCAAAAAGCTGTAAATGAGTGTCACTAGTCAACAAAACTGAGGATATCATAAGAAGAGAAGTTATGTAATACTGGTTTTAAGCTCTTCCAGGTATTATACACAGGAGTCACTGAGTTTGACTAGTATATCTTAGAAATATTTTATGACTTTTATTCTTTTTGTAGTATGGAAGTTGATAATTTTGGGTTTCTAAAGCACACATGTTAATTGATTTCAGTTTCTAGGAAATCAGGCATACAAAATGCAGATTGAGATAATAAATTAATTTTAAATTTACAGTATGAAGAGGACAAGCTTGAAGCGGATCATAATTGTGGACAAGTAAGAGCAGTACACAACAGATCGGGTGTAGGCGAGTATAGCTGACAGGACCAAATGAGGACCTTAAATGAGGAGGGTAAACTTTATAAATGTTAAAATGTAAAATTATACAAAGGTGAATGTGAGAGGTGGTATTTGAAAAATTATCACATTCTTGTGAACTTAATATTAATAAACATTCACATTATTTAGGAAAATTCTAGCTTTTGAACTTTTAGAAAAATCTATACATTCTGAAAAAAAACAGAACATTATATGACATGCAGAGTTTTACTGCCCAGGTAAATGATGCTGTATTTCTTTCTGATGTGTTCTCTTAACAAGGAATAAGAAAACCCACCCAGAACGCACACAAAGCTTTTCATTTATTTCCCAGGTTCTTTTACACCACATAGCATTTGGTAGGAAGAAGTGTAGATAATATTTCACCGTGTTTTTTTCAGAATTTACATGAAAAAGATGTCTAGTTAACATTTTTGTCAAGCAGATGTAAGAATACATATGAATGAGGGTTGTTAGTCACAATAAATGTCAAAAACTATAAATCCTATTAAAGGAGTGAAACAACAGTAAATTTCCTAATGGTGATAGTGATGCAAGATCTTGGGCTGCTAGAACTCTAAACTCTTGTCTTTTATTTGATTCAGGATTTCCTAGAAAAAAGCCTGAGAATAGTTGTCATTAAGATGTAACTTCTCTCTTATGGATTGAAGTGCAAAAGATATGAATACTGAAATACAAAAGATACCCCTTTTTAAATGCGTAATTTGTCTCTTTTCACTCCTCCTTAATGTTCAAGTTAATGGGACATGGCTCAGAAGTATTTAAGATGTTCTCATTTTGCTTCTTTTGCTGACTACTTATATAACTAAATAATAACCATAAGGATGCTCAAAATTTGCAGGCAGCCTGGAGATAGAGATGGAGAAATTAATTTTTGTTTGTCCCTGTACCCTGTATCTGCTGTCTTTGTTATCATCTAGTGCAGTTTCTGAGTTGGCAACCCAATTGCATGTTGCTGATGTGTTATACAAGGAAAGTCACAGAATAAATTATTTTAAAATATGGAAGTATGGAAGGATTTAGATAAGAACAGTAGATGCTTAGCTTAATATAAGTAATTTAAGCTTGTTTCTATGTGCTAATAAATGTAAGCTTGTATTTTGAAATGTAGAAGGATTTTTCCTTCCTAGAAAGAAATTAGAGAGTTTTAACTTTGAACAGACAGATAGTTGTCATCTACTAATATTCTTGGATATATTTTTCAGTTACTTTGGCAATTTATGATGGACTCAAGTTGTAGCAGCAGTTCTAAATCACTGGTTGAAAATCTCTTGAATGTCACCTGTACCTCTCATAAATAATAGAAATCTACTTCTAAAAATGAAAGATGTCCAACTTGAACCAAAAGGCAGTGTTTTAATTCTAATCACATCAAAACAACACTCATTAGAAATTACAAAAAAACCTCAAAGAGTGCTTTTTATTCTTGTGGATCTCAGTATAATTTCTTATCTAAGTATTCACATGATATATTGGTTTAAAATGTACCTATATCATTAATCCTTATTATTAACTCTTCTAATTTAAATATATGTATATATCTTAAACAATTTTTTCTAATGAATGCTAAAAAGGTGAGATTTATACTACATCATGAAATGCAATTTTATCTATAAAATCCCTTCTTGGTAGTGTCTTACCATATGTAAATTAAAGTAAAACTAGGGTTATGCCAAGGAGCACTAGTTTCCAACAATTTAACCTTGGTGAGGATTAGGACCATTTTGTGGTGAGTAGGGGGCAGTTATAACTGAAATAATTTTGGATATGGTCATAAGAGATATCCAGGGCTAGTACTGTTAAAATGTACCATAGTCTTTGCATCCTCTGACTTCCTAGCTGCTTCCTTCCCAGACTCTACAGAGCAGTCAGAATTTTTTTCTCCATCTAAGCCTAACTCTGGAGGCATTGTGAATTACTGGCACAGAAAAAAAAAGCAGAAATGCCTTTGAATTAATATTTGATGGTAGGATTGCAAGAAATGAAATCTGTTCTATGTCCTGATTCAACATGCATGTGCATCACAGACTCAGTCCTGGGCAGCATCTAATATGTGGGTGTCTTAATACTGAACATCACACACAAACCAAACGCAAATCCTGCCTGAGCAGCCTAATGGCATTCTGCAGTGGAATGACAAGTGAACAGTGGCAGGACTAGGGATGTCTTTCATCTGGACTTCTGGAAAAGTCCCCAAAACTTCCTTCACTCCAGACTGGAGAGAGATGGATTTGACAAGTGACTTGCGGTTGCATAAAAGCTTGGTTGGATGGTCACATCCAGAGGGTGGTGGACAATGGCTCAGAGTCCCAAAGGACATCAATAACAAGTGGTGTCCCTTAGGGTTCCATACTGGGACTGCTGTTATTTAATATATTTGTGACATACACAAAGAGATCATGTGCACCCTCAGCAAATCTGCAGAAGATACCAAGTTGAGTGATGCAATGATACTCCTGAAAGATGGGATGTCATCCAGAGGGACCTGGCCAAACTTCAGGAATGGGCCTGTGGGAATCTCATGTGGTTTAACAAGGCCAAGTGCAAGGTACTGCAGCTAGCACAAGGCAACTCCCAGTATCTATCAAGGTTGGGGGATGAAGGGATTGAGAGCAGGCCTGCTGGAAGGACTTGGGGGTGCTGGTGAGTGAGAGACTAGACATGACCCAGCCATGGGCACTGACAGCCCAGAAAGCCACACGTGTCCTGGGCTGCAACTAAAGCAGCATGGCTAGCTGGATGAGGGAGGGGATTCTGTCCCTCTGCTCTGCTCTGCCCTGGTGACACCTCACCTGCAGTGTTGCATCCGGATGTGGGGTCCCCAGCACAGGAAGGCACCTCTTGGAGAGAATCTAGAGGAGGTCCCCAAAATGGTCAGAGGGATGGAGCATCTCTCCTACAAAGATATAGGGCTGAGAGAATTAAGATTGTTCACCTGAAGCAGAGAAAGCTTTGAGGTCATCACATTACAGCTTTCCAGTACCTGAGGAGAATCTACAAGAAAGATAGAGAGAGATTTTTACAAGGGCATGTAGTGACAGGACAAGGAGGAATGGCTTTAAACTGAAAGACAGTAGATTTAGATTTCATTTTAGGAAGAAATTATTTACTATGAGGGTGGTGAGGCACTGGAGCAGATTGTCCAGGGAAGTTGCGTGTGACCTGTTCCTGGAAGTGTTCAAGGTCAGGTTGCCTGGATGTCTGAGCAACTTGCTCTGGAAGGTGTCCCTGTCCATGGCACAGGAGTTGGAACCAGATGATCTTTAAGATCCTTTCCAACCCAAACCATTATATGATTCTATGATATAAGATCATCTGCAATCTTGTTATGTAATTGCCATGAATTGCTGAAAGTTTCTATATGGAGATCATGTTCTTAAAAAGTATTATTTACTATTCACCCCAAAACTTTTAAAGTCCGAGGCAACACAAGTAGGAAGACTACTGGAAGATTAATGAAATGTCCCTGCTCTTGTTTTACACATGCAACCCTGTATTGCTCTAGAACTGCAACACATATGTAACATGGCACTCTTTAGTACTATCGTACACTACTAAATCTAAAAGCCAAAGATACCTTATGGCCTGGATTTGCATATATATAAACATTTAAGAAATTTCCGTAGATGGATGTGAAATGACAAATCTCTTCTAACTAATTCGCAGAAGAAAATTTGTAAGAAGCTCTGAAAAAAGGGAAAAGTATAATACCATATTCCTCTTAACTAAATGTGTGGACAATAAGAAGCACTGGAAGTGGTACAGGAAGTGTCCGTTGTGGGATTTTTTCTAATGAATGTGATTATTCTTCCATTACCTAAAAACTGTTGTGGGATTTGCTTCTCAGAGGCTCTTATACCCTTCAGCTTTGCTTGCAAGCTTTTCCATATGGCAATTTCTTTATGCATAAAATCCATCTTGCACTTCCTGGAGAGAGATCCAGACCTCCTGGATCTACTGTCTTTAGGCTAAGCCTTACTGACCTTCTAGAGGTGGAATCTGGATCTCTTGATCATTCTAAAGTTATTCTTTATGCAGCTTCTGTGACAGCCTATATAATAAATATAATAAATATAGTAAATATAACAATTATATTATATTATATTATATTATATTATATTATATTATATTATATTATATTATATTATATTATATTATATTATATTATATTATATTATATTATATTATATTATATTATATTATATTATATTATATTATATTATATTATATTATATTATATTATATTATATTATATTATATTATATTATATTATATTATATTATATTATATTATATTATATTATATTATATTATATTATATTATATTATATTATATTATATTATATTATATTATATTATATTATATTATATTATATTATATTATATTATATTATATTATATTATATTATATTATATTATATTATATTATATTATATTATATTATATTATATTATATTATATTATATTATATTATATTATATTATATTATATTATATTATATTATATTATATTATATTATATTATATTATATTATATTATATTATATTATATTATATTATATTATATTATATTATATTATATTATATTATATTATATTATATTATATTATATTATATTATATTATATTATATTATATTATATTATATTATATTATATTATATTATATTATATTATATTATATTATATTATATTATATTATATTATATTATATTATATTATATTATATTATATTATATTATATTATATCTGCAGCTACACTTACTGTCTATAATTAAGACATGTTAGATGCCTAGTATTAACTCTGATGTGTAAACAAAAGTTCAGTATGGAAATGACTGTACATTCCATGCATAAATTAGTATTGCACCTTCAAAAGTTATGTTAGACAAATTATTTTCAGGTCATTTATCAAATTCTTAAAAAAAGGCATTATTATTTAAATGCATTATTTAAGTAATATTAAAAAAAATACATCCAAATTCTCCTAGCATATGTGCAAAGGCACCATTTAGATCAGTTCTTACAGAAGAACCAAATACATGAAGCTAAAAATATGATAAATACTATACTCTGTGTTACTATTCAAATTGCAGAGGTCTGATAAGATTGGAACTCTGGAACTGGATGAACAAAACAGAACACTGATTTACAAATAAATGTCTTTGTGCTGTTTTAAGATAGAATAGCTGTGATACCATTGTCACTTTCCTTTTCATTTGTGATTAAAACAAGAAATATGCAAATAAAGGGAAGAGAAGTAGCATGAGAAAACACAACGCTGATGTTCTGATAATTATTGAAAACCTTCTGGTGCCTGCTGGCTATATCTGGCGCTGAAAATTTGTAAAAGGTTCCAAGTGACCCTCCAAATATGCACCGCCGAGCATGTTTCAAATATTTAAATCAAGAGATACTTTAAAAAATCTTTTGAAGTTCATTATTTAGGTATTATCTTATTAGTAGAATTATACATGGGGAATAATTTTCCTGACTAAAGCTAAAATTTATTGTATGGCTACGGAATCATTTGCTGATTTGAAAAATTGGTTTGTGTAGTGTTTAGTTGCAGCCTTACATTGTTCTATGGATCTTAAACACATTAGAATGACTCAAGTTGTTTTCTGGACACTTCTGACATTTGGTTTGTCAAAGAGAGAATGAGAGACTGAGACAGAAAAATGTTATTAAAAATTTACTATGAGTAATTTAATTTTTAATAATTCTTCACCAAAGATGGCTCAGATACATTTCTTACATCTCTTTTTAAATATTTTTTTATTGGAAAAATATCCCTAACTCAGAGATCTGTGGGATTCCAATAATGAAACACTATTACACATCTGTTATACATTCTTTGGGATCGGATGGTTTTATGTTCTGAGGCTTTTTGTCTAACAAGTAATTGTCATCTTTTCATAACTTGCAAAGTTTAGTTTCACATGAAACCAATCAGGTGAGGTGGCAGGGAAATTTGGATGAAGAAAATTCTAAGAACAAAAAGGGGCTGAACTTCTGTTTAGGATAAAAAACTTGACTCCCTAAAGGTCATAAAAACACTTTCACCTTTTGCAGCTATGTCTCCAGCAGATTTTTTTTTCTTTGGAAAGCTTGCTGGGATATTAAAGAGAAAATCTTTAATTATAATCACATATTCTAAATTAACCAATTCTTCTGGCTGGTTGAAAATATTGAAAATATTTTCATTTTATATGAAAAATAGATACATCTGCATTAAGGAATTATATAATTCTAGACAAACTTTTGATACATTTTCTCCTTACATCAGAGGCAGTACATGACGAAGAACATAGACAAAGGTCACATCAGGTACGATGGTTATAACAGTGGTGTCGGGACATGCTTTGGTGTGCTTCAGTGGAATAATAATTGCTAGAAGATGCATTTCAGGAATTTTTATTACCATTTGTTGTTTCACCTGGGAGGAAGAATTTAAAAAACAAAGCAAAAAAAATTTCTTGCCTCACCTATGTGACTCCTCCAAAATATAAGAGCTTTTTTAGTACATTTTAATAGGACAATTTTTATATTTAAGACTTAGCTTATTTCTTACCAAACATTCTGTGAAAGCCATTCAGATCACTACTGAAGTAGTGGTTTAAAACAATTTTTATCTTTTATTGAATAATCTATTTTCAGTTGAAGAAATGATTTTCAATTATGGTCTTTGGTGGAGAGCTTCAGAAATACTTGCTCATGTGCTATTTTTTTCCCCCAATTTTAATCCAAATTTTATTCTACTTTGCATTGGGTCAGACTGAATTTACTCACACGTAGATCATCAGTCTGATTTTCATGTTTTGATTCAGAAAATGAGAATGTTTTTCAGAATAGATATTAAGAAGAATTCCACATTACTTGAAAAACTTGGATTTTACTTCTTCAAATGAAGAGTGTTTAAAAAAGGAATAGATGATTCTGAGGATAACTTTTATGGTGTTAAACAATCTCTTAATGTAAAGAAATTTCTATCTCTGTCATGGATCCATAAAGAATTTGCATTAATTATAATTTTTTAGAAAATTTTAGTACCCAAAGTATCAAGCTTCATCCTCAGCAAAATGAAATACTTTTCTTACATAATTAAACTTTTTGCTTCAGACTTCAAAAAAATATTTCAGTACGAGCTGCAGTGGCAACAAAATTAAAAAATGGTGTGATTTTATAAGGTTAATTTTAGCCAACCTAAACAATGTTGTTGATTTTTGAATACCTCAAATTTATTCTGTTTTCTGACTTTTGTCTTAAAACATGAAACTTTTTTGCACTTCCTTTCTCCCCAAAGAAATGCATTTACAACCCTCCCCAGTAAATAACATTATTAACAACAAAAGGACTTTAATGGAACCTCTTGAATATTCAAACTTATTGGCTTCCAAATCTCTTGTCTAAGATATTTAGGAGATATCTAGAGAAAAAATGCATCAGGCAAAACTTCAGTCTTTGTCTGGTCTGAGTGGAAGGGATACAGTGGAAATCTGATTAGAACTAAGAAACAGATGTGATCCAATCAAGTTTTTGTGTTTATTTAGCAACTGAGTGGAAGAAAATTTTCACTCACTCAGGCAGGAGTTTATATACAAAGTAACATTTGAAAATGAGATTTGGCATCCAAAGTCACCTGAGAGTTTCTAAAAAAATTACTTCATACATCCCCAATCTGTGAACATGAATGAGAGTGTTAGGAGCAGGCTGAGTTACAAATCAGATCCTTACAGATCACAGCACACCCAGGGCTCTTAGTGTTATTCAATCTTTCCTGTGAAACTACCTAAAACTGTTGAAAAATATCAAGGAAAAAGAGGATTACTACACTTGTGCAACTTTTTAACCATGATGTAACTTGTTAAATTTTTATACTCGGTTGCCTATAAAAACATACATTTGGTTTAATTAACAGAAAAATTGTTGCAGTTAATACAGAAACAGTGTTTGTTAGTGAATATTTCTATGACATTTTAGAGAACAAAGATATTATACATTATTTCAGTTTGTATGTCACAGATTTTCTGTTTTATATTGCTTATAAACCTGGAATGTACTTTTGATTTAGTACCTGATCTTCCATAACATAATGCAAATATATATATATAGAGAGAGAGAACAGAAAATTGTTGGGAATTTTACCTCACAAGTGTTGACAAATAATGGCAGACATTGTTAAAGCATATTCCAAACTCTAAGTACATCAGAAGTAACAAAAGAAATGCCAGGGAAAGATGATGGACAACAAAAAATAATAAAATTAAGTAAATGGTCCAAGAGAAAATAAATCCCAAAACCAAACAATCCATATTTTAATACTTTAGCTCTATTGCAGAATACTCTTGCACAAAGAGAAAATCTGCTGATTCCTGCTGTCAGGAATGTCACAGTGATGTTGCACAGGATTTGACAGCCCAGCATTTCTCAAATGCAGAGGCATTGTTTTCTAGGTAACATTTTTGAAATACATGAAACAAATATATAACACCAGGCAACAGACTTGACCTCTTCTACTTTTCATTTTTTTCTCAGTATTTTTACCTTCTAACATGCAGAAACAAATTTGTTAATACATGTCAAAAATGCTGGAAACAAACCCCGGGGTCAAGTTCAGTGCATAGAATATATGAATCTGTAATTGCTGCCATATAGTAAAATTAAGAAACAATGACCTGGAAAAGAAAATATTCTGTAGGAGGTAGCACAAGTACTTGTCAGGTTGCATAAGCATGTGTCACTTGTGAGAATTCAGAACATAAATTTGATGCTGACATTTACATAGGGTTTTTCATAAACTGATTCCACTGATTGCTCTGCTGAGACAAAGCTCATGTAAGATTGCATTTTTTCAGATTTCCTCTTAAGTATTTAAGTTATGAATTCTGAAACTTCCTAAAGAAAAATTGGATTTTTTCTGTGTAATTTCCTCTAAGAATTGAAGCCATGACATGAGGCAGTTTCGCTAAAGTGAGGAACCTCAGAGTAGGTCTTTCATCTCTAGACTTTTTTCCCTCCATATATTTGCATATGAAAACATTCTATTGCTTTTTAAGGTGATTCCTGTAGCTTTTCCAAAATTAATTAGGAAATTCTTTTGTTTCTGTGTGTGTAATCTCACTAAGATATTATTTGATTTCAATTGTATTCAGTATTATTTTGTATTCTGTTATATTATGTCATTTGTGGGTTCAACACTCTATAATTAATAAACTGTAATTTAAACCATTGTGTGAAATTTAAAGGTATGACAGTAGAGACCAGAATTTATATTTGAAAATACTAGATTAAAAGTAATGGCAATTACATATACTGTGAACTTTTATCTATTCAGATGCTTAATTTAAAAAAAGTCTTCAATAGAAAACTGATTCTAATCTTGATTACACATTAATTGGAAAAAAATCAATATATATTCATATATTTTGAAAAACAAATTCTATACTTACTCTTTTTTATGATTGTCTACAACAGGTAAACTGAAAAAAAAATACTTATAACCCCTCTAAAGACCATGCCTGATAGTGTTTATTGGTCAGAGCATGCTCTAGCTTGTAAAAGTCACATCCTAATTTATCAGTTTTCTCAGGGGTCTTTCTTTCTTCTACACAGCTGCTGTATGACACATTTCATGGTTTTAGTTTCTAACACAATGTATCAGTCCTTTTCCCTACTAGCTGTGCTTCAAAGATTTTATCTATTTCAGCTAGAACAATCTCTCCCTGTGGGTTATGAAACAGAGATTAAAAACCATAAGTGATGCCACTCTGTTTAGGAATGCCTATTCATCACCTTTATTCCCCAAACTCTATGATGGCTGACTCTCATTTTATTAATCCCTCCAGTAGAAGAATCAGATCACAAACTGTCACAATAATTTCAGGCAGAATTTACTGCAGAATGTGGTTGTAGCATTGGAACTAGATGAGGAGAAATAGAAAGATCTTCAGCATTAGTTAAATAAATAGTAAAAGATCCTTTATGTCCTCTGGCACAGAAGTTAGCTACTAGAGGAATATTCTTCAAATGCATAGTTAAAACAAAACACATACTCATGTCAATATAGATATAATATGAAGGAACATGAATGGGTATTTATTCCAAGTAAATATTTACTTGCTATTTCTACACTGAACCCTGAACTTCCCCTATAAATCAATTTTTTATTAGTTTTCTCTGGTTTTGGGTTTTTTTTCAATTTTTCTTTCCACACAAGTAACACAGTGACCCAACATGCTGGTTCAGTATTGCATTTGTTTTAGCATAAAAAAAGTTGTGCTCTAAAGAACTGATAAGCCAAACTTTGGAATGTATTATTTCAATAGAGGATTTTGTGAAGAGGATAGTGACTTCACATTAGGATTTAGACCAAACTGCATTTCAACAGAACAGTTTTTCAATCAGAAAATTAATTTTCTATGTGGGATATTTCACCTTATTTGATATTTTTGCAAGCAATGTATAATTTAGCTGTTAAAACGGGGATGGAATTCATATTAATACACTCAGGTAAAGTGTGTAGCTGTCTGAGCAACAAGTAATTAACCTCTGGTGGGCTGTGTCTCTCTGCTTTCCCCCCAGATATTTCTAGAAAGGACTTTTTTTTTTTTTTTTTTTTTTTGGAACTCCTGTTTTCCTGGTGTCTCAAACACATGAAGCCACAAACTGGTCTTTGAGTTTAATGGATTTGATGTCACTTTCCATAAAAGGAAAGAAAGGACTAATTGTTCTATTTTTAAAAGGAATGAAACCAAATAACAGTTGGTTAGTAATTTAAATAGTATGATAAAATATATTTTTGCTCATTTGAATATTAATTGAAAAGCTGTCCTCATGTTCTACAGATACATCTGTGTGCCTAAAAAGAAGGTGCTAAATATGCCCTTAGGAGACATTCATTTTACTGAGAGTGTTTCAGTTTAAAAAGACAATTGTACAAGCTATTTAAGTAGATATGATTTTAATAATTGTATGTTGTCCTTTCTCTCAAGGAAGTCAACAGCTCTTGCCAGTTTGGTGTTGGAAAAACTTACTGAGAGTCCCTTCCAGTGCTGTGTCCAAGCCATTTATGATGAAGATGCTGAAGTGCACAGGGCCAAGGATGGAACCCTGCAGAACCCCACCAGGGACAGGTCCTCAGTTTGATGTCACCCTATTCACTGATGTCACCCTTTGTGCCTGACCCGTGACCCAACTGCTCACTCATCACATGATGTGTGTATCCAGCTGTGAGCTGGATGTTTTATTCAGAAGGATCCTGGGAGGGGCCATATCAAAACCTCTGCTGAAACCAAGCAACTTATCTTGCTTGATGAGGTGGATTACTGTGTCATGAAAGGAAATCAGATTTAACAAGCAAGATTCAAATTCCATCAGAGGTTTTGGATTCCTGAGCTGATCTCTGGCTACACAAAACCATCTTTGCATTCTTCCAGGCTAAATAAAATGAACTTTTCTTTTTCTGATCTCTCTTGAATCCTCCTGGAGGCCAGTGCATGAGTGGCTGCATGATCTTTAGTTGACAACTAAAATACGACACCCTGGGTTAGGAAGGCGAGCACGATGGTAGATGAATATTTCTTCCTCCGCAGTGTAATGTTTTGTTCATCCTGGGAAAAGGGAGGACCTTTTTCTTCCGATCTAAGAAGTTTCGAAATTTGCGAATATCCAACCTTGGACAGATGTTTGTTTGTTGCAGCTGTGTGATTTTTGAATATAAAAACGGTGAACCACAAGCTTCCAATTAAGGTCTTTAATAAGTCTGATTCCAGTGTTGACAGAAGGCTAGATCTTAAGAGCAGCTGGTGAGAGAGCAGCCTAATAATGTTCTCAGCTTTCTTTCAAAATTGTATTAAGTGAAACATTTATTGGATACATGTTAGTGTCTTTGGTGACCTTGTCTAAGATTTTATCTTTTGTGTGGGTGCGCTAATCCAGTGGGTCTAGAGACATGTGTGGTGACCTAAATCAAAATTTATGGGAAAACATAGGTTTGGAAAGGGTTTGAAAGACAAATGGAAGGAATGTCCTTTGAAGTACCGAATGATAACAGAATTTCTATTTCTTTTGTCTTTTTAAAAAATAAAAAAAAATAAAAATATGTGTGGCATTTTTTGCATTTATTATCTTTCCTACTTATCACTCAGTTATTGTCATTAACTGCTTATGAAGCTTTACCAAATAAAGTCTATGGATAATACAATACAGAGGTTTATATATGGCTTTCAACACACAAATAACCCTACTGACATCAGGAAGAGTGAGTCATGTGTAGAAAGGTTTTAATTTTGATTAGGAGTGCACTCCTGAAAGCACTTTTCTGACAGTTACTCTTTTTGTTGCTGTACATTTTCACACAGCCTTGAGCGCATAAATTTGGTTCCTGGTGTAGGATATAGAATTAGAAGAGGTTTTAGGGATACATTTAATAGAAAATCCACAGATCTATTGAAATTTTGTGGAATACACTGATGTTAATTTTTATGTCAGTTTTAGTAGCTATTGTCCCCATTTCTTTTTCTCTCTTAAGCTGATCTTTGTAACATGTTTTTCCTACTTCCTGTTTTTTGTTTCAAAAATTAAATTTTCGCCATATGATCAATAAAAATCATGGAGTCATGAGATAGACTTTGAAGAAACAGAAGATAAAATTAGTCCGATTAGCCAAAAAATTAACTTAAAAGAAAAGCACCCTGTGTTGCATCATTTTAATTGTGTTTAAATAAACTGGTTACTATATATCTATGTAAGTCCAGGAAAGAGGGGGGAAAAATTTAACATAATTTCAAACACTATGTGTTCACAGGGATTTATTTTACCTCAGTGATTTTATAGCAGATTTATTTGTTTTAAAAAAAAAGTATCACAAGGCACATTTTAGAAAGGAGATAGCCTGAAAAAAATGCAATAAGCAATTTTGTCCCTTGTTTATTTTTTACAGCTGTAGTTTCTTATTTTACTATAGAACTGAAATTAGTTAAATTGAGTGAGAATTGACAAAACAGTCAAATTTGGAAGAAATAGCTGAATAAAAAAAGAACTAAAGAATGAATCTGATATCATACAATCATTACAGAAATTGCACATTAAACTACTAAGAAATGGGAAAATTTTAAATGGCTTCAGTAATTTATTGCTTTCCAATGATCTTTCAAGAATGCACAAAAAGACATTTTCTCAATTTCTTTTAAAGTGCTAGGCCCAATGTTGAGTATTCTGTCTAAATGTAATGCAAAGAAGAACTCAGGTTTTTCTACCCAATATTTAGGATGAAGCCCTAAGCCCTCTAGCCTCTCCTCACAGGGTCAGTGCTCCAGCCCTGACTACCACCATGCTGCTCTGCAGAGCTCAGTCGGGTTTCTTGATGTCTGTCTGGTACTTCTGGGTGCAAAACTGCACCACTACCTCTGGTCTGAAGAGAGAATGTCCTCTCCTGGTAGCCACCCCAGCTGCAAATCACACCACTGAGCAGGAATTTGACAGAGCAGGAAATTCTGCTTTGTGACTACAGAGCAGGTTTAATCTCATGAGGTAGAATAGAAAAATACACCTCTGTCTCAAAATATGCCATGCTTTCCTTACAGAGAAGACAAACCAGACAATCAGTGCTCTCATGCTCAAAAAATTTGCTGTGAAGGAGAACACCAGCACTTGCTTCCTGTAGTTTGGACAGTAAAAGCTAAGTACATAACAGAGTGTAGGACCATAACTTTCAGAATATACCTATTGATTTTAAAGAGCTTTCTAGCAATAATACTGCTCAAGATTGAATCTTCTGCTTGCCAAACTTCATCCATTATCAGTAACATTAGCTGGGTTTAAAAGTCAGTACATGGAATCTAAGTTTTATTGGCCCATTCTTGTGACCCATATAGTGCCTTAACTACTTGGCAAAGCACAATTCCAACTCCTGTTGTATCCTGAGATTTCTGAAAGGCTTACAGATATTTATGACATCACAATGGGTGGAAATGGTACCATATTCTTATATCTTTGCACAGTCTGGTTTAAAGTCAAATAGCCTGGGAATGGAATGCTGTATAAAATTGACCAGCTTCCTTGTGATGCCAAACTCAGACTTTATGTTTCTAGAAAGCAGGTACTGTTTTCAGTGAACTAATAAGCCACTTCATTACATTAAAATCTGCTCTGTAATCTGCATGCCATCTGTTCACTTTAGTCTAGGAAAAAACTCTTTAACTCAGCTTTGTAATTATGTCAAAAATAATTTCAGTTTGTTCACAGTTGTCTTTTCTTTTTGAAAATGTGCATCAAAATAAACATTTGCTTGTGGAAAATGTGTTCTTGATGGTGTCACATGAAAGCCCTACTTAATGGATATCATTGACATACACTCTTCAAGACACAGTAATCTATATTCTCTATAATAATTTTGAAATATAGCTTATGGCTGTTTCTCAGTGTCTCAGTGTCAGGAATAGTGATCTCATACCATGAGGAGAGCACGTTACTTTTATACTGTGCTTATTATAGGTCCAGTCAATGAATCAAATAAAGATACAGCTCTACATTAAGTATCTCAAAGACCATATTGAAAAAAAAAGGAAGTACAGTGAAGTATCTGCTGAAACAGAAAATTCATAACACTCTATCAGGAGACCCCCATTAGTAGCTATAGCTAACCAGTTACCTCAGTTTTCAATCATTCAAGGTCTTTTCTTTCACCTACATATTTTTGTTTCAAGTACATTCTGAATTTTAGCAATTTGAAATGTTTTTCTAACAGTTATCTGATTTATTTGTAAGTAGGGGGGGTATATGAATTTTCTCATTTGACAAGTGTATTTAAGCAATTATTTCAGTTTCTAGGTGTCCATATCTTTGCATTTATTGAAAGCAATCAGTAAATTTGACTTAGTTATCCAGGGGTTTCCTCTATTAGAACACATTCCTCTAGATCACCTAGAAGATCTTTTGTCATATGAAATAATATATTGCAGGTTCTTTTTTTTAGCATCCTAATACAAGTCCTCAGAACTCACTATGGATTGAATTCTCCTTATTAAACAAAATATCCAGGGGGAACATGAAGGCAAATAAAATTATAAAGGTATATGACCTGAATTATATACAATATTGAAATGACATTTCACAGCAAAAAGACATAAAAGAAAGGAAAAACTGCCTGTTTATCCAGGAGTTTGTTCTGGTACTTAGTTTGCATTCCTTTCAACATGAAACATAGTAGTAAGACATTCTGAGCTGTTTTAATCGTGTGACACTTATAAAGAGAGGCTTCAGTTACTGAACTCTTCAAAAAGTAATTAATTCTTTTATTACAGGAAGCTTGTCTTCTTATTTGTTTGATAGCCTCTGGGAACATGTTAGGTTTAGACTAAATCATATGGCAACCATTTTATTAGTCTTTCAAAAAATATGGTCATGTATTCTTTTGATACTCTGAGAACATCTCTGCCCTTACAGAAAAATTGATTGCATAGTATTGCTAGTATTTCCAGCACTTACTATTCATAGCAGTATTTAGAGCTGGCATTTTGTCCTTGAGTCTCAGCTTTATGCTGCAGAATGAGGGCTAGTTGAAAAATAAAGTTACCCTTAAAATTTGTGTAATGTCAATTCCTTCATTAATCTTTAAGTTTATGGAATATCTCTGAAAAGACAGAATCTCAAGTTTTTGTAATTCTTTATACATAATATTCAAATATTTCTTTTAGGAATCTCATAAAGTAAATTACACTGTGGTTCTTGTGCATGTTCACATTTAAAACTTCATTGCTTGGTAGAATAGATCACACATATTGTATAAGAGTTCTCTCTTTTTTTTTGCACGATAAAGGATTTCTTCATGGAATTTGCCTGTGTAAAATTTGTCTGCTCCTAGTCATCTCTGACAATCTAGCTTGAAAATTTTGCTACAGTGTCTATCTTGGCTAGCAAAATTTATGTTAATTCAAAACACAAGGTGGCAAAAGTAAAATTGTAGCACATTTGTCTTAGGCCAGTTTTGTATTGACAGATGTCAGTGGAAAGTACACCTCTCAGTGATTCATGAAGAGTTTAAGTCAGATTCCTACAAAGGCAAGTAGATTTGATTGTAAATGTTTTTATTTGTTGATCACAGGTCCATTGCTACTGTTCTTTTCATTGGCTTGGATTATGGAAGAGGAAGGGTGAATCAGTGTGCAGACATCGCATCACTGGTGACATCTTGGTCAAGCTGAAGGTTTCGCTGCCCACTGAAAGAAGGTTGTGCTAGCTGACTAGCTGTGCTAGAGGTCCCTTCCAAACCAAACCATTCTGTGGTTTATGATTCTGTGTCCTTTCCTTCATGTTTGCGAGTGAAATTCAAGATGATTCAGCCTAGGTCTCTCAAGGTGGTGGTTCCTGCCAATCTTGGGGCTTGTTGACTTGGATTCAGTGTTGTGTTAACAAGAGTTGTATCACCTTTGATTTGTTACTGACTGATGGCTGAACAGTTTAAAATGTGAGATTCAGTGTTTAGTTCTGTCCAAAAAATCTCAGTGGAATAGAGTTAATATACTGAGTACTTTCAGCAAGTTTCTCAATCTTTTTTTTTTTTTTTTTTTAATTTGTTTATTTTATAGTTAAAAAGACATTGCCTCAAATCTGTTTTAATTTCATGTAGGCATTTGATGCATACAGGTTTTTGTTTTCATGGAGCTCATCCTCATTTACCTCCACTGATCCCAGCTGTGGCTCTCTGGTACCTTTTTTTCTCTACTTCTTGATTTGTGGTTGAAGAAGAGGTTTTCCCTTTCACTAGGATACTTTTACCTTAAATCACAAACGTGTACATACTTGCACAGCCACATGCATACACAGATTTAAGCATGCACATATACAAACCCCAGATGCATTATAAATACTGTGACCTTACTTTTTTTTCATTTAAAACATTTAAATGTTTATTCCAGATAACTTGATTGATTAGGAGTCTCGTGTTCTTCTTTTGTAGGTAATTCTTGTAGCATATTTTTGAATTGCCTCTCTTCTCTGATATAATCTCAGGTAAAATCTCCCTTCAAAAGTTTCCACTACTTTGCTAATAAAAGCATTGATAATACGCAAAGGAAAAAAAATCTTTTAAAGAGATTATTTCAGAATAATTTTAAAAATTATTTTTAAATAATTTCTTAAAAAGTAAGGCTTCTAACTAGGAAACTCCATTAAATAATAAAATTATAGAAAAAGAGATAGTGTCTAGCTTATGTAGACAATTCAAGAATTACATTCAACTTAAAAATTGACTCACCTTACTGAGACAATTACTTCTAGCTGAAAAACAGTTATGTGTCCAGAGAGTATGCACAAGTTCAAAGCGAAATGTTTCACAGTATTTTTCATAAGAAGCTGCTTTCTTTCTTTTCTAAGTTTTAGTGTAAATTTTTTTCAGTATTTAATAAAGAACATTAGAACCATGTGTTTCATTTTGATTGTGACATTAGGAAATATTCCCTGGATTTTATTTGTTTTAATATTTTCTGTCATGTCAAGGAGGATTATTTCTTTTTGAAGAATTCTTGGGACTGAACCTTGGTAATGGCTTCTAAAAAGTGTGTAACAAGTACAAAATAATGGTTAGCAAATTCATGGGCTGTCAGCATGAAGTTCTGTAAAATCTGGAAGATTGAGTGCTGGGCAGAGGTTTGTCTCTGGACCTTTTATCTAACATTTAACATTTTAAGAATAATGATGGTATAGAATATTGGTCTTTAACAGTGATTCTGCCCTTATTTAGAATTTGTAAGAGCTTGTGTACCTTGAAAAGAGCTTAATTGCCTTTAAATTTTTATTGAATTTGTAATTATCTCACTGAGCATTATCTAGTGTTAGATAAGAAAAAAGAACAAATATCTTTGATTGCAGTGATACCTTCACATTAAAAGAACAGCTGATGAGGATTCCATACTTTAAAAAACCAGGATGATTATAAATGAACAATTGAATGTATTACTTTAATGTACTGATTTTGAGGTGTCCCAAAATTATTGGATTCCAGTCTGTTGGAATCTGTGGGTATTGATGATTCCGAGATTGTAGAAAGTCTCTGTCTTTCTGCCCCGTTGCCAAAGAAGAAGCCATAATTCGTCTGTGCTGTTTTCAAGGTTGTTTATTCTTGCTTATCTATAACATGTTCTGCTGCCCTGCCGCAGGTCTGTCCTGCAGGGCAGTGTGCGGGGCTCTGCCCCTCAGTGGGATGGTACAAACATTATATACCAGAAACTACGTGTACTAATTGCCAATATCTATCATCTACGTTGAACGGCGTGTCCCCAGCCTAAACCAATAGAAAAATGCCAACGCTACAGTGAAACATGGAGGGCATGAAGAAGGAGAAAAAGGACAAGACACACCCAATTCCTCCATCTTGTCCCCTCTGAACCCCTAATCTAGAAACCTAAAATTTTACTCTTGCACCCGTGTCACACTTAATTATTACTCTTATCAAACACTCAAAGCTTGTAATTCATCCTGTAAGATTGAAAACTCCTCTCCATGGACAGAGATCACAGACAGTGTCTCTCAGGGCTCTGTACAGGGGGGTTCCTGACCCCTGCCAGGGTCCCAGACCTGCCAGGGCAGCCAGAGGGAAGCCCTGGATTCCCACACCAGTCATTGACTTTGTCATGCACATCATATGTATTCAAGACCTCACTGAGTTTGCAAAACTGCATCCATCCCTATAGCACAAATAAAAATGCTCTGACAATGTAACAGCAAAACAGAATTTGCAGGTCATCTGAGAATGCTGCTGACCTTTATCATAGCATGTCTCAAGGAGAGACATTAGTTAGATTTCCTGATTTCTTTCAGATCCAAAAAGCACGTAACGAAGGTTGAACAATTTGATGTTATTATCTACTTGAATTCAGCAGATGGGGGTTGAACATGCATTTCATATATCAAATTTTATCCCTCAGCAAAGGGCAGAGAAAGACTGAATGTAAACATACTCTGTGGTTTCTGCCACATCTGACACACTGTCAACTCTTTTCTGCTTTCTCTTATTTAGAAATAGGGGAACAAAATGCAAATGGTTGTCCAAGACAACCAAGTGACATGAACTACATTTTTATTGTGTCAATGTTTATATCTCATAGGCTTTGTTTTTCCTGATTTCAACAGTGATTTTTGAGACTATTAAGTTTTTATCATAGGATACTTTTCTAGAATACCAGAGAATTAGTAGAGAAAATAAAAAGGATAATATAATCCAATTTCCTTTTTGCTTAACAATGGCAAAACAAAATTTAAGTGCTTCATAAGTAATTCTTTCAGCCTCCTCTACTGAACAGGTACTGAACATGTTGAATTTTATTTTTCACCCTGTTGTGCTGAAAGCTTGTGAAGTGTTATGGAAAAAATGTGCTGTGGAAAGACAAAGCTCAGCATGGAGGAGTACCTGTGCAGGTAATAGTTCACCAGGGATAAACCTTGTGCACACATTAGCATGAGGAACATCAAGCTTGGTACATTGCCCTAAGAGAGGCATGAAACAGAGAATGGAGCAGCATAGAGGTGTTGTGATCATTGTCTGTTTAAAACAATGTAGATAAGAGAAATTAAGACAAAGGAATGATGCAAATGGTGAACTTTGCATCATTCACTTGATAATACATTTTCCTTTTCAATCACCCACATAGGCTAATGAAGTAAAACCTATATATGTTTGACATTATGACTGAAGTCACTCAAACTCCACCTGACCATGAAATGACATGAACTCAAATATTTTCCCTTCCCTCAAAAAAAAAAAAAAAAAAGAAAAAAAAAAGAAAAAAAAAATCAATATAACTTAAGAGAGGAGGTAAAACAGAGGAGACTCTACTTGGTAGAGTCAAAGGGCTGTACCCATCTCTATCCACTGTAACACTGGGTAAACATTACTCTGTAAAAATGCAATTGCTTATGCTTTCTGACACCAGTGGATTCATCAGCAGCGTCTCCTGACCCTTACTCTGTCATTATAGTCAATAAATTGCACTATTTGTGAATCTTGAATCTTGTTGACTGCTTCCCAGGCTTATAGTGTGACCCAAATTATTTGTGCACCTGGGATTGTGAGCATGGCAAAATTTACAGTGTAAATTATGCTATTTGTGTATCTGGCATCTTTACAGACATACTGGAGAATTGCCTACTCTAAAATACTATCTGTGAGAATCTGCTGAGACAAGAGTAAACACTTGTTTAAATTGCGTGTGAAAGAATCTTAAAAACACCAAGGTTTGCTCTCTTTCTTGGGTTCCCCTATTTTGAATCAATTTATACAGGACTTATAACTCTTCTAGTAATTTCTCTTACCTGACAAAACCCCTGTTGTTCTTATTTTCCTCCTCTTCATTTCTATCTCATTTGTCCCATCTGTTTTCAGACAGTACATCTAGTAGTGAATTTTTCAGCTTCCAATTCTGCTACTGTCCAGATGGATGTCATAATAGGCTCTTGTCTCACATTTTACTGCCACATTTGTTCACCTTTCTCTCTGTTTCTGAAGCCCTTCTCCTTAGCTTGTACTGCAATTAGGCTTTGATCCTGGTTGTGAATTAACGAGTTTATGCTATTACAATTTTCATCTTACTTGATTACAGAAATGTGTTTTTCATTCCTGTTTTGAAGATATGATACCAATTTAACATCAGAAGGTGGTTGGTGATTTAGACATCCTCTCTTGATTTCAGGTGGGATTAGTTACTTTTTTCTCAGCAGCTAGTACAGTTCTGTGTGTTGGAATCAGAATGGGGATAATATTGATAGCAAGGAGATGCTTTTTCTTTTTTTTTGGCTAGGTGATGCTTATCCTAGAACAAGGACTCTTTTTTATTTTTTATGAGAGAGCATAGTTGGGACAGATGGCACAAACTGGTCAAAGGGATATTCCACACCATAGAATATAATGCCTAGTATCTAAACTGGGGGTTGAGGTATGTGGACTTTCCTGCAGGAGAGAGTTTAAATAACTCCATTATTAGTTTTTAAAAAGTCAGTATTTTGTAGTACATATGACAACTTCTTATACTATGTTTTCCTAATGAAAGTTTTACTTGCAGTTGGGTAACATTGAGGAACATTTACCACATGCAGCATTGGCTGCCTCATGTGCAAAAACAATCTGCAAATTAGTGAGAATTTCCCAAGGAAATTAATATTGTTTCTAGATGTGTACACCTAAGTATGAAAGATGATTAGCTTAGTGACTCAAGTGCTTGTAAAGAACTTATTTTATCACCCCTAAAACCCATTCTTAATTCACTTAACAGACGATAACTAAATTGTACTTTTTGAAAATTATTTGAATGGTTTTACAATCTCACTGCATTTTGAAAGCAAGGATCAGCAACACATAAAATGTCAGTTATTTAAAAACATACATTTAAAGTAAACTGTGAAGACAGCCTTTAAAAAACAGATATTTGATCTGGAAAGAGACTTTTTCTGGATCAATGGGCTGAGGCTAGTTCAATGAGGTTCAAAGTGCTAGAGGTGCATTTTGGTCACAACAACCCCAGGTAGCAAGATGAGGACAGGATGACTGGAAAGCTGCCCAGCAGAAAAAGGACCTCGGGTTGCTGGTTGACAACTGGTTGAACATGAGCCAACTGTGCTCAGGGACCAAGAAGGCCAGTGGCATCCTGGCCTGTTTCATCAACAGTGTGGCCAGCAGGGCCAGGGCACTGATTGTCCTCCTGCACTGGGCACTGATGACATCGCAGGTTGAGTACTCTGTCTAGTTTTAGACCCCTAAATTCAGGAAGAACATGGAGGTGATGGAACAAGTCCAGAGAAGGGCAGTTGAGCTTGGGAAGGGTCTAGAGAATAATTCATGTGAGGAGTGCTAGTTTTGGACCCCTAAATTCAGGAAGAACATGGAAGTGATGGAACAAGTCCAGAGAAGGGCAGTTGAGCTTGGGAAGGGTCTAGAGAATAATTCATGTGAGGAGTGGCTGAGGGACTGGGGAATGTTTAGTCTGGTGTCGTGGTTTGACACTGGAAAATAATTTTTTTTGGAAGGAAGAGGTCAACCAGTCAGGGGTCAAGTTTGGATACTGACACTTGGGGTGACCAATTGAAGGTGGACACGCCTCTGAGAGCACAGAGGGGTTAAAAGCGGAATTCCCAGGAGAATTGGCTCTCTCTGGTTCCGGTCATGTCAAGGTACAGACCTCCCCCGCCCAACCGGGCTGGGTGGGGGAGGGGAGCCATGTGGCCTGCAGAGGTAGGCCAGGGGGTGAAGGATCGGAACCGAGCTGGGCCAGCTCCTGCGGATGGAAGGGTGGAGAACATCTGGGATGTCTTTGTTCTCCCCCCCACCCAAGCTAGAGGGAAAAGAGATAGAGAGCCAGCAGACACCTGGGAGTGTGCCGGCAGAGGAGAAGGAGAAGGGGGGGGGAAGATGCCCAGCGTGGGAGACTGGAGATGGAGTCCTGGGCTGAGATTTCAGCCATCCGGGGAGTCCGGGAATTTTAACCCTTTCCTGTGAAATGAATGCTTTATGAAATATTACTCCTCCTCAATTTGAAGGAAAGAGAGACAGCCTGGGACCTCAGATGTTCAGAGAAGAAGGTTGGGGGGGGAGATGATGGAGTGGCTTTTGGCTGGACTCTGCTTGTTTACCATAGACTGAACCACTCTTTCTTTCAAGAGAGACTGCATTTTAGGGGGATGCACTGGTGAGCCAAGAGACCTTCTTCAGCAACTACCAGTTCAGGAATGGACAGAGAGAGCTGAGGAGGGTGTGAGGATGCCCTCCATCTTCAGAGAAGAAGAGAAGGAGATCTCTGTCCTTGGACCCTCGGCCCCAGGGGAAAATGGGGGGGACTCTAGTCCCAAATTGTGATACTGGACTGTTGTTCCTGGTGGTCCTTGGCAAAGCATCCTTAAAGGGGCCCTATAAGCAGTCTCTGTCCCTGCACGGTGGTGAGAGCACTGTGACATGGAGAGGAGAATGTCACACTGGCTGGTGTGTCTGGGCAGTGCCACGTGTGACATGGAAACACAAGAGGTGGCAGCTGTGTTTCCTGGGGGTCTATGGTGCGAGGGGGACTCCTCTCTTCCCTGATGGACTCAGTATTGATTATCTTGAAGGGTGAAAACTTGATTAAGGATCCAAATGAGTCTCGCTGTGGTTTGTTGGAGTTGGGTGGTGGAAGGAGGAATGTTTTGGAAGGTTTTCATTTTGAATTTTGTGTGGGTTTTTTTCCTTTTCTTTTTTTTCCTTTTCTTTTTTTTTCTTTTATAGTAGTAGTAGTAGTAGTGCAATAAAGTCTTTCCTTTGTTATTAAGTTTGGCCTGCTTTGCTCTGTTCTTGATTGCATTTCACAGCATTCGATTTATAGTTTGCATTTTCATGGGGTGCTGGCATTGTGCCAGCATCAAACCATGACACCTGGAAAAAAGGAGGCTCAGATATGACCTCACTGCTCTCTACAACTGCCTCAAAGGAAGCTATAGAAAACTAGGGATAGGCTGCCTTTCTTATGAAACTCATGACAGGACAAGAGGAAATGGCTCCAATCTGTGCTAGGTTGGACATCTGAAAGAAGAATTGGAACAGGCTGCCCAGGGAGGTGGTGGAGTCTCTAGGTCCAGAAACATCCAAGGAAAGACTGGACATGGCACTTATTACTGTGGCCTAGCTGACAAGTTGCTTCAGTCAAAGGTTCAATCATCTTGGAGCTCTTTTCTAACCTTAAGGATTCTATAATTTTATAAATTCGGTCTCACAAATTGAGACATTATTTAAATAGCCTGGTAGTTTCAGGTGCAACCCCATTACAGTCAAAATCAAAATTCTCATTTTCATTGAAGGTTGTGGAATGGGGATCTTCCTAAAGTCTAGGATAAAACCAAAACTTCTGGTTGCAGAACTTATATTGCCTGAAGCCCGGCTCTACCATATGGTTATGCCCCTACAGTGTTTTAAATACATGCATATATACTTATATCATCAATATCTGTATAATTGATATAATCTATATCTATATCTACATATCAGCCATCTCCCAGAGCTTTGACTTCTTGCAAAGCTGCCCATTGTTAAAAAGATATGAATGGTGCTGAGACTGGCACTTTAGGTCACAGACTGCAGTGCACTGTGCCGGAAAACAGATGCATATATTTTTGAACCCTTTATGGGATTTGCCCTGTAGACATGCAAGGTATACTCTGTTCAACAATGCTTTATCTTTCCCTTTGTTGTGGTTTAAGCTATGAACTAAGAACTACACAAGCTTACCTTCACCTGGTAGATTTGGGAGACAGTGCGAGGAGTAAAAGTGAGAGCACTCATGGCTTGAGTTAAAGACAGTATAGTAGGTAAAAGAAAAAGAAATGGAATTAATTAAATACTTTCCATGGGCAGGTAGGTGTTCATCCATCTCCAGGAAATCTGGACTCCACCATTTTTGTCTTTGACTTGGGAAGACAAACACTATCACTCAGAAGTTTGTTACAATGCAAAAAGACTGTGCTGTTTGTGTAGAATCACACAAATACTTGGTGTGGTTTACATTGCATTCAATAATCCAAGCATCATTTAATCATCTCACCTATAGTTCTTGTTTTTTTTTTTTTTTTTTTTTTTTTTTTTATTATTTTACTACAAACTTTCCAGCTTCTTCAAAAATGAAAAGATTTTATTGCATTTTCTTATTTTGGCGCTGACTATTTTAAGTTAATAATAATACTTAAAACTCCATGATTTAACTGCCAAACATAATCATAATGACTGTGTCTGACAGCAGGACAGAACATTTTATTTGAGGGTCATTTGAACAGGAGAGAATTTATAGCAATATATAACAGCAACATTCCTTCTTGTTCTTTTGCTATAATGAAAATCGCTTTTTACTTGGTGTGCATAACCAAGGTGGTAATGGTTGGAGTAGTGACAGTACAGGGAAAAATATATTCCCTGTTGTGCAGTAAATGCCATTTTGTAGTTCAAAGTGGACCATAACATTATACAGTTTATTAAGTTTATTCAGCTCTTAGCAAAGTGAGAAAATGTCTCAGGTGCCATGTAGCAAAAAATATTTTTGTGTATACAGAGCAGGCTAATGGAGAAGCCACGAAAAACTGAAACATATTTGATTTTGCTATGCACACTGGACTTATGTAAGGTGGTTTGCACTAGCCAACACATGAGATATTTGAGAAAACTCAGCAGGAAAATGCAAACTGTGATATCATTTTATAGACTTGTCATTATGCAAGCACTGAGAACAGTTTGCATCTGCAGTGAAAATGTATCACTGGTATTAAAAGAAACAAAACAACTTAAAACCTACTCCTTGCAGAGCAAAGGACCACTTTGTGCACAAAATGAGGTGTACGGTATTGCTTTTTCTTTGTCCCTTTATCTAGATTCAATTCTGTTTCTATTAAACAAATAGACTCCCATTAGTTGTACTTCATTATAACTACATTATACTTTCCATGCTTCATTGTGCTTCTTTTAGGTAAAGTGGAAAAAGCCTGTTTCAAACCCTGACTAAATTTAATAGTAAGGACTCTTTGCAGCAGCTTCATAGGTCACTTAGAATCAGTACCTTGGAATTTGAAATATGTTCTCTTTTATAGTAAAAATGGAAACATTTAATTTCAGTCTGTACCAAAATTATTCCGATTAGTTTTTATTTTTCAATTTTATCTTATTAAACTAATTGTCAATTAAAAGAGTGCTAGAGAAAAAGCCTTGAATGCCATAACTACTTGAAGTTCATTATTTCCTTAAGAGAATTTGTGGTTAGAATATGCTGTACTCTGCAAGAATCTTATGGTATTATTCTGGGATTTAGTCTATGCAGAGTATTTATTTATACTGGTGACATTCAGTGTAAATGGGAATCTGAATGGTTGATTCCCTTGTGATAAGCTATATTGTGTAGCAGTCTTCAATGATTATTAAAAAACCAACCAAAACAAATAAAACCCCCTAGATATGTAGGATTTGCCTCCTGGCAGCCAAGTCAAAACCCCCAAAACTCTTTTTAATGAAGTACAAGTAGTTATTTTTATTGCTCAGAGAATCCGTATCCCCTTCCAAAAATCAGGGCTTGCTCTTCTTGCTGTACTGTTCATTCCAACCTACCTGAGCTTCAACATTTCACTGAAAAAAGAATGGATAAGCAAAAAATATTTGTAAAGCTCACGGTGCAGGACAAAACATTTCTCCGTCTGAAGTGCTGAAATTTTTTGATTCTTTAGCCTAGGTGATGCTAAGAAAGAGAGTCACTTTTGCTGGAAAACTTAGATGTACCTGCGAACTGGGCTGCTTTAACAGTTTGGTACTTGAAGTGCTGTTTTGAAAAATGTGCTGTTTTATCAGCGGCTCTGTCAGCTCACTTTGGACAGGAGGGTTGATAATTGTCTGAAGCCATTCACTTTGCTCTTTTTAAAAATAAATCTTTAGCTGCTGGGGTCCTTTAGCTTATGAAGCCTTGAACAGTGAGTGCTCTTTAAAACAGCCATTTGTGATTTGTGTTGAGATGTTTCTCACACCTCAGAACAGAATGCTTGAAAAGATTGCATTGCTTTGTTAGTCCCTAGCAGAGATCTGCATCCCTATAGTAGATCAGCAACCCAGAGCAAGCTTTGAAAAGTGACACCCAAGCAAACAACAGTTTAAGAATTCTCTGATGTTATTGTATTTCGGGTTCTCCATCAATGAAAATAACACCACTTACAGGTTAATTAGCTAGTTCTTGGAAAATATCACAGAGGAAAAAAATTATTTGTTTAAAAAAATTTCATTAACATTTTTTTTCCTGTCTGTGCATTGAATAGACTTTTTAAAGGTGATGAAGACTTTTTATTGGTCAAACCCCTGATACATCTATTAAATTGTTCAGTTATTTCTTATTTAAAGCTACTATAAATATGATTTTATTTCACTTATTACTTTTTGAATCAATGTAGCAGCAAAACTCATTAATTTAAATTTCTGTATTTATAACAATGACCAGGTCAGATCAGTGAAGGCTTCTCTTGCACTTGACTGTTCTTACCAAAGTAATTAATATTCATACAAAAAACCCTCATTGAGTATAAAATCCAAACAAATCCTTAATATGAATCAAGTTCTTTAATTTTCTTCTAACATCTTGAATTATGTATAAATTATCATCCTGAAGCATAAATATACTAATACTCTGTCATATAAAAAGATCAATGTTCATAATTTTATATTTATTATTGAAAAGGTAAGCAGAGGTTTGTATTGGAGGGACAAGTATAAATTACTTAAGAATTCCAAATTCATCTTCAGGTGTATTTATCCTAAGTCTCTGGAAAAATTTCCTTCTTTTTGAAGCTCCGCAGCCTAAACTGTACAGTTAAAGTATGCCAGCACTACTCTTTTGTCTGATATATTGCTATGGGCCAAGCTCTCTGGATCTCTTTAGATATTGTGGAGTAATTCCAGAGAAACTGGAACTCCCAGTTTCAGAGAAATAAGAGCTGTCCATCCCTGGAGAAGTTCAAGACCAGATTGGGTGGGGCTCTGAGCATCCTGGTCTAGTGGAAGGTGTCCCTGCCAACGGCAGCAGGGCTGGAACGAGATGGTCCATTCCAACACAAGTTGCTCTATTCTGTGAATAGCATTAGCAAGCAGGGCTTGTTTACAGTCAAAAGTCTGTAGATTTTCTACAGAAAGGCTGCCGAACTGTGAAATTTTAGTAGTCATTTATTTGAAATGCTTGAGTTAATAAATTTAAAAGTTTCTCAATATATACACTATAGAGTATCTCTTTCATCTGAAATTTATCTCAGCTTAGCACTGTTACCTGACTACTTGTATAGCAAAATGCTACTTGCAAATTGGTGTAGAGTTTCCCTCCAAATAAACATGATCGTATGTAGCCCTATGTTTGACTTCATTAATATTTCATTCTGACTGGTCTGGCATGTAGAAAAACATTTTGAGAAAGCAGGATTTGTTTCTTTGTTAATACAAATTAATTCTAAAAAGAGTTCAGAGTTATCAAGGGTAGTGAAATGTAAACTTCAAGGAATTTAGAGATTTTAGAGGAGCTAATATTTTAGTTAGAAATAAGCCTTATTAGAGTTAATTAAAATAATAATAATAACTAAGTAGGCCTTGATGAAGTTAAGAGTTAGTAGTTAACTAATAATTGATTGCTTGTCAGCACAATGTTTAGTTAGCTGGGTTTATAATGAAGAATATAGGGACTGACAAATAGCTTTTAGGAACATAAGACAATTGTGGGCCTCTTCTGTTCTAAAACCAATTGAAGACAAGGAATGGGAGTTCTACTAAGAGTTCATTTGTCATATTTGCATTGAAAAGGTAGAAAGGTCAGAACGAGGAAGATTTCATTTACTTCTGCATTCTGGGACCCCTCCCTATGAAAGGGACCAGTGACCCATTTCAAGGGACAAACTACGCATGCTTAATAGCTTTTGGAGTGATTAGCATACGAAGCGGGAATGGGATGTACTAAAATGATGAATATGTATTTGTATTTTGGGTATTCAATACTTGTATGGATAAAAGGACTCTAATCATCTGAAAGGTGCAGTGTGTATTTGGGAGCTATCCCGCACGCTGCCCGGTGTCGAATAAACATACACTTTCTAACTTTAAACTGTTAGAGAGTTTTTGTCCGTCACAGTTGGATATCGGTACTAAATCAATATCCATATTTTTTTAATAAATCAGTAGACTTATTTAATAACAAATTGGAGAGTTGAAAAGCAAACCAAATTATCTGTTCTGAGAATTATCAAGATCCTTCTGGAGTATTTTAGTGGGAAATAAATGAAGACACACTAGGGAAATATGATCCATAAGAACACAGGTGTTCTACCTGTGACAAGAAGAGGTTATCTGAAAGTTTAGCACCACTTTGATCCACTGGTGAAATTCTAAAATCATGAAAATAATTATGTTCAACTTTTAAGGAATAGACCTCACTGTACAGAAGCTGTGCAAAAAGATTCTGCCAGAATACAATAATGTGCTTATGACCCACAGCTTTTACCCTTTCAGTCTTTTAACTGTTGGGGGAAAAAATGGTGTTCCAAGGAGTCTAAGCAATTTCACAAATCGACCATAAAAGAAATAAATTTAAAATACTTAATTTTAGAAAAATTATACCCATTAATTTTTCATTATATTATTATCAAAATATGGAATATATTTCTTGATATTTTAGATATGAGAAGCTACCACTTTGCAGAGGCAGATTTAATCTTCATTTAGATCTATTTTGTCATATTTGCTATAAGCATGTAAATTTTCTATAAATTAGGATTTTTTTACTTGAACTCCTATGAAAAATTAACTTACATAATTTCTCTTTTCTTGTGCCTGTCATGCTTCTGCTTCCAAAGTAACTCTGAGGCCTAATATTTACACTACTGTAATCTCTAAAGATTTAAACTTTCTCAATACCATTTATGATCATAACTTTGTTGTTGCTGAAGAACTTGTCCTCACAGAGACTGCAAATCCCTTCATTTAAAACTGCCAGTAAGAATTTAAATTTAAACAATGGTACTTGTAATACTTCTGTTTTACCCAGACACTGATGAAAACAGAGGATGAATTAATTGGTAGAATGTAAATAGTTTTTTATAGAATATGCATACATTCATTTGTCTGGTGTTCAGTGCAGCTTCTAACCTGCTTCTCTGTCAACCGACACTGTAATCTCCATTGAAGAATAAAGAGATCTCACTTGTTTAGATTTACCTGCTTTTCTTGTGGTCCATATGCAACAGATTTGAGTCTAAAAACAAGAATTTAAATTTGAATATTTTTAAACTAGTGTCCTTGAGTCATAAAAAGTCAATTATTTTTGAAATGATGAAAAAAAAATATTTTCTGGCATAAACTAATACGTATCTCCCTGAAAAACTGCTTCTAGATAGCTTCAATTCTCAAATAGAATATACTTCTCAAGTAGCTTTTAGAATATTATTGTATCACTGCTCCTCAAACTGAGCAGAACACATGCGGATTCAATCATTGTTTTACTCTTCTTGAGTCTCAAGAAACAGGAGCCCACAGACTTGCTAAGTTTTCATTTAGAAGATGTTCAGGCAAAGAGCCAATCAGGTAATGTTTTGCAAATCTAGTTCTGTTAACCAGATTACGTGTAAAAATTTGGGAAGATCTCCACGGAAGCCCATACAGTCTCTGCTTCAAACCTAACACCATTCTCATTCTCCTCTTTCATCTGTCAGCATTTCTGTCTGTATTTTCTCTAGACTGCTTCTGGTCTCCTGGCTCCAGCTCCCTGCATTTTATGAAGCCTTACGCCAGAGGCTTTTCTCTGGAGGCTTTAAGTCTGCCACCCTTCTCTGCCGCTCCAGATTTCAGTAGACATATCTTATGCTATGCCTAGAGGAGATATCTAAAGGTCTTTTGTGTATCAGTTGAACACCCCAAAGATGAAGCTCCATTGTTAACAAGCCTCTTTTTCAGTTCCACCAGAACAAGGAAGAAGATGGGGATACAAGCCAGTAGAGCAAAATTAATGTATTTTCTGGTTTGTGTGGGCATACTTCACTTATCACCAGGAGCGGATGTATGATGCCTGACAATCATGAGTGTTCATGCTGAATAGAGGCACAAATAAATGTTCTCATGCATCTTAATTGGTGATTACTCCCCCCTGTAACAGATCCTGGCTAGAATACAGGCAAAGCAGAACCAATTGTTATTCCTAGGACTGGCTCATTATCAGCCTTAGGTAGGAGCAGATGATCTGTAGCGTCTGGTGCCTATGAGGCTGTGGGAAGCAGGCATTGAAATGTTTCCAAAGCACAGTGTATCAGGTTAAACTGGTCTCCTGTCCCTGTGCTGAGCTATTCCTGACACTCTAGTGAGCACTAGTTAGAGTCAGTGCACTGCTGTGCAGTGTGTCATCTTTGGTTACTCAGAGCCAAGAGTCTGTGTTTTTGTGCAGTGTTAAAATAGCTTCCCAGGCATTTATGATGCATGTAGCTGCTATTGCCACTCATTCATGGCAGTGAAAGCCTTTGAACTGGTTTTGGTCATAACTGCTGTAATGTTAAAAAATTATTTTTACAGTACAAATAAATGCCATCATTTTAAGCAGATGACACATAATAGCATATAGGATTCGTAAACATTTGAATATCCCTTTTAAAATTCTGTTGTATTAAAAGATATTGAAATCGGATACAAATTGCTTCTAACTACTCACTATATTATCATATGTCTCCTTGAAGTGATTCATGAATCAGGCTTGTTTGAGTATTTTAAAAGTATCACATGAACTATACTTATTCTAACATGATTAGATTCAGATACTTCTAGTGTTGCCTTAATTCTGCCCTTGATAAGTTTCTGTTCAAACTTCTAGTGACTGGGCTAAAATATAACCCATAAATTTCTGCTTTGAAAAAGAAGAAATAAACCAACATTATAACAGGAGCATAAACAGGATGTTTTGAAGTACAGTTTTCTGTTCTACCTCTTGCTATTTATGTACCCGAATTTTTAATGTGTTTAGAGATTATTCTTTAAGCTGTGTGAAAAATGCAGTGGAGTCTACATTGGGCTAATAGCTTTAAGAAGCTATTGCATAATAAGCAATATGAGTTTAGCAGCTTCAAACTCTTTCACAGCAACCACCTGTTCACATCTGATATTCAACACCAAGTGAAGATGGCTCACCCTTCTGTCATTAAAAAATCAAGTGCAATTTTCCTCACATTTGTGGGAAACAAAAAGCTATGCAACAAAGAAGAGTTAATTGATGAAAATTTTGTTTTCTGTCCATACTTTGAACTCCATAAATTTTTTTTAATTTGTTTTTTTTTTTTTTGTTTATTCTAGCAGCAGAGAGAAAAATGTCCACTTTATTTCTGTCATGCTTTTAAGCTGATTGTAGGTATCTTTTCCAAGTAAAATTATTATTTCTTTCAATGTTTTTCCACTGCAGCTATTCTGTATACTGTGGTGTGTTCTGCCTGTTGTCTTTTACCTGTTCTTCATCCAAAAAATTTTGATTCTAATATCAACATTGCTGAATATCTGTAAGTTTTATTTGTGATGATCACCTATGTCCTCACTAGAATAAGACATCAAAATTCAGATTATTACTCTTATTTTACAAGAATTGTTAGTTGTTCAAAGCTTTGAAAAATGTATTTCAAGAGCTAAATAAATAAAATTATATAGTATTAATGCCCTCTAGTTAGTCAGCGTGAATTATTTGTAACTGAGCACAGTAGTATTCAAATCTTAATTATACATATTTCAGTCATAAAATTCCATTTCATGAGAATGTAATTTGAACAATAAATGCACAAAGGGAAGGCAAGCAACAAGAATGTGCATACCTGAAGTTTATAAGTCCCTAATACGTGCCAAAAAGCAAATCAATATCGAAATAATAGCTTCCAGCTATCATATGCTGAATGTTACAGGCTATATTCAGAGAGTTAAATCTTAATATTTTATGTCCCTTAAAAGAAAAGAGCAGGTAAATCTGAGGGTAAGAATTAAGAATAAAACTACTTGAAAAACTAGTCTAATGTAACAAGATAACCTGCTGCCATTTTGGGGTTTGATTTATTTTTCTTCAATGAGAATTTTTATAGAAGAAAACTGAGTAAAACAGCATATAACATTTAGGTATTCAAAGCTCTACAGTTTCAGGTATATTTTCCTAAAAAAATAAACAAAACCAAAAAATTTTTAAAATTTTATTTAAAAGTACTTTGCATTCCATTTGACCATTTCAGTAATTTCCTTCCACTCCTTGCCCTGTAAACTTATCACTGTACAGTGTGGGCTTTACTTGGGGTCTCTCTGAGAGGAGCAGTGAATAAGTCTAATGCAGACTGAAATATCACAAAGCAAAGGATGCAACTGGAACTCTAGCATCAGTGTGGAAAGTGGTGGCCCTATAAGACATCTCATAATTTATTTTTCTCTACAATCAGAAGAATGATCTTGCAAGTTAAGTCACAAGGTAAAAACGAAGGGAAGTAACAGCTAATGAGAAACCAAAATTTTTTTGAGGTGGGCATGCACAAAGAAAAGCTTCACTTAGTTGAGCTGTACGTGTTCTACTAAGGATGTCTTGTGTGTTTGAACCATGGAGTCAACCTTAATCATCTCTCAAGTTAAATGCATTTGAGTATAGATCTGCATGTGAAAAGAAACCAACTCTGTCACACTGAAATATACACAGCCAATGATTTTCTGATATGGGAAAGGAAGTAGAAGGGAAATGGAGAGGATTTAGAACAGAAAAGCTTATGCAGCTCTTAGAAGAAGGGATTATGAATAGCTTTGGCAGCAAAAATAAAACAGATTCTTCTTGCTTGGACCATTCAGTGGAACAGTGATTTCTTTCTCTTTTCTGAAGATTCCTGTATATTCTGTACCACATAATCCTTATCAGGGGACTTCCATTACTATGTATGTAGTGAAATAATAGAACAAACCTATTGAGAGGAGTGATGCTTTGCAGAGGAGCAACATGTCCATTGCCAACAGTTTTTTTACCAAAGATTGTAAAAATAACAGTGGATTTTTGGCAGCAACTGAAATTCTTCTTTTTTAGAGGTTTCAACAAGAAAAATTACTTCTTTCTTTTATTTTATTTAGAGATAGTATTTTTAAATAGTATGATTGGTTTAGCCTTAATTACACTTCAAAACTGTTAGCTGCAGATGATACAAGATATTTTTTTCACGCACAAACAGATTCTTCCATGATGTAGAATCTCTAAATCTATATCACTTTTAATACCCAAAGGTAAGGATCAAAGTTAATATATGATAACAGAATAATATTACTGTATCTCTGTTCTCATTTTGTAAAAATGAAAAATTGGTATGACATCCTTTTTTTTAAAGTTTTCTTAAGAAAAGCTAAAGAGAGAACAATATTTACCATTTAATTATATCTTACTGGGTTTTAAACTCAGCTACTGACTGCCAGGCCTCAGACTGGCAAGGCTGAGTCATTCACTTCTGTCCTTCACAGTGAGTCATGTTCTAAGGAGGATGGGAATGGCATCATGCAAGCAGACTTAGTAATGGGAAAGAGCTCTCTTGTTTATTTGTCAATTTCCAAATATGTAAAGGTCAGAGATCCACTTGATCTTGCAAAGGAGCAAGGACTGTGCTGTGTCTGGGTAGACTTTGAAGTGGTTTGTGGTGAACTGGGTAATGGAATAAAGATATTTCAATGAGGTAAAGAAACTTGCCTTTCTAACCTCACTACTATAGCAGACACACTTGACCATAGGAAAGAAATATCAGGTGATATCCAATCTATGGCTATTGGCTAAACTAACACGACAAAGAAAATGATTAGATCTTAAAGTACAGGAAGTGGCCCTGAGTTAGGAAAACAATAGAGAGTGAAAGGGACTTCACACGTGTGACTTTGTGTGGGATTCTGGTGCACTTATAGCACTCCACTGTAAGAGTACTGAGAAACTAAGTCCAGCAGAGCAGCATCAGACTGATAAGGGATCTGTAACACGTGGTGTACAGGAACAGCCTGAAAAGTGCATCTGGTTATTGAGAGATTGGAAGAGCTGAGGACAGGGAGGTAACATCCACCTGCTGCATACAGATTTATCATGAGCAGTTATAGAGAAGACAAAAGTCATACTCTCCTGATAGGTACAGGACAAACATAGGAGACAAGTGACATAAAGTGCAGCAAAAGAAAATCAAAACAATTTTGTTTTGAGGAGGAGGAGAAAGAGGGGGGAATGTATAGAAGAGCTGTTTAAGAACAGGAACAGATTACCAGAGGTAATATGGAAATTTCTTCCCCTGGAGATGTTAATATCTCAGCTGGGCTAGGTGATGGACAACCTGTTTTAACAGGGAAGCTAGTCCTATTTTAAGATAAGGGTTGGACCAGATGATTTCAAGTATCACTTCCAATGTGAGCCATTCTCTGATTAATCAACTAAAGATATAATGTTGACCCTCTTAAAGTATTGAAATCGACCCTATGGTTATATTAGAAAACTCACTTACCAAAAAAGTATTTTATGAAAAATAGTTGCCTGAGAATAAAATACCTGAAGGACACTGAGAAACAATTTTTAGGAAAGTATTGTTTTTATGAAAAAATAAAAATTATGAATGAGACATCTTCTGCTTGATGATATATTTTAGTAAAATAAATCATATAGAATCACAGAATCATTTCATTTGGAAAAGACATTAGAGATCATTAGGTCTAACCTTTCACTGAGCACCTTGTCAACAAGACTGTAGAACTAAGTGCTGCGTGCTGTTGCTTCTTCAATACTTTCAGGGACACCCTATCACATCCATGGGAAGTCTATTTCAATTGTTTAACAACCCTTTCTGTGAAGAATTCCTCCTAATGTCCAACTGGTGCAGCTTAATGTCCCCTGGTGCAGCTTGAGGCTACGTCCTCTCAGCCTGTCACTGGTGGTCTGGAAGAAGAGGCTGTAGTTCTGTCTGGCTGCAACTTCCTCCCAGGTAGAGAGATATAAGGTCACCCTTGAGCTGTGTTTGCCTCAGGCTAAAGGACCCCAGCTCTGTCAGCTGCTCATGTTGTCACAAAGAAAAATGCAATCACATATTGGCACAAAGAAAGTAATTGTTGATTAAAATTTGTTCAGGCTGTCAGGATCTTATGAGCAAAGATATTTTCTATGCTTCATTAGACTGTGCACATTATCAACTGTTCAGCTTCCCTGAATGTGAGCTGACAGTTTTGAGGACCAATGAAAACCTTTCTCCCATTATATTATTAATTACACTACAACATTTTTATGGCTATATCTACAGATACAATTTCAGTGGCAGAGGTTACATAAAGATGAAAGGCTGGGATTCATTTTGGTGCCATCAGTTATGCTTCTAGGAAGATTAAATTCATATCTGTGTTTAGCAACAGTGAGAGATTGCCTTTTTGTGGTCCTAGGTTTGTGCAGCATACATGCATACATACCTGTGTCTGACTGGTTTCAGTACTGCCATTCTTGGTTTCCTGGATGTTTACAAAGGATCATGAACTTGTGGAGAGCACAGCACTGGGAGATCTAAGCAGAATGTTTTTCCCTCTCAAGGTGGGGTACCATGTATCAAACAGGGGTTTAATATGATTGAGTGTTAATGCTGTAGTAACATTCTAAATAAACCACAAGTTTAGAAGATTGCATGAGTAATAACCACAACACATCCTTTCTGCGTATCTTTAGAGTGTGCTTAAAAAGTGGATCCATCCTGGAACTTCTGTTTCCTAGAACCTTAGTGCTGACTGGTCTCACTGCAGTCTCTCAAAGAAGACCCAAAATGTCAGTGCCATTCCTAAATCCCAAGCTGTCTCACCACTAAAGATTCAATTTCATTATGGCTGACAAAAAGCAGTTATATAAGTAATCTGAATTACTGCATGCAGTTACAGAGGTGCAAAACTCTGAGAAGATAAATTATCAGAACCTCATGGATGGCAGAGGGACTGAATGAAGACTTTAGCCTTTTGGAATTTTTAGGAACAACAGAATGGGGTTCTGAATGTTTTCTTCTCTTTATTGTTTACCAGCTACTATTTACTAAGTGAGAGAAATTTAAAAATTAGACAAAAATTCTCATTAAAAAGTATATGCAGTACTGTTTCCTAAATTAGCCACTGCTATTATTCTACTGTATGGTCAGCTTTAAAAAAATGCAGTTGAAAGTGGTAGGTAATCCATAAACTCTGCACTTGGATTTTTGCTTTGTTTTGGTTTGGGCCTTTTTGTAGTTTTTTTTTCAATATATTTTCTTTCATACAGTATGATGAAAGGTAAGATTTTCTCTCATGGAAATTATTTAAAAAAAAAATAAGTACTCTTTCATACTAATTCATGATTTTTATTAGGAAAATAAAAATTACATAGCCAACCTAAACAACATATGGCTTTGACTTTAGTGTTTAGGCGTCTGCCGGACAAATTTGATTTAATACTATCTTATGTATTTTAATTTCTCTGAATTGAATAATGCATATCTTTATTTGTGCTTGGCGTTCTTTAATAGGAATTGGGCTTTTTTTTCAGACAAACAAGATGAAAGGCCAAGTTTTTACAGTCTGATATTTGCCGTTTTCTGTTATTTAAGTGATGTGTGAATACAACTAGGATTATTTAATAGAAACTGCCTATTTTGTATGTTTCCAAAGAGTAACAAACATTTAACATTACATTAACATTACAAGAGTACAAACATTAAAGATGCTGCATTATGTTCTAGTAATTTTTGAGTGTTCAGTCTTACGTAATTTTTGTTCTGTTCAGTATATGGAGTTTTTTGTTTCTACTTTTATCTGTGGTGGAAGCCAGAAAATATTGTAGCACAAAATACCAAAAGAATTGTTACTGGGGAAAGTTTGAGGGCTTTTTTGTACTTAAAGCAATACTGTTTATAATAAACTAGTCACCTACACTAAGATTCATAGATTCATGTACAAATTGCTCTTTTTGCTTATTTTAATATTAAACTCCTTTTTTTTTCCTAAGGATTGTAACTGTAGAAGAGTTTTGTTATATGATTAATTTTTAATTTTTTTAGCATTATATTAGCTTTGCAGAGAAATGAAGATTTTTACAGTCACATCTTTTGAGCATTCCCTACTTCCCTCTGTCCTTCTTTACCACCCCAATACCTTTCAAACCTTTTTGTAGATCAAGTTGAAGGTTTAAATGTGCCAATCCTAGGTATTTGTGTAGCTTGTAGAAGCCATCACACAGATTTGGAGTGAAAGCCAAATGTATGCCAAAGGAGAACACTGAGAGTTGAAACTTGGGTATTTCTGTAGCTGGTGTTTGCTTTGCTTTGTTTTGTTTTGTTTGGTGAGTTATAACAGTCACTGTGTTGCACTTATAGAACAGATGAATCCTGAAAAAATGCAGAGGACTGAAGGATTTTCTCCATAGCTGTACTAATATCAGTGGTCAGGCTAGCGAGTTAAAAATAGGTTCATGTGATGGAGTATTTATTTTGACATTAATTTGCAGACACATATTCTATGCCAGTTATGTGTCCACGATGATATGGTGCATTAGGGAATCTTGTATCTTGGAACTTGATGCCACCACTGTTGGATTATTCATATTTCTCAAAACGGTGTGCATATGTGCATTATGTGCATTTAATAACTTTGAAGCAACTTTTGTTTGTCAGTCTAGAAAGAATAAGCACCATAGACATCCCTCTAAAGCTTTTGTCTTGAATAAATAACAAATACAAGTAGCTGAGTTTCTCTTGTCAGCCATTAACTGCTCACTTTACCTGTGAATTCTTTCATATATTACATAATTTTAATCCCAGTCTATGTTTAATATTGTTTCAGTAAGTATAAAAAAAATCCTCACCCATGACAAACACTTCTGTTACTGAGCAACAGTTTTCAAAATAGTGAATGGCTAATATCTCTACAAGACCACAGACACACATCTTATATGTAAATTTGAAAATCTTGCATTGATTTGTATATCTGAAAGTTTTAGAAGATTAAGATTAAGATTAAGATTAAGATTAAGATTAAGATTAAGATTAAGATTAAGATTAAGATTAAATTGAGTTCCATGAAGAAGATATAGAATTTGAGTTAGGACATTAATTAGTAAACTATTTTCCTGATTCCCTTTTCTGCTTCCATGATTTTATCTAATTTCTTGATCAGCTTTTAATTAATAGGAAACTGTCAGTTTTTTGCTTCTGTTTTCTAGGGTAAGAATTATAGAAAAGGCCCAAAAAGCTCTTAATACTTTTTCATTAAGAACCAAGATTTTGAAAGTTCATTGCAGTCCATCACTGCATCCCTGAAGAAAGAAATTCATTATTAGGATTTTATTATTCTTTCTGATATGTATTATCTAAAGGCTTTTCCTTCAGCCCTGATGTTTTTGCTGAATATAGAAAGACAAATGATTTTTATTTTAAGAGGAAGTTCTTTTAGATGTTACTTGATGCATCAGCTATAAACTACCTTGCATTCCTATTCATTTCTACATCAACCTGCTGATGTCATTTTATGACGCTGTACATGGATAATTCTTATTTAATTTTAAAATGCCAGTTAGAATAAGCAAGCTTTCTTGATAATTTAATTTAGTTTGCAATTTAACATGTCTTAATTATTGTGGGAAGTGAATGGAAACTGTCAGGAATTAGTGGACTGAGCTGGTTCTAAGGCAGTTTGATCTTTCAGGCAGATGAATCAAGCAGACAGAAACACACTACCTTTCAGAAATTTGAATAAGTAAGTTTTGCTTGTATTCATGTTTTCTTATATTGCGAAGGTAAAAATATATATATTTCAGTTGCAATTTATTTATGAAAACAATATTAACAGAAAAGGTCAAAGCTTTGTTAGGTGCCAAATATGCCATAGGAATACATAGTTACATTAATTTTTCATAATTTTTTCATTAAATCAGTGAAATCAATGGAATAATCACATCATTTGGATACTCTAAAGGAAAGCAAAAAAAGTCTAACCTATGCTTTAAAGTGCTACTGCAATGATTCAGCCAAAGGCTAGAAAGGTGATTTAAACTGAGTTTAGTCTTGGTTAAAAACTGTCACAGTGTTTTGGTAAATATGAGTTTAGACAAGGCCAGTAGCTACAATTTTTACTCATCAGTGCACAAACCATAATGTAACACTACCTTTTGATATCTACATGTGTGTGTGTGAACCTGTCTGGCTTACTTACTTCCATTAAATGTACTTGTGTATGAAGAACAGCATAGCCTAGAACAGAACAGAACATTTCAGGTGCAAGGCACCTACAAATCCCACCTTGTCCAGCTGCCAGAGGACTTCTGGGCTGCGCAGGCATTAAAACACACTCTTAAGGGCTCTGTCCTGATACATCTTGAACACCTAGAAGCTTGGGACATCAGCCTGTTCTAGTGTCTGACCACCTTCTTGATAAACAAGGGCTTCCCAATCTCTGTCTGAACCCTTCAGCTTTGTGTTATTCCCATGTGTTCTGTCACTGGATCTCAAGGAGAAAATCTCAGCACCTCCACGCCTCATCTTTTGCTTCAGGAAGCTGCAAAGAGCAACAAATTTGCTCCTCAACTTCCTTTTCTTCAAATTAGACCAAACCAGAGTGAATGAATGAATGAATGAATGAATGAATGAATGAATGAAAAAAAGCCACTGAAAGTATTAAAAGAATACATCACAGGAATTTTTTCAAAAACAGACTTCTTTTCTTTAATCATTTTTTGCATGCTTCTTCCTTTAGGAAATTAATGCAAATGATACTTCTGTGCACTATTAATTATTTCTCGTCTCCTAAGAGCAGTATTTAATAGCATCAGGAATAATGGATTGCCAGGGATTAGTAGCATTATATTTACATTATGCTTGGGTGGATGATAAATGGTTTCATTGTAATAATTTAACATTTTATTTATTTTTTCTTCATCTATTCATAATTGTCTTTCTGCTATTATATTAACATTATAAATTAGTCCTAATAGACTAAGTTATCAAATTTCTTCCTTATCAGAACTGGACTGGGTTCACATAGTTTGTTGCTGGAATCCATTTGTATGATCCAGGTTAAAAAAAAAAAAAAAAGACAAAAAACCCCTGGATATATATTTAACCCCAGCCTTTAATTTGGCAGGAAAATTCTGATATGTGCATATGATTAGGACTCATCAGTAGGAGAATAAAGAGAACAAAACATCAAAAAAAGTCAATTCACTTTTCTGTGTCTACAAAATACAGTAGAAACCCTTCCTGGAACAAGATGCATAGATTCTCAACTTGTGATGGGGAAGAGATGCTTGTAGTTTCTCTGCTTAGAAGAGAGTGGTTTAATGCACAATGTGGTTTAATGCATGTGTGTTATGTTGTGGTCGCCTGTTTCAACAGCTATTCTCTGAAGAGCTTTTCCTACCATGTAGCTGTTGGTGAGAGTATTCCCCTCATGTTACCTGAAATATTTTAACTCTAAAGTGCAAGACTATTAAATAGATATCAGTTGAAAGGTAAGTAATATTACAATTTGGAGACCATTCCTTATCAAATAGCAAAAATTGTTTGCATAACTTAAATCATAAGAAACATAACAGTGATTTTTATTTTAATCTTAAGTAAAGAAGTAGGAACTAATTACTAAAGTTTTTACTATCAATTTACTTAGTTTCATAAACATGGCATGTAACTGAAAGACCAGAATATCAGCTCTTATTCTTGGAGGCTTGGTGGAAGTTTCCTGAGAGACTGAGAAAAAAAGCAACTCCCAAGACTTCAAATGTACATCTCCTCAGCTACCAGAAAACTTATCTGCTAATAGTTAAACTCCAAGTGTTAAACAAACATATCAGTGAAACTGTGGATTTATGATACCTCTAATCTTGCACTTACTCCTGAGATCCATTACATAGGACACTTAGTCTCCTGGTCAAGATGTAGCTTTAACAAAGGAGCCCAAGTAAACTGAAAATTTCCCTTCAGCATACGCCAGTCTGTTGGACCTCATGTCCAGATACATTGTTCCTGTGGAGGTAGACAGTCTGGCCAAGAAAGGTTGATCTTTTCACACATTAGACCACCTTTTCAGTGATGAGCTTTTCTTTCACCTCCACATGCTTATTAGGACTTTGCAGACTGTGTACCTGGCTTCATGTTGGATTTTTTGATTCCTCCTAGTTGCATACTGGTATTTTAGCTTTACTTTTTTTACAAAGTTATCTAAAAGAGGCAGATAATAAAAAATATTTCACTTTCTAGCTGTAATTGGATAATCTTGCAATGTATCTGTGTGGAAATCAAAGAATGATTTGCATTTATCCTTCAAATCAAACAGGTTTGTAGCAACTAGTATGTGAGGCAAAAAGAGTCTATTTCTGAAATACGTTTTCATACAGGCTTGTTATTTGCTATTTTGAGACAAACTCAAGACCTTTCCATTTCCAGTGTCAACATTCCCAGTTCCAAGGTGTTTGTAAGTAAAGCATCTGCTTTAAATGAACAAAGAATTCAATCAAGAAGTACTAAAAGTAGCCTTATAAGAATAAGTAGAGTGTTTTGGGGACGAGTTGTTTCAGGCAACAGAGAGGTTATAAAATTATTAAAAAGGTATTTAGATCCAGAACCAAACCTACTCCTCCAATTAAAAAAGGATTCAATCAACTTATCAAACTCTTCTCTCTGTCAGGGAGTACAGTTTTGAAAATATTTAATAGGCTTATATTCTTTTTCAGACAACCTGGCTTACATCATATACACATAACCATAAACCTACTTATATGGGCAGGGAGATGGCTGTTCTTTCACCTCATGCAGAAATCTCTACCCTCTTTCATAGACTAAAAAGTATTTAACATAACTACCTTAAATGTAGGATCAGGGACACTTGTTCCTCCAATTCCTCTCAAAGGAAATAAACTGGGTTCACCTTTCTGTCACAGAAGAGCAAGTGGTTTTTAAGAGAAGACATTCTACTCAAGACCAGCAGTTTAGCTTTGTACTGGTGAGGCTGCTCCCTGCAGAGAGATGTCAAGTGTCATGCTCTTAACATGGGCGCACAGACCTGAAGCTTTTGCTTGTCCCCTGTTTTTCTTATCCCTTTCCTATGTGGGTATTTTTGTGAGTGAGGCATGGAGAAGGAGGAGTGTTCAACCATTTGGGGGAGAGCACTCCAGAAGCCTTTTCAGAACAATGACTCTGATTAGGCTGGCCAATATCTTGACAGTTCTGACTACATGGTTAGTGCTATTGTACGGCCAGTCTGTCATGCACAGGTTCTGCGTGGGGCCAGAAAACCTCGGCACAACCACATCACACAAAGGCACCCTCTGTGCTGTCCTTCCGAAGAGAAAGATGGCATCCTTCTGTGAATTGCAGCATTCTAAGTCAGAATCTGATACAACAGGCCAATAGTTTGATGGAGAAGATAAAAAGGAAAGGTCTGAACAATACCATTTTGGAATGATGACTGTTGGACCATTATCAGGGTAATGTGTTTATGTGACGTTTAAGGTGCTATTAAGAAATGATAGGTTGTATATGAATTGTTGCAATCAGTTTGTGCAGAAGCAACTTAATAATACAAAACCCACGTATAACTGGAATATTAAACACTTGCATAATGAATCATTTGTTAGGCACTTTTTGAAAAGTATGCATTGTGTAAAGAATACTATATGCACTAAAAAGACATGATACAAAGAGATGGTTTGGAAAGAATTTTGTACATATATTCACCTTTTTAATTTCTGTTTTTCATTTCAAAGTTAGTTCATCACAATATCTAAGGCTGATCTAATCAGCAAATGTAGGTTTTTCCTTACCCAAAAATGTCTGGGGGTTGATTTGTTGATTTCAGCTCCATTTGTGCAAGTTCAGTTTCAGTTTAAAAAAGACCTCAAGAAGATATTCAAATTTAGTTGAACTAAGAATAAAAAACTCAGGAAGGTACCTTCAAAACATATAATTGGCTATATTACCATCAAATTAATTTTAGTGTCACAGACTGATAAAAGGGCTAAATCTTCTGTTTTCTCAATATTCAAATTGTTTAAAACTGAGAATTTCTGCCACATTTTGGAACAAAAATATGCTAAAAGTTTCATTCAAGCAAAAAAAGTCACAAATTACAATATCTCCCAGAGATCAATGTGGTCAGATATAATAATTATTTTTTCCTGGTTTTAAGTAATTTATGAACTAATATATTTTTAACATTAATTAACATCAGGTCATTCCTGTAATAATTTTTCCTATTCTTAGCTGAATGTTTTCATCAATTTTAATAAAGAAACTGCCAATTTTGAAAGGGGTTAAAATATATTATTGCAAAAATATTTTTCACACTTTTAGCAGCAGGCAGTAAACTTGATAGTGCATTCTATAACGGAATGAAAGTTAACCAGAAGGTATTGCCAAAAGTCCTAATTACTCCATAATATATGAGGACTGATTACAATTTTTAAAATGAAGTTAACATGAAAGGCTTTTAAAAAGAAAAGAAACAAAAAAGTTCTGGCAATACTGTTTCCTTTTTAGCTTCTTCCTCATTATTAAAAAAAAAAAAAGTATTTTTAAAATTTCTTCTTTCCTTTGGTTTGGCTAAATAAAATAAATCAACATGACAGAAATTTCCTTTTGGGAGAAGTTGGCTACTCGTTCCTGTACATGTCTCCTAATATTATACAGCAATGCCTATTTATATGGCACTGTGATTGTCCATTTATTATTTCTCTATATTAAGTGGGAGCTTTTAGCCATAGTTACTGGAGTTTTTTAGCTAAAAGTCATATTGGTGCATCAGTCTTTCCAGACTGCTGACACTTGTTCTTTCACAACTTTTCCACACCTGCCTGGCCCAGGGACAGCAGGTAGAATTGGCACCAGCTTTCTCCCTCAGTGCCTGGTGGGGATGTGGATGTGGCTCTGTGTGTGCCACCTTTTTGGTGGGAAGGATGTGCTGTGAGCAGCACTGCCAGCCTCTGGTGCTGAGCTCCGGGGATGCACACACACCAAAGCTGGCAGGGATGAGGTTAGTGAGAGAAAGAGCTGACAAAACCCAAATGTTTGCTATTGGGCTGGCATAAAGAATAACAAAAAACCCCAGCATCTCCAAACAGCAAGCACAGAAGGAAAAAGATGTGTATTTTGGAGTTAGGACTGATGTGGGGAAAGATCATCGTGTCCGTTCATAGTACATGGTGTGTGGCAGGACACACTCTGAGCAAGAGCCTCTGTCCCTTGGCAGGTGGCAATGTCCAAGTGCTGGACAGGCAGGTGGGTGGTGGCATCTGTGTCCAGACCAGGCTTGCATAGCAGAATTGTAGGTTGGCAGAAAAGCCACCGTGTCATCCTAGAGATCCATATGGGAACAGCTTGAGTCATTAGTCAGAGGGCACAGCATGCTGCTAATTACTGTGTTAAAAAGAGACATTAATTCACTATTGAAATATAGGAGGCTAACTTTTCTTCCTTCTGACAACTTCAGCAGTAGATTTGTTGGTAGATTAATTAATGAAATAGATGGAGCAAATGATCACAAAACCTAGTCACTTGAAAAGCTTCACCTAATATTATTTTCAGTCCCTTGGCTGCTATATTATTCTTCTTTCAAACTGTAAATCAGTGATAAATATGTGAGTAAAATCCCTGAGTAGCTTTATGTTCTCAGTATCTCTAAAAATGAGTTACCTGTGATAAAGTAATGTTTTTTACTCTCCATTCCGAAAGGTTTTTTAGATTCTAAGAATTGATGCATTTTCTGCATAACCACATCTTACTTCCTCCTTTCCAAAATAGTAGCTTAGAAACTGTTGATATTCTACTGACCAATAGTTTAGCCTCTTTTTCCCCCAGTGAACAAATTAAAAATGTGCCTATTGCAATTTGGTTTACATCTTACATTCTTTATCTGAGCCTTCGCTGTTCAGATACTGCTGCTTAAGTGCAGAAGAACATATATAGCTCTTTTTCATATAAAGCTCATTTTTAAATGATTTTATTTTTCATTTTATCACTGAAGTATTGAGTGGGCAGAAACATATACTAGTATGAGTATTTAATGTCAAAATCAAGTAAGTTAATGAGATTTAACTGTGAAGTACTATGCCTTATATAATAGAACTGAAGAAACATTTGCTGAAATATTAGGGGACAAATACTTTTGTGATGTAGACTGGTGAGATCAATTCACTGAAATGCCAAGAAATGCCAGCTGATAGCAGGCGTAAGAAAGCTCTCATGCCAAGTGCTGAAAAAGGAAAATAAATTCACCTTTGAAAAGAAGGCTGATATAATGGGAAACACCTCATTTAGAACAGAAATATCACGAAGAATATTTTCAAAGAACTTCTCAAGTTTTCAGTATAAACATCCATAATTGTAAAATTAGTTTTAATAATGTTACTTTCAGTGGTTTTCATCACCCCTAAGTACCATATACTTTACCTGCATAGTAGCAGTAATTAGCAAATCTTCCTGCTGGAATTTTTTATTGTTAAAAATACATTTGTTGTGAGATTTCAGATAAATCCGAAGCTCATACAGCTGAGAGCCTCAGATTTTATTGTTCTACTTTTCCATAGAAACCTATTTTTCCAAGAATCCTATAAAACATTTCATTTTCTCTTTAATGTGTGCTATAAGAATGTGCTTTGATCCCTTCCAGTAACTGTGAACCTTCTGAGGAGTTTTAGTCTTGAAACCTAGCAATCAGTTACAGCAAGAGGGTTCATGGAGCATTTGCACATGATAACATTTATTCATGACAGTGTGTTTTCAACCTAACATATGAACTATCTTTTAAAAATACTTTTATGAAAGCAATATATTAACTATTCTCGCTTAGCAGCATTGCTTGCTTCCCTAAGTCTTTGCTGAGTGCTCGGATGGTATATCCTTGTAGCTACTACACTGATGCTTATTAATTACTGTAGTCAATTTTACTAGGGAATGTTTGTTAGGGGAAAAAATCTAGATAATACAAAAGAAACTTCAGAATAGGCTGATCGTGTACTGCATTTCTGACAACTAAGCAATAAAACTATATTTTACGTGAATTGAAGTATAATTTTGTTATATTTGTTACAACTATTTAGCAAATTGAGCAAAAATCTTTATTTCTTTAAATCTTCTCAGCTGATTGTGATCTGTTTATGGTAAATCTGATATGATGGAGGCAGAGAAAAGATAACTTCTGAGGATGTCCTACTAGAATGACAAAACAGCCTTGGCTTACAAACACAGAATGGTGTTCACAGGAATCACAAGATCAATTAAAAATTACTTTATATTAGTAGGACATCTGTTCAAAAAGGTTCTACAAGCCTTTGAGTCTGTAAGGCTCACTTTTCAATGGAGTATGTAGTCTTTAATTATTGATTAATTCTTCACTGGGCCTTTGAGGAATCATACTTACGTAATGTGTCTGTGTTGATGCCCCATATGTCCTCACATCTTGCTGCAAATGAAGAGGGAGAAAGAAACAATAATTAAAACTATTATTAGTGTCAGCGGAGATGCTAACAAGATTTAGGCAGTGATCATACTTCAATACAAATATCTTTATAGCTCACAAAATCATAGAATGGATTGGTTTGGAAGGAATCTTAAGATTCATCTAGCTCTAAACTCCCATCATGGGCATGGATACCCCGCGCTAGAACTTGTTGCTCAGGGCCCGATGCAGCCAAGGGACACTGCTTACCACCAGGCTCCCTTGAACCCAGCTAGGCAGCTCCTCTCCCACAGAACAGCCCACCCTTCAAATCCAGTTTGGGGATGAGGATGTCACGTGGGATCATGTTGAAGGCCTTACAGACGTCTAAGTAGATGACACCTGTAAACTTGTTTAGCCCCTACGTGCTTGACGACCACAAAGTTGGTCACACAAAATTTGCTTTAACTGAAGCTGTGTGTCAGACCTCCTTGTCTTGCATGAGCCTTAACATTTCTGGCCCGAGGATCTGCCCTGTTTCCTTACCAGGCTCACTGGTAAGAACACTGGTCTGTAGTTCCCTGGTCTTCCTTTCTACCTTTTAGAAAATTGCAGTCATATTTCCCTTCTGTTTGTTTTTTCTTTCCCTAATTTCTGCTTGTGTGGACATTAGAAAATTTGGAAATGGATAACGAAGACAGACAAAATTTAAAATTCCAAAATAAAAAAATATTAAAATGTTGTCATATTGTTGTTATTACTGTCCACTGACTGCTAAACACTGTTATGAGTTCAGTGTAGCAGTATTTTATAATAAAGACTATAAAAATGCTAAAATTCTTCAACCTGCACTAAATTTTAATGTATTTTCATTTTTTAAAATTATACAGGTAACATCCAAATGCTTCATTAAATGTCTGAATTACCAGAAATAAATAAAAAATTCTATATAAGAATAGTTTGTCTTAAATTTTCATGGACAAAATAACAGTTACAAAAGAATAATAAGAACTTTAGTATCGAGTTTTTTTGTGACTCCAAATACATTTTTCCTGCCTACTCCTACTGTTCTCATGGCATCAGTTAAGCAAGTGGTCCAATTGCACAATCCACAAGGGATCAAAAACATTCATTATAACACAAATTTTAACACGTCAGAAATCTCAAAATGTGGAAACTTGTCATCAGTAGCATAAATTCTTACACACTTTTGACACTTAGGATGACAAGAAGAAAATGATAGCACAAGACTTACTATTTCTTTCATAGATCCATCACTTTGAAAATCAAAAATGTTAATTACCTTTCAGAGATATTTCCTAATAGAAGCTTTTTGTTTTTTTCAGGTGCTGCCTGAATGCTTCTAACTTTGTCCTTTTGTCTCTTTCAATGGATGTGACTTTACATGTAAAGCTGTTTTGCTAGAAGAATATTTTTATTATGAAAGTTAATGCATTGTATAGATGACTAAATATTTTCCAGGGATCAGTGCTTAATCTCTTATTTATGAAAATTTATATTCCAGGATAATTATGGTTTTTTTTTTCGTGATTCCAAAATGCTGTCTCTTCAATGTTTGTCCAGAAGAGGAAAAGAAACATCTCACTTTGAAGAGGAAGCAATCACTCACTCTTAGATTTAATTTGACTACTGTTTCATTTCTAAAATGTACCATTATTTTGTCTCTTCTTCAGATGCTTGCAAAGTTTAACTGTCTCTCTGAGTTTGACTCTCTGAGTAACATCCACTCTATGACTCAAAATGTCACTTCTGAGAAATCTTGTATCTATTAAAATACTACTTCTGCACATCTAACTGTGCTAGTACAAAGTTCCTTATGAAGATAAAATTGTGAAGAAAGAAACAAGGACAAGGGCTTTCTCAGTGTTTACAGTTTTTTCCCTGTTAATATTTCTGAGAAAGTAGCAAACATCTTTCAAAGGATCTAGTTCTGTTGCTTTTCTAAAACTAGGCTCTAGTTATGAAAATCCTTATAATTCAGGATATGACATTTACAAATTGTCACTCTAAAGCATCCTCCTACAGCACTTCAGTAAAAGTCTTGGGGTCGCTCACTACTCCTGGAGACTATTTTTTGTTTGTGTCACCACTCATTATGGCACTTCATGATATGGCTGTGGCTGCTGCTTCCTCCTGCTTCTTCAGAGCTTAATCTGAGTTTCATTCCTCTGTGACTCTCCTGCCTTTTTTTTTTTTGTTGTTGTTTGTTTGTTGTTGTTGTTAGTTTTAACCTTGTTAGGCTTTAGCTTTCTTCTTTCCATTTATAGACAAATAAAACCTATTACATACTTGAAATATATTTTGTTTGTACAAAAGAGAAAAAGAGAATGTATAAAGATATGGCGACTAAATATAGCAGTATCTTGTGACCTCTTTTTATAACAGATAGAACTAAATAGTCTTTCAGAGCCACTCCAAGATACAAGCTATTTTTTTAATGCATGTCATGATACTAGTTTGTCAAATTGCTCTTTACAACTAAGATTGGACAGCCTTCTGTAGCAATAATTTTAAATGCCCCATTTTGGATGTGGTCTTCCAAAGACCAAAGCAAAATTATTACCTCAAACAACTGGCCATTTTTCTAGTACTCAGATATACAATCGTGAATAATTTGGAATGTTGTTACTATTTTCCAGATGAATCACAAGAAAAAAAACATGTAAATTTTGCTTCAGTACTAACATCACATGAAAATATTACTTTGGTAGCTGAAATCAGTATAAAACCAAAGACAAAATTGGGAAGTGAGTATTCCCAATGGTAATAAATGCCTAATAAATATTTGCAGAGATAACACATAATTACACTACTTTGCATTAAAAAAAGCAAGTCAGATGGTGGTTTATCAAAACAATAAAATGAATATTTAATTAGCAACATTGAACATCATATGACAAATTCTATTCTCGTCAGACTTGTGAGGAAGAACACTCCTAAAAACACTACTCACTCCTACAAGTTTCTCAGTCCTGGGAAATGCTGATTATGCTGTGTAACATTGGGGATTTATTTTGTGACTTATTTCTGCTAAAACAAAACATGTCTACCTGCAGAAAGACCACCTCTTCAAATAGACATGCAGAATTGGACCACACAGGAAATCAAGACTTTCTTTTTATCAAATGATCAATCAAAAACCATCCAACCAACCAACCAACCAAACCTCCCCTCCTGCCTCCATAAATTAAAAAAAAAAAAAAAAAAAAAAAAAACCCAGGAAAAATCAATTAAGAACACATTGCATAAAAAGTTATTTTTATAGTAGGACTCCTATAACAAATGCTCACCCTTCAGTGAAACAGTAAAGGTGGATGGAAATGGGCCTTTTTGCCCATTTTTGTGCACGTATTTTTTGCACAAAGACACAAAGGTGGTGACAGCCATAAAATTAAGAGAATTAAAGCAGACCCACACTGCTCAAAGACATCTTGGTAGGGGTGTGATTGCTCTTTTTCTGCTACACTTTGCTCCTACAAGGTAGACTATGTAGACTATCCAGAATCTCTTCTAACCTGCCTTCTGGAGCTTACCGTATAATAAAAACCGCAGGAAAAAGATTGGTTTTGGACATTTACTTTGGTGTAAATTAGATTGCTTGACAATTGAATTTTATTCTATTGCTGACTCACTATCAAATTTTAACCTTTTTAATGTATCCACTGTATCTACCTATCTATTTATCTATCTATCTATCTATCTATCTATCTATCTATCTATCTATCTATCTATCTATCTGTCTATCCATAAACATGAAATTACACAGGTCTTCTCTTGACAGATTCACATTGTTATTTCAGCTGTACTAGCTCTATACAGTGCATTAACTCTTCTAACTCTTTTCTGTCTTACTTGGCAAAAAAAGAGTGATTGTACATTTTACTATATTCTAGTGAAGATTAGTGCAGGTCACAATGTGGTATTTAATAAACAGGCTGCATAGCTGCATTAAATCACCACTTGCAGAATAGCAGAAATAGTTTTCTGTATTTGTAAATATGATTGCTGTTTAAATATCTCCCATTTCCTTCCAAACACTTGTTCGCCAATGCCTAATAGACATCAGCACAGTTCAGCATTAAATTGTTCATTTGTTTTGACTTTCAACAGGAAGACACATTACTTAAGTACATTTACTGAAGCATATAATCAATTTTTTTTTTTTTTTTTGCAAGTTTCATGTTCAGTTTAAGTTAAGCTATCAATTAAATCCCTACTATTTTACAATATGACTTAAGAAGTCTGAATATTCAGCAGTATAAGGACGCTTTAGGCAAGGAATTAACACATTCTGAAGCTAATTCTAGTAAATAAAGGGAGCACACTGATATTTTGTTTTATCATCCATCTTCTGCAGTCCAGTCTTTTGCAGAATTTTGGGACGGGCAATGGAAAATAGTACATCAAAGAAGACAGCGATCTTGTGTCTACTACGATACCAGTGGAGTCAGGACTCCTGTATATCTCATATACTCTAGATTTAGCATTCTGCACTTTTTCTTCAAGAGAAACTCTCAGTAACTGAAAGTCCAAATGAAGCAAATTAAAGACACCTCACCTGGAGTAGTGCATCCAGTTCTGAGGTCCCCAGCGCAGGAGCCCTTTTGAAGTGAGTCCAGAAGAGGTCATCAGCATGAGGATGGACCACCTCTCCTGTGTTGAAAGGATGAACAACTGGGATTGTTCAGCCTGGAGAAGAACAGGCTTTGGGATGACCCCATTGCAGCCTTCCAGCACCTGAAGGCAGCAAAAAAGAAAGGTGGTGAGGGACAATTTACAAAAACATGTAGTGACAGGACAAGGGGGAATGGATTTAAAATGAAAGAGGATGGGCTTAAATTCCATATTAGGAAGAAATCCTTTACAATGAGGATGGTGAGGACAGCCAAAATTGTGGATGCCCCACATGTGAAAAATTTTCAAGGGAAGATTTGATGTGATTTTGTGCGACCTGGTGTAGTGAGAGATGTCCCTGCCCATGGCAGGGGAGTTGGAACTAGAGGATCTTTAAGATCTCTTCCAACCCAAATCATTCTTGATTCTGTGATTCTATGAAATGTATTTTAACATTTGCCTTTGCAAAATTCCATATCAAAAGCAACAAACAAGAAGAAAAACAATCCTGAATGGATCTGTTCTTTTACTATCTGCAATGGAAAAAGTATAATTACTTTAACATGCTCTGTAGGACAGATATGAGTGTGGGAAATGGATGTAATATTGTGTTACATAATTGTTAACTGTGTTTCCCCCAAATCTATTGAAAAATCAGCTTTATATAAATGGATTGCTGAAAGTTGAATGACAGAGGTATAAAGATGCTTGAATTTGCAGTAAAAAAAGTGGAAGTATTGCTATTATATATGCAAATGTTATTATATACAAAAATAAATAAATTTCTTTTGTGGTAAATTGCCTTCCTGAATATAGTCTAATTTGAGTGAGAACTCAGGTAAAAATGGAGCCAGAGACTGTTGAATACCATAGTTTGAATTATTTATGTAGTAAATGTCAACTAATAAAATATTTCTGAAGTATTTTAAAACCAGATAATAGGTAGGTATTAGGTAGCGACTTTTAAAATTGTATTTTGACACTCTCTTTCGGTTGTTGATTTCGAAACCCTTTCTTTTAAAACAGCCTTCCTTTGCTGTACTCTGCTATTTAAAAAAAACAAACCTGGCAGTTCAAAATTCGTTTATTTTCTTTCAACATGCAAGAAAAGACATTTACTTTCATTTCCTTTTTCCCTCCAATCATAAACAAATAAAACATTTTTTTTACCCTACAACATTGAACTAAAGAGATAATACTGAATAATATCAAATTTTTTTAAGAAATAAAAACAAGTAAAATGTTTTTTATTTCTAATAAACACTCCAAAAGCAAAATGTCACATGGAAATGTCTGTACTCTATTCCTGCCTTGTGATTCATCTGTTTAAATCTTACTTCTTTAATTTAATTAACTTCTTTAAGTTCTAAAAAGTCTAGAAGAGCAGTCCTTCTCAAATTAGAAGATGGTGGATTTCATTATGACTAATGAAGTCATTTGCCAAAAATTTATTTCTTGTTCCAAGACTCAGAATAATTTATATACAACGAACCAATGCAGCTCCTTCATAAAATGCCAGACTATAAGGCTAAGACTGAGAGGTTTCAAATCCTCCTTTACGCAACTGTGTGCTTCTGCAAAAATCTGCATGCCAGTTACTCTGTGAAGGTGACATATTAGATTATTTTATATGGTTCTAAAATCATCTACAGATCACAAGGGATGATCAGAACCTTCCTTACAACAAACTATTACCAATTCACTGTTCACTGCTAGTCTATATAGTCACTATCCCAAATTGTACCCATAAAGTTGTTTAGTTTACACCTCATCACACGTAACTTTTAAATATCTTTTGGAACAGTGAAAAAAATCTCTCTGCACTTGACCCTTGAGAGTGTAAATCAGACAATTCAGAATTTCCTGACTCATTAGGAAAATGTTAGAATACCTTAGTATGGATGAAAATCTGACCTCAAAAACAATGCAAAAGGGGAAACCCATTTTTTTCTAAACTCCTGGGCCACACCGCTTTAGGCATTGCTCATCACTTAATCTGAATTAGAGCTAAAAGTTAAGCAAGATTTTAACAAAATAGACTCAGGAATGTCATTAAGAATAAACAAAAGGAAGTAGTTTATCATTTCCTCCTTGAGGCACTAGAGAGTTTACTGACTTTTTTCAATATTTAGCAAAGACAGCAATACCAAAAAGTAGGCATTGGTCTCAGAGGTTCATTGGCAAATGAAAAATTTTACCTGTTTTTGCAAATGGAAAAAGTGGCCTACAAATTTTGACATGAGTGTGGCATTTAACTCAGCTGGTTTTCAGGTGCTAACCAAGCTGCTCTTTTACTCCCTCTCCTCTGCAGGACAAAGTCAGAAAATGCAATGAAAAGACTTGTGGGTTGAGAAATTGACCAGAAGATTACTTATGGATTGCTGCCATAGGCAAATTTACTTCACTTGCATAAAATTAATTTAACTTGTTTCTAATCAGTAATAGAGCAGGATAGCAGGTAATAAGAACAAACTTCCTCATAATCTTGTACTGTGTAGAAGATTCATCTTAATGAATCTTGTATGTGAACAGTCTTGTATGAGAAACTAGAACAAGAGGAATCTAGAAGATTAATTCTACATAAACAGGCCTATTTTACAGATTTTCAGTTAGATTACATTTATGTAGTTTGTGAATGTAAATTTTCACTGTGTGTTCTACTTAACAGTTATCTGTTCAGGTTTGCAGGATTTTAGTGTCATAATGTTTAGTTAATGTTTCAGGCTACATGGATGTAAACTTTTCAGAGTTTGAAAAACACCTTTAAATAAACACATCAACCACTTGTTTCAAAAGTACTGTAGATTTATCTTCAGAAGAAAGGTTTATTTCCCAGGGCAAGGCAGGCTTGACAGAATTTGAAGTATATGTGCAGAACCTGGACAGATTGCTGTAATATCAAACTTTTTGCAGTTGTGACAGAAATTATTTCTTTGCCAGCAGGACATTGAGTGAATCACTGGAAAAGGATATTTGATTTAATGACAAGATTTCGTTGTGCTAAATGATACAAGGCAAATGGTGAACCAGAAGTTTCAAGTGTAAAGTCCTTGTTAGTAACACTCTTAGAAAGCTTGTAAACTGTCAAATCAATAAAATGAAAACCACTCAGCAATTGCAACATATAAAACTTAAGACATTTGTAAGCAATAATGCAGCATTAGTGACTGTTAGATGTTTAATCATTGGCACAAAATACCTCACTGAACTGTAAAGAATACTTTACAGTTTCTTACTGTTAATGAGTTGTCAAATTAGCTATTTTGTTAGTGTCTGGTTCCCTAATGCTGTATACAGGTATCTTAAAATATATTAATGCCATGTTAACACAAGTGCTTTTCTGTAGCTAAATATATCTTAGTTTACAGTCTTCATGAGCCTACTACAGTAAAATGCAGCAGCATCAAATATAGCAAAAATAAACTATAACAAAATTAGTAAGTTTTTACAATGCTTTTAGCCTCAAGTCTGCTCTGCCCCAAATATTCTCAATAAGTTTTATTTCAAATTTATTTTAAGTACATTTAGGCTTAAACCAAATAGCAATCATATGGGATAAGTCTTGGCCCTCTCATCACATGACACCAGAGATGGTAACACTAATAAGTGATGCAGAAGCACCCCAAAAATTTAAAGCCAGAATTAGAACAACATAAATAATAATAATAAACCCCAAACAAAACCAAACAAAAAGCAAAACAAACAAACAAAACAAAAACAAAAACACAAAATCAAACAAAACAAAGTCAAACAAAAACAAACAAAAACAAAACAAAAACAAAAAACCAGAGAAACCAACATTACCCTGAAATACAGCTGATGAAATGCCACTGGATATTCTCAGCTTGCCTCCAAATGATAAAGAAACTTTGAACAGTTCAGTTTGGCCATATTAGTTTACCCCTCTGTTTTTCTTGTCATGACAGCAGAGCTGTAGCTTCGAGTTGTAGCATTAAAGCTGTTAATTAAACAAATCACCAAGATACCTGTGTGTTCTGCCGGATGTATTAGGTAGGAAGAAGTAATATCTCTTTCAATATACCACTGCTCCAGCTGGAAAAAGAAATTCATAAGCTTTACTAGAAACAGTTTCAAACCTATAAAAAAAGGGATCTTTTTGAGGGTAGGGTTTTCTTTTGATTATTTTGGTTTGCATTTTGAGATAACAGTGGCATTTGATATTAGAAAGAAGAACTATTCAAGTTAATAGTAGTTGAGATTCCTTTGGAGACAAAAGGTCCTCTGGAGGCAGTTAGAAAAATTTTGAGCTCTCCGGCTTCATCACTATGTCACATTTTTAAATTAGCATGCTCAGGATGCACGCTAATTTAAAAGATCAACATTATCTCATCTCATCTCATAATAAGGAAGGTGACAAGGGGGTGGGAAGAATAAGCACACTTAATATCTAGCTTCCACTGGACTGAACTATAATAAATATTTTTACAGTGTACAGGCCAGCATAATTTCAAAATGGATAATATTGAACAATGCCTGAAATGGAAGACCCTAATCCCCAATATTAGTTCTTTATAAGCAGCATCTCTGAATAATCTATATGCTTATAAGACACAAGATGGAGGTTTATATAGGGGTAGTATTACTAGTTTTACAACATTTTTGTTTACCTCTCCTTGTTTATACCCATATTCTTATATCCATAAACCAAATATTTGATTCAAGCAGATTCTTGGAAAATCAGAATTAATTTTATACTCATTATGCTTCTTTAGGATACATAATTTCTAAATGCTCAAAGTGTGTGCAGTGGCCTTTTTATAATAGTGAACTTTCCAGAGTGAAAAACCAGTAAAATGGCAGTATCACAAAAACTGAGAAGAAATAAAGGTTTTAACTTGTTTTTTTTTCTGTCTCTATTAATTAGCCAACTATAATTAACTGCTGAATATCTTTGCACATGGAATGTACAACCACTTCACAAGTTCATATTTAGTCAGTTGATTTTATTAGTTTTAATAGAAATGTCATAATTGAATATGCAAACTATGAATATGCAAACTGAATATGTAAACTACTTTATAATGTAGTTTTTAAATAATAACACCTAGAATATGTCCTCCATAAAACCCCTTGTAAGTTCTGGGCAATTATTTATACAGAATGATGAACACTTTAATTCATCCTTAGACCTCCCAGAAATTTTTAAGGAAATGAAGGGAAAAACCTGAAAGTAAGATTTTCTCAATCTTGCCTTCTCTTTTTCTATTATATGAATGAAACATCTGTTTTAGTTTTTGGGCAGGAGAACACCCCCAAAATTATTAAAAATAATTTATAACTCAAAGTTAATAGTCATCCTCCTAAATACTTGAAGTTGTTTATTTTAAATGCTTAGTTTTCATTTTTGATCATTGTTCAATAAAATAGCTGAATAATTTTTAATTTTAATTTAATTATAATTTTAATTCTAATTGTAACTATCATGTACTTCCATAAAAATAAACCAGTAGAAGTAACATAAAAATTAAACTTTCATGCTCTACTCATTCAGATAATTCACCTTCACTGTAAACAAGACATACCTTTTGATTAAGTCTCTCACAAATTACAACTTAACATTCAAACTTGGCACAGCCCTTTATAGAAATTAGGAAATAGGCCAGACAATCAACATCTATATATTAATTGTCTGGCCAATTCCCTAATGGAAGATTCCACTCCCCTCTTCTAACACAAGAATTGCAGAAGTAACAATGATAGTGTTTAAAGACTGGCTCTGCAAAGACCTGAAAAATCTGTCTGTCCAATAATCTAATTTGATATAACAACAGCAACAACAACATAATAATAATAATTATAATAATTTCATGTCTGTGTTCTGCTTAATATTTCAGTCAGTTTGTGAAATAATTACTTTTCTAGCTACTTCTACTCACCCTGAAACCCAAATTGCAACTATTCTTATCTTGCAGATAAGATATCATTTCAATTTTCAGAGGAAGAAAATACATCTCTGAAACATCTTCTACCACTTTTTTTCAACATGAAATTTCAAAGTTGAGCATTTACCAATTTTATTAATACAGTATTTTCTTTCAGTAACCATATTTTTCCACATATTTTAATTTGAATAGTTAACTGATTATTTGTTTAGAGAGATACTAACTACTGGCACATTGTCTGTTTTCCATAACTTAAGGGTACAGAAAACCTCTGAATAATTGAAACCAACTAATTTCAGAATTTCTAAATCTCAGTGTGGTTATTTCATTTTATTCCTTTAATATTAATTTTGGCCTGTCAGTGCATGTGGGAGAGTTTGCTATATTTTCTGGTTTGCAGTGAATGTACAAGAAAAGAGAAGAAAAAAGCATCTATGCAAATGCCATCCAAATGGACAGGAAAGATAAATAAATATACAGGGTTTTCAAAAATAATCTAGTTATATTATGAGGGATTGAATCCTAAATTGATACTAAAATATTGGAGTAACTTATTTTATTAATACTTACTTGTGTAGGTTGAAAAGTCCTTACTGGGCTCCTTTGAAAAAGTGAGTAGCTAATGGTTTGTAACCTGGAATTAAAGAAGAGTCTAGGGCTCTGAGACTCCTCAGCCTCCCTCATCTGCTCTGAGCCTAACCTTGTATTTTTTGATACTTAGGTGAATTGGAAATACAGTGACTCTGTCTGGAGGTCTTTGTTGAAGTAAATTAGGCTGATTCTCTTTCCTGTTCTGTACTCTGTACTATTCTGTTGGTTCTTTGCAAAGACAGAAAAATGCTTCCATCCAGGACTCAGATTCTGTGTGTTAAAATTATTGTCCTTTGATTAAGAGATCTGAGCAGAAAAGAACTGTTGTTTTCTATTGTTATAAAATATTGTCTCTACTCCATTGCTTGTGATCACTTTTCATTATAGTATTATTTTTCAATCACTGATGTTGAGAAAAACTGGCAAATTATTACTATTTATATTTCAAGATATTTAAAGATCTGTGTTAATATTTCTGACAATCATATGAAATAAGATAAATTTTACTGGTTTTACTGGAATGCTATGTATGGTAAGAACCATTTATGTTTGTATACCACTAGCAAATACATATTCTTTATACAAGTGAAATAAAGAAATGCAACAGGTTGTCAAAAATGTCTGATAACAGTAAAGGATACTGAAAAGAAAATACCACAAGCTTTATTCCTAAATTCATGCAGAAGGCAGGTCATCAGATCATGTACTTTGAGATGTGATAATGATCTGGTGATAAACACCATCTTGGTGCTCCAGGAATTTATCAACTAATATAAGACGTGACTTAGAATATAATCTGTACAGAGGTTTAGCACAGAAAAGTAGAACTATGACAACTATTACTAGAAATATGCAGTGAAGCTGGCTGATTATTCTCCATTTATTCCCTTTTCTAAAGGTATTGTCTTAATAATTACTTTTGCTATTGAGAAATTTTGGATTTTAGGAGTTCCTTTTAAAGAAAGAGACTGCATTTTTCTTCACATTTATAGTAACACCAGTATACTCAAATGCTCTTATGATGTAAATAAATTATCATCAGGGTATAAAAAATGAACAATATTATTTGGTCTGCATGAAAGTTGAGGCAGAGGCAATAGAGGATGACTACTAAAGGGAGATGGTGTGGTTGATGGTGTCTTTGTGTAACCTGTTCAAAAAAAGAGTCTTTCTGGACTTGGAGTAGGAATAAACAGACCTTTGAATTCATCAAATTATTTCAATACACATATTTTAATATATTAAATATATTAATATATCAGTCTTTTGTAAGAGAATTAGGAATTAATTTTAAAAGTTTTATATGGCAGGATGAGCTACTTCCAAAATGATTAATGCAACTGACAGTTCTAATTTTGAAGTATTAAATGTCAAAACATTGAGACCTAGAATGCTTGATAAAAATAATCTTATATAGCTTCTGACAATTGTATTTCACATTATTGCTTTAGCCAATATATTGGTACTCTATCATAATGACAGTCAGAATTCTCTTAAAAGTTTGAGAAAGGTTTATTGTAGATGAAGTTGAAGGATTGTTTTGATAGAACTTCTTTTTGCTCTGCCTCAAATGCAAGTTCAATAAATAGCTCTTTATAAATAGTCAGTGTTTAGATCCATCCAAATATAAATCTGATTTATAAGATTAACATCTGAGGAATCATTGATTCTGATTTAATAATGAGATCTTCAGGACACTTGAAATAGAGAATTTTTTAAGCCATAATCACATAAATTTTTTGTGGACTTTGGATGCCCCTTTTTTTTCTGAGGTTAAGCCAGGTCAAATGAGCTTTTAAAAATTTTTTAGGGTTTACTCTGCACAGAGAGGAAAGAATAAGGCTAGATATTAAGTAGATGGTGCTTACTTATGTGTCTGTCTCCAGCTGTTTTATGTTCTTGTGCTGTGCTAGAAAAGGATGCAAGGGAGCAAACAGAAATAAATCTACTGATCCTATTATTCTAGTAGGTAGAAATAGTCTAAACCTGTATTTATGGTGTTGAATGCAACTTTGACAACTAAAAATATGAAATTAATTTCAAGATTGTCACCAAGATTTGGATTGGATGGTGGTGTCTTGTAAGAGATTATGTGTTTGACTGATGAAGGAAATTAAAACCAGATTTAGTAGGTACTCCTCAGTGATTGTAAAGGATGATGGTAATAGAAATTACTCAATTTTGACTTATCCATATGTTAGACTTTGTTAAAAATTAGTTATGGGGACCTATGCTCACTGTGTTAATTTTTGTAAATTCATGTAGGCAGTTACAGTATTCAAAATACAGGTGCATTGTCTTATGAAAAAATAATAATTTAAATATTTGTAAAAATTTGCTGCTGTTTTCAGTCCAGTTAACTCCCATGCTTTAGAGCCCTTCTCAGGCATGGGAAGAATTCCGTTAGTAAGAGACCTTATTTTTTCTAAATGTTCTCTGCTGCTTAAAATTAATAGCATACTACCATAGAGTTTGTGGATTTATCACTCAATTTACCTCTCCTTTTACAGTCCAGAAAAAATTATTGGATCAAATGGGCTGATTATCTATCCCTGCTCTCAAAACAAGCAAGCGAGCAAACAAATGAACAAGCAAACTCAAACAAATAATAAAATCCTGCCAGCTCCCTCCCACACCAAACCTACCAGAAACCAGCCAAATAAATAAATCTCCAAGATGCAGTTGATATTTTAGTAGATATTTTAGCCAATTCCATTATTTTTGTTAAGTATCATACCATGAGATAGAATTAGTTAAAACACAAGATGAATCCCATTTTTCAGGATGCAACAGGTAGCAAAGGGCCTTGTAAAACAAAATAATGCAATTAAAACAACTTTAAACTACAGCACACACACACACACACCTTTCTCTTTGAGACTGAAATATGCATTTAACATGATAAACAATAGAAGTGAAAATATAACAGTATTTACCCATTACACAAGAATAATATATCTCACTGATCATTAATTTGGAAAAGACATCAATGAAGCAAATATCTTTCAGTCATATTGCATTACAGAAGATTTTTTTCTGGGCTTTCCTCTACAAAAACAAATTTTGTCAGTTTATAGATAGGAGGTAAGACAAAAATTTTACAAGAAAGTTACAGGAGATCTTAAAATTACAAGGAAGGCTTTTAAAGTTAAATTTTGATAATCTGCACAGTAAAAAATAATGTGAAAAGAATATATAAATACAGCAAGTTTGAAAATCCAGTCTAAAACACAGTCACCATCTCTTTTAATTTCTATGCAGGAAATCATGTTTAACTCTCGCTCAGCAACTTTCACTCAGCATTGTATATGATCCTAACACTCTTTGCTCACATGTATTACTCATTGTCTCCTGATAAATCTCATTAAGTTTCTCTAATGAGCTGCAAGCTTCTGTTCACATGAATTTAAGTGCAGGATCAGTCTTGTCCTTTTGCGTCTCCATGCCTTTGTGTGAATGGTGGCTAATTTTTCACACTGTTGATAAGGAAAAATATAGTGATTTTAAATATTCTTTCATCAGTACCATAACCTATACTGCAAATCTCCTCTGTCAATACAAATAAAGTTAACAGGAATCTTGTATAAAAGTTAGCAGACAAGACTGAAATTAACAGTTCCATGGTTTCACATTGTCTGTGGATTATATGTAGATATGTATTTTTTTTAACCAAAACATTTGTAAAAATGTAATAAAGGGATAGAAAGATCTTCTAATAAGTTGGATGACTTCAAGCTTCAAGACTTTTTTATTTTTTAAGCAAAGTTTTTTTATTGGAAAACTTAATATGTGTATTTAAAACAGTCCAGTGGAGAGATTATGTCCAGACAGAATATTTAGCTGGAATAAAAGAGCTGTCAAAAAATTTTTATGCATGAACAGCAAATTATATTTTTTCCTCTGAATAATGTAAAATTTTAAATCCTGACTTTTTATAGCTAAGTTTTTCACACAGTATAGTACAGCAGGGACAAGTCCAAAATTGAAAAGTGTACTTTCAAAACTAGCGGATAAGTTGCACAAAGCTTCAGATAAACTCTCTGAAACAAACATGTTTAAAACAAATAAGTACAAAAAGATAGCTTGTTCTGAGAAGCAGACAAAAGCAGACTCCTTATTAGAACTTCTGCTGAAACTAGTGTAAATCTTATTATCCAATGGATCAGTAGTCATAAAACGAGGTAAAATAATTCTCCCATGTTTTACAGGAAGTCCATGGGTAGAATTACTTCTGCAGATACCGATTTTTCCAAATATGGACTTTCCCACATTTAGGATTTAAGCGACTTTTTAATGATGACTTAAATTATTTTTAATTATGACCAAAACCACAGGGCGTATCATTTTCCCTGACCATTAGTGAGCGTTCTGCAGACCATCATTTGTGAGACAGGAGCACCTCAAAAAATGCCCTTGGACACTGAGTTGCTCTAAATGGAGGTGGATGATGAATAACCAATTGTTTAACAGTACAGTAAATTTCTAAAAAGGAAAACTGCTGAATTTTTAACAAAATGAGTGAATTTCTCCACTGTGGCTTGGTTTTCAACACAAATTTCTGATTGGCAAAATGACAACTTTTGAACAAAAACAGAATATTTATATGCATTGCTGGGTACTTCTTCATAGAGAGAAAAAAAAGAAGAGCTGGTAGATTTGAGAAGTCTAGAGAATAAAACATGTAATACATCACTGTATATTGCTTATGCTGAATAGACTTAGGTGTGTAGGTCTTTCTTAGGTCCCTTCGTGTTACAATGCGCTGGGGCTTTCTCCATTTCCAGGGACCCCTGTGACTCTGATCAGATAAATGTGGTCCCTTTCTTTCCTGCTCCAATGGGGTTGGTGGAGAGCCAGAAAGCCCACCCTGTCCAGAGCCTAAATAAGGCCCTGTCCTTTCCTGTCCACTCTCTTTTTCCCCTCATCTCAGGGAATAAAGGAGCTGGACAACTGCATCGGGCAATTGGAGCCTCTTTTGAATGTCTTCCCAACTCCTGACGTGCCTTCTCTCAAGGCCCCGTATATCTGGGCTGGCCTGGTGTTTCAGGGGGCTGAGGGGGATAGGCACATCACCCTAGGATAGCAGATGCAACTTTGCTTTCAACTGAAGTACCCATAACTCTTGTGATATGAATATTTATTGAAAGAGTGTTTTTGAATATCATTCATAAAGCTCTGTCATAAAAAGAAGGTGTATCTATTCTGATATGATCTATGGAGAAAAAAAAATAGCAGATATCTAGCACTTCCATATGTCTAAGGACTGTGCAAAGCCTTTTAAAAAAACTATGTAAAAGTATGTATTTCAATTTCACAAATTGGAAACCTGCAGGATAGAAAGATGGAATAAACAGACAGTCAGATGTATGATTAAACAAACAAATCCACCACCATAAAATCTCCAGCCACAAATTCCTCCTTCTGTGCACAAATTTTTGAGAGTTTTGATCTCTTCTAATTTCCATTAAATCTTTATATATCTGTTTTGTTTCAAAATCATCTAAGATATTTGCACTTCCTCTTCCAACTTTTCAGCACAGCAGTGCTGTCACAGCTGTCAAAATTGATTAATTAAAAAAATTTGTAATACAGAACTCCAATGGTCTCATACCTAGAGAGTCATAATTTAAATGAGTTCATGAATTTACTCAGTGAGCAATATCATGGTTTAAAAACTATTTTGGAAAGAGTTTGGAAAGATACTTGTTTTTTCATAATGTTAGTACTGCGCCTAGTTGGACTCCTGCTATATATACAAGTGTGTCATATTTGTAGCAAATTGTTTTTAAATCCAGTTCTAGGGTCTGAAATGACACAGATGAAAATTCAGTTGTCACCCATTACTTAGGCTAGATTATGCCATTTGTATAGGTTGATTAGGGTCAGCCAAGAGTAGCCATTCAGTTTATCTTATGAATTGTTGTTGAAAGGAAGCCTTTAGAAGTTTGTTTTATGAATGTTTTCCAACAGCATTTGCAAAGGAATCTGACAGATGTTGAAATTCAAAATGATATTTGGATATCTTGCTAATTATAAATAAAATATTTTTAAATTTTATAATTTTTGGTAGACTGAATATAGATTAATTCAGAACTTTTTGCCTAGGCAATCCAAATTTCAAAGACAAAGTTCATAAATATTAATACAAATATTTTAGGAAGTATATTAGCTCTGGTGTGCACCTAATATAATACCTGCAGCTCCATAAACTGTCTGAAAGTTGAGCTGCTTTCCCTCAAGTTCAGGACAAATCCAAGGGAAGGTATTTCAGAAGCCTCTATTGGAAGTGCACCTTCAGAGATTATTTTTCTGTCAATTCCTTGTATATCTTGTTGTTTCTTTTTAAAAGGACAGTAGATCTGGCCATACATTCTCGGAACAAACAGTTGTGTATCTGTGAAAGATCTCCACATTTCCTTGTAGTCTGCAGTCTCTTAAAGAGCAGACCACATAAGGTGCTACGGTACTGTGTGAGGATGTGCTCCTCCAGCTGAGAGAGGGCTTTTATCATCAGAGAGAGGTTGGATACCTTCCCTGATCATTTTGAGCCCCTGTCACTCTCAGGACATTTAATCCGAGAACAGCTAGAAAAATGTCTGTATGGATTCTAATATATCTAACAAGGGAAAAATCAACTGTGATTACAAGGAGATTTTGCTCAAAAAGTTAAAAAAGGTAATTATTTTACAATAAAGCATTTTGAATTTTAACAAATGATTCATAATAAATTCTTTTACTTGAATATTATATGTTCCTTCATTATGTTAAGTAAAGAAGAGAACACTAGTGATTTTTGGAGAATCTAGTGAGTATTAAAAGTAACAATTTTCTACAAGATAGGGTAGCTAGGGATAAATTTGAACAAGCAGCTTGAGATCTCACTACCTGCAGGCCACAAAATGCAATTCAATCACTGGAGATTTTTTTGTCTAGTCTGTAAATACCACCTCAGCATCAACTGTGTTGTAATTACCTTTTGTATTTTGCTTTTCTTAGTCTTGCATTTCAAAATCTGATATAGCCTTTGAAGGTAACCTTTTACTTACAGTAAAAATTTTGCCTTCTAGTAGCGGTACCCGTACAAAATCAGCATATGCTTGTTTTACTGATGTGCATTATTAGAATAAAACTCAAAAATAGCTACCAATAGTGCAAAAAGTATCAAATGTTTGTAGCGAAGAGAATCCAATATATCTGGTGATATCTGTGTGAAAGGTGAATGATTCTATGTCCTGTAGGTGCAGTGGTTTGTTGAATCATACCTCTACACTTTACAAGGACATTTTCTCTAGACATCATAAAATATATATGGTTTTGCAAGCGTCTACAGGGAGGTGACACTGTCTAAAAAACTTTGAGTTTTTTAGACGCTAATTCATAATGAAGAACAGGTATCTAAGCTATAGCTCCCCACAAAATGCTATCACATCTCAAGAAGTAAATATTTTTCTCAAAGGAACCAAAATTGGTTTACGTTGAGATTTACTTTAGGAGGCACCACAACTTTTGAATGGAAAAAAAAATCCTTCAGGTGAGTACCTGTCAACATCAGTTGAAATAAGTCTCATGCAGAAGAAATATTGCTATTCATTCTTTTAGTGGCCCCAATTTTTTACCTACTTTATAAAATACTTGAAAATTAAGTATTTTTATTATTTCTATATAATAATAATCTATATAATAATTATTATTATTTCTATATAAAGTAATGATTTTATATGTAACATGGACAGGGGACAGAACAGCAATTATGAAGGTTTAAATTTCAGGAGGTTTAATTAATCAGTTTACCTTTAGGTTAACTAAGCCAGTTTATTCAGGTGTTGAATGCAGATGCTGCAAGACTGAACTCTAGGAAAAGTATTTTGGTACACTGTCAGTTTTTCACTTTCCTTTCAGGTGTGTGCTCTGAAGCAAGAATGGTTTTCAGGTCTGATTTATGGAGTCCAGTCCTAATGTAGTGCTTAAAGAATAAATGTGAGCATTATAATGCAAGTAAAAGACTTGAAACCGACACACCTAAGCTGTGGATACTCAGATATTTTTTTAACTAGGAATTACAGGAAACCCAAACAGACAAGTGCACTCACCATTAATGTATTCATAAATATTAAATTATATGATGCTTAAGCACATCACAGAAAGTCTTCTTGTAGTCATGGTTAAGATACATTCCTGAGAGACAGTAGTTCATTCAAGTATTTGTGAGCAAGGCAATATTTTTAACCTATCTCCTATAACCCATATAATCTGTTTAGCAGAAAGGGTGTTGGGCTCAGTACTTATTCCCATTGTGGCTTTCCAAAGCCCAACACAGCAGACATTCAGAGAGCAAGAATAATAGTCTGTGAGCTTGAGACAGGCATGGGAAATGCTATTTTATGGTGCTCAAAAAACCTTGCTGAAGGAGTGGGCAGCTAATTCTTTGATGTTGTCAAATCAAAAAGATTTCGGGATTCTAGTGGCCATAAGCAGTTTTTAGGATGTGGACTGGGGTCACAGCATCTACCTGCATCCATAAATATATTCATACATTTTCACTGGAATTTTTAAAATGTAAAATAATATTGAAAAATTAAACTCCTGTACAAAGACTGTAGATTTCCATCAAAATGATAGAATTTGTTGATAATTTAGGAAAGTTCTTTGTTAACGCCTCAGATGAGAAATCAAGACCCATAATCCTACTCACTGTGTCTAAAAAACTGGCAGAAGCTCTGTTATTGTACATGCTATAAACTGTGAGAGAAAATAGTACAACATTACTTATCCATAAGTTTGATAGAGGTAGAAAATGTCAGATGTGGATAGAGATGCTAAATCCTCTATCTACCTTTTCTCAAAGGCTCAGTCACTGATATTCTTGAATATGGACAAATATATTGTTTATGAAAGGCATATCATGCCAGCTGGCCTTTGAGACCTGAAGAGCTGCCAAAGTTGCTACAAGTATTTTTAGTCTCATGAAAATAGTGACAACCTTCTTGATGGTGTAGATTTTTTCATGTGAATGAGGTGACACTTTACATAGTGGCCCCATACTTCAAATGTTATCCTCTGCCATCAGGCATAAGCAGTCATTCATCTATTTGATACTGACAACTTTGCTATGTTAAAAATAGTTTGAAGGGCTAGGATATAAAATTCCTGTATGTCTGGGCTCATTTAAGCATCTTCCTACTATGGTTAAAAAACCCAGCCCTAAGGAGTCTGAAAACTAACAGGAAATCACAGGTATCAGTTACCTACAAAACAGAGCCTGGGAGATCCCTCTTCAATAATAATAGATTAAAGGAGATACTTTTTATTTGAAGATTATGGATGTTAATTGCCCCTTTTTTTTGCAAGAGTCAGTTGGAGACTGAAAGTCCTAAAGTAGGTCCTATTGATTCCGTGTCTTCATGAGGACCTCACAATGGCAGTAGGGATCAGTGGCAATTATGTCCAGGCTTAGTTACTTCACCAATTTTTTCCCTGCAGTCTAAATTAATGAGAAAGATGAATGGTGTAGGATCACCAGTGTTCTTTCAAGTGTTTCATTTCACTGCTTGTGGTGTGAAGAAATTTGATACTTCAGGGTGTATGGTTACAACAAGTCCTGCTGATTTTCATTATTATATGTATTTAATTTCCATTTCTTTTTTTAGTTTTTCTGAATTCTCTGCCCTGCAATAGCCAACTATTTGATTCTTCTAACATTCAGGGTTTGCTTTCTGTTTGAATTTTTTAAAGATATGTTTATATTCTCATTCTAAATGTCTTGCTAAAATTTCTGTCTGGGTCAGGCCTCTGAAACTAATACAGCTACATATGATTTCCAAGTCTGTTTCTAACTGCACTTTCCGTAGATTTACTGTGTAAGTCATATTTGCTACATCTGCTATGTACAGACAGAGCCTAGTACCAATTGAGCATGGTCTGTTGTCACTGAAATACAGCTGAAATGCAGTCAAAATGTCATAGTGCTGCACTATTCATTTGACAGTGTTCTTACTCTTTTTGCACATCTATGAAACAGAAACACAGTTTGGAAGACAAGGAGTATCTATACTCCTTGTCTATACAGTGGAAGAAAGGAGTGCTATAACCAGTGGTTAAAACTTTAAAACAATAAAATAAATATATTAAAACCATGTTTTTTTCTCATGTTCAAGTAGAACTGCACCCTAAAATCTACATGTAATAACACTGTAGAATCTATGCCAGTAATGACTATAGAAAGGCATCTTTTTCTGCATTACCCTCAAAGGCAGAATCATAAGTACTTTTCATGCTATGCCTGTTAAATACGCTTCTGTAAGCTCAGAAATCCAGCATATCACTTTCTAAAAATATCAATGAGAAAATTCCTGATAATTTTGAAATCAAGCTAAGTCAAGTCTTTTTCTTTCACAATTTGTCTCCTGGATCATTGTTCCTTTGGACTTTCTGCCAAACAGTACACTAAGAGATGGAAGAGCAGCAGACAGAACTGAAGAATTTTCAAACCAAAATAAAACAAGTGAAAAAGAAAGTACTTCTCTATCTTTCTTCTAGCACACAATATAAATATTTATGGTGCTAAAATATATTTACTGCATATATGCTACCCACTGCATAGATATGAAATTTAGTATAGCAACACACTTCACAGGTTCACTCTGATTTTAAGTCAGTGTGAACTTTGCCCTTACTTTCTGGAATGCATACATATGAAACGTTGTGAGGGGTTCATTGAAGTTAGTGTTAGTACTCAAGGCTTGTGCTCTATGCCTAAGTATTTAGTCACATACATTGCTATATTAATTCTTTATTGAAACAAAAAATGTTGCTCTTATGCACATCACACAAATTTAGTCACAAAAAAATAATTCATAGAAACACAGTAGCTAACTGGAGCAGTTGTGCTTACTAGCTGTAACAAAGAAGGTACAAACAAATTCTTTATGCCTAGATACTCAAAAAACTTAGATTCTGCAGCTACTGATTATTTTGAGAGGAACCAAGACGTTAAATACTGAGACACTGGGTTTTGATCTTTGTACTGCAAAAGAAAACTCAATTTGCAATAACAGATATTTTCAGTGGCACTTAAACACCTATATGTAAGGATCTGTCTTACAAAACAATCAAATTTTTCTCACAGTAAAACAAAAATCCTTACTTTCTTGGTTATTTCAATTTACATAGTATTTACTGAGGTCACTGAACAAGTCATAAGGGCAAGAATTCATCTGAAGTGTTGGCACTTATATATTACTAATTTGTGGCCAAAATTTAGTGATATAAATTGGGTACTGATCTAGGTTGTATATATTTTGACTGTTAAATTTCCCAGATATTAAATTTGTCTGAATTTTTAATAAGTAAATTATGCAATAAGCCTGTAATGAGAATAGATTAACTGATTTAGATTAATTGCAATTCTGAGAGTAAGAGAACTTGATCTCCTGATTTTTCCATGTTATTGGCCATGAATAAGAACAAAAAATCATGTTAAAAATAACAAACTAAAATGAGATCCAAAGGCTTAGAATATGGATGTAGATGTCTACATCTTTTTCCGGTGTTCTCTGTTCACTAGCATGTTAACTTAGAAATTAACTCCTTTTTGATATGAAAATGACTGCAAATATTCAGTTCTTTTTTTATCAGGACTTCTCCCCAGAATCCTTTAATTTTGTGACACAACATTTGAAAGTCTCAGTTTAATAAATCAGTTTGCAATTAATTCAGTTTGTGCCAGCACAATAAGGGTCTGTAAATATTTACAGATTTCTGTAGATTAAATAATGACAATTTACAAAAGTAGTGGTAGTTATGTTCTTTTGTAGCCTATGGTGGACATGTAAGGAACAAACATGTTTGTCTAGCAATGACTTTTGCTTATAGTAACTGGGCAGGATATTTGCAAAACACTCACATAATTCAGGAACTAACAGTTGAGACAAAATTAGTTGCAATATCACTGTAAGTTTGTGGTGAAGAAAATCTGAACATAATCACATTTGTAAGTGCACTGGAAGTCTTTGGTTTTGATATTTAAATCTATTGGCGTGATAGAAATTCCCTGTCATATGGACTTAACAAATGCATAATTGGCATTGACATGAATGCTATGCTAAAGAACTTTTTATTCATAGCCTAGACAAGGATGATTTATGATTTGATAGAAAAAAACATTACTACCACTTTTTGTGTACTTCACTTTCAAAGTTGACCATCAAGGTTTTAGATTTTCATATGAAATACAGAGCATTGCAAGTAAGACATGGTTTTCAATTTAGTGTAAAATTTATAGGTGCAACATCAAGAAATGCAAATAATGGAATGATAGAATGTCTTGGGTTGGAGGGGACATTAAAAATCATCTAGTTCCATCCCTGTGCCATGGACAGAGGCACCTTCCAGAAGACCTGGTTAATCAAATTCCCCATAGAACCTTGCCTTAAACAATTCTAAGGATAGGACATCCAGACTCTGGGTAACTTGTTTCAGTGTCTCACAATTCTCACAACAAAGAATATTTTTACAAGATCTAACCTAACTCTACCCTCTGAGATGCTGAAAATTTTGACAGTGTTATCACTTTAGATATATGTGTTCTCGCTAAGACACTTGGTAAGTGTTAATTATCATCCATTCTATGGAAGAGAGGGGGTTATTGTATTTGCAAATTAGAAAACATTTTATCATGTTTCACAATAACAAAAATGGAAAAAACCCAACAATTTTAAAAGGTACTTAGAATTAATTTTCTTAACTCAAATCAACTTAAATCAAATCAAAAGTGACCCAGAATTGATTTTGAGAAAACTTGCATTTTGTGACCACTATGGTAAAATGGATCGAAAGAACAACTTGATTTGAAGCTGTGATAAAGTTCCCTGCAGTGCTTCTATATTTATATTCATGAAGATGCCATTAAGACTCAAAATTTATTCTGTGCCAGCAGTCCTTTAAGAATGTCTTATGCTAAACATGCAATAATTAAGAAGGTCTCAGTTTCTTCACAAAGTTTCTTCATTTTCATTAATTCAGGAAATATTTGCAAGTCTGTTCTGGAGGTACAAAACACAGTCAAATGAAGAAAATAGTGTACTGAAAGCAATATTAATGGTGAATTAGACTGGTATTTTATAGAACAGTTTAAAGGCAGGTTACTACAGTTGGAGGTTGTTATAGATATCTCTCTTAGAGACATATCACTTGTATGTACTATCATAAAGTATTGTTTACAACCCCAGAATACTGTAAGGAACTGAGCGGCAAGTGGAATAAAAAGGGAAGGTGGGAAACTTTAGGGTCAGTACTGATGCTGTTACTTTTTGCTGTTCCATTCTGCTTTCCCTCACTAGAGGAATTCCTGCCCTCTCTGGGTATGCTGTTACATGGTTCTTCTACTTTCCCATTTTCCCATTTTCTCTTTCTTCAATTATCATTCTGTAGTAGATTTAATGTTTAAACTTCTCAGTGCAGTATAGTTCACATAAATCTTTGTGGAACAACCTGAAAGATCTCTCTACCAAGCCATTAGTTTCACTGCCAGCAAACTGGCATAAGTGACTACTGGAGGTGGAATATATTACAAACTTATCTAGGCCAAAGGAGTAACATTTTATCCCCAAGCATTAATTTAAATTTTTTCTAGAAAGTGAAGGGCATCTTGAAGGGAACAGCAGCTTACTCAGAGTAACCCTGCCTGAGCACAAGGTTTGGACCAGGAGATCTTGAGAGGTCCCTGCCAACTTCAGCCATTCTGTCTCTGTAATACAGGAATCTCATGTATAGTGGTGGATCAGCTTATGAATTTAGATGCTTCATTAGAATATTTAAATATACTTTCAGAAACATTAACAACAGAAAAGCCAAGCTAAAGGCTCAGACATACAGAACAGAGTATTTTAGGTAATAATTGTAAAAATCCACATATTTTTATAACTAGCTCCTTGTAGAAGAATGGAAATACATTTTTTTTTTCCTCTAGAAAAAAAAGTAGGTCTGGCCTTTCATTTTCTTTTTTTCTTTCAACTGTAATGAATTCTCCATTTCTTTTCACAGGAGTTCTTCATCTCTTATTGAATAAAGAGGATGTATTAAATTACTCAAAAATCTTTTTACAGCCATAGACAACTCATTCTTAAGTATTTTTTTTCCATATTGGGTGCATTTATGAATTACACTCATGGCTTCCAAACAGGAAATCTATCCACAGGGATTTAAATATATGTGTTAAATAGGGCATTTCGGGTTCAGTAAGTAAAATTATTCTTGTTTGTTTGTTTGTTTGGGTGTTTTTTTAGTTTCTGGGTAGTTGTGAGATTTATCGAAAACTGTGCTCTGTAGAAGAAATTGCACAAAACTCACATATAAAATAAGAGATGCAGCATGCTGAGCATAATGAGATCTTCCTGAAATCAATCTCTCCTATTGTTTACCTCTCTATTGTCCCTGGAGTTGATGCAAAGATGCCAGACTCTCTGTGGTGTCATCTAAAGATTTTCTAACTTGCAGGTCATAGACATGGAGAAATCATCAGATTTATTTCTGAAACAGAATTCTCTACTTCCAAGACACTGTTTTGAGGCAAAACTGAAGGTATCATCTTTTCCCAAAACTTTTTTTTTCCCATTGCATTGTACACTTAAAATCTCTGTTGCTATTATTTTGTAGAAGCCTAGTTTCATTCATTACTTAGAGCATCTGTAAATAAAGATCCATAAATATTTTAGTAAAGTATAGTATTTTGGTTTATTGTCATAATTTTATTCAATGCATGAACTTTAATGTATATTTTGTATTAGTATCTAGATTTCAAAACAAAATCAGATTTCTTATGAAAAACTTAAATAAATCTCTGTAATGAACACAGAGGTCATCATGTTAAATTTAAATTTCAGACCCCTGTACATTGTAGTCAAATGTATATACACAATATGTTATAGCATTTGTATTAAAACAATTGCATATTTGATAATTAGTTTTTAGCATTTGCAAAAGGGGCAAAAATTCTTAGATAATTTAATATTTTAAGATTATTTCCCAAAGAAAGTCCTTACTTGCTAAGTACAGGCAGAAAAAATGAGTAATCTCAAGCTCACTTTTCTACTGCTTAAAGAAATAATTTTTTTGGCGGGTTAAGAAGACTCATGTCAGAGTATGAAAAAGTCTTTGTTCGGGAGAATAACAAGCCTAATGAGAAAATAACTGTATGTGACATAAGAACTGACACCAAAACCACTACTTAATATACATTTTATGCAATGCAGACAAATTAATGATTAGAGAACTTCCTTGGATATGCTTGCACTGTTAAGATAAATAAAAATCTGACTCTCATTTTCTTCCCAGATGCTGCTATAACTGCAAGACATTTATCACAACATTTCTCTCTCTCTCCCTCCATCTTTTTTTTGTATGTATCCTTCTCTTACAGCACACCTGGGAGACAGTACATACCAGCAGATCTCTTACTTGCACTTCCTTACTTATTGAACAAAGATTTCCAAACCATAATCATAAACTACCCATTGAAAATAAATCAGAAGAATTATAAACTGCTACAAACAGATGTTTGAAAGGCATTGCTACAAGCTTCATGTGCAATTCAGGTGCAGTAAGTAATCTGGGGCTTTTGCCTCCTTTACCACTACGAGAAGCTTGCATTCTCATATCCTGATAGAAAACGAATGAATAATAAATTCAAATTATGTGTCAGGCCAATCACTTATATAAGACCACCTGCTTCGTGCAAAAAGTATTAGAATGGTAAGTTTTTAAATAAATATATAAATAGTAAATACCTAAAGAGGTCAGATTTTGAAGTATGAAAGTGATCTAAAGTGTTTACATCTGGCTATAAGCATTGGGTTGCCCCATTTGAAGTTCCAATATATGTATTAAAAATGAACACCATATAGTAAATGTGTCATAAATTTCTCTAATGTATTAGGGTACACTGCCTGAATACCTCCATAGTTGTTTGTCATATTCCTGGCTGTGATTACATATATATAGAGTGAATTATATAAATTTTAAATAGTGGTTAATTGAGACCAGCTTTCAAGAAAATACAGCAGTAGTAAACACTACGAAAAAAAAATCCTAAGGTATCTTTGATTAAATGGCTTCATAAACTGTGCACCAGAAAGATTGACTTAGGAATTTAAAGGTCCAAATATGTCTGTGAGAAATACATTTTAAAACAAGTATCATAGCAAGGGGATCTTCAAAGACTGCTGATAATAAAAGCTAAAATCCTTACTCCCTTCAAAGCTATAAAATAACCCATGGTTATCCATTTTTTTCTTTTTGGCAGAAGACTAATCTTCATATATACTGAAAGAATAATTATTAATTTAACGCACATAAATTTTCTGTCAATAGAAGATACATTTATTCCCTTTTATCCTTTTGCTTTATTCTATGTACTGCTTATCTTTTAAAAGTTGGCATTATTTAATAATGCTGTTTAGGATTTCTAAGCCCTCTAAAAAATCTAATGGATCTGATGTTCCTGTGTAAGTACATGATCACTAAACTCAACTAGTGTCTGGAAGCAGATATTTTTTTTAGTTTAGCATCATTATTCTGACCAAAAAAAAAGCCTAAACAAAACCAAAACCAACTTAAGGTGCTAAAGATTTAATGATCTTTTAATGCAGATTTCTAAATAGTTAATTGTATAACTGTAGTTAAAAAGGATCAAGTGTTGCCAGACTGCACTTTCTGAAAGTGTTGTAGCTTGCAGATTTGTCAAATAAAGAGTTTCTCAGTAATTTTTCTCTGTAAGTCTTATCACTAAAAAAAAAAAAACCCAAAAAATCAACACCCCAAAAAAACCCAAAAAACCCCACCAAAACACACAAACTCACAAAGCCACAAAAAACTCAATTTCCTCTTCACTGCCTAACCAATCAATTTGTAGACTTGGAAAAAAACCCAAACATACTTTTTGTTATTTGTTTTCCAGTTTTCAATAAAATGTGTTGAGGAGTAGATTGTAATGGAGAACATGTAAAAATCTTAGAGATATCATAGCATAAGTGGGCATTTTACCTGCTGGGGCCATTGCTGGGGGCCGTTGCTGAATCAGATAGGTGTCTTGGTGATGGAAGACACAGGGAAGGCAGAACCACTGAATGCTTTCTTTGCCTCAATCTTCACTACTGGCCCGTAGGAGTCTCTCAGACTTCTGAGACAGGAGGCTGGGGAAAGGAAAATGTGCACTTGGTCACAGAGTGTTGGGTGAAAGAACAGTTAGATGGACTTAACACTCATAAACCCATAGTACCTAATGGGATGGACACACAGGTACTGAGAGAGTCAGCAGATGTTGTTGCTAGGCCACTCTCCAGCCTCTCTAAGATCATGGAGAACAGGAGGGTTTCCTGATGAATGGAGAAAAGTCAGTGTTACTCATCTTCAAAAAGGGAAAGGAGGACTTGGGAAAGTACCAAGAAAATAAATTTCACCTCTATTCCTGGAAAGGTGATGTTACAGGTCATTCTGGATGTCATCACCAAGCATGGGAAAGAAAAGAAGGTGATCAAGGATAGTCAGCTTCACCAGGATTCACAATGGGCAAAACATGCTTGACCATTCTAAAGCCTTCATTGATAGCTCGGCAGGATGGATTGATGAGGGGAGAGCAGTAGATGTTGTCTACCTTGGCTTCAGGATTTTGACACTGTCTCCTACAGCATTATTGTAGGTAAGCTCAGGCAGTGTGGGTTAAATGAATGGACAGTGAGACAGACAAAGAACTGGCTGAATTGCCGAGCTCAGAGTGCTGTTATCAGTGGAGTAGAATCCAGTTGGAGGGCTGTAGTCAGTGTCATTCCCCCAGGACCCATACTGGGTTCAATCCTGTTCAGCCTCTTTCAATGACCTGGACAAAGAGATGGAAGGCATCCTGAGAAAGTTTGCTGATACAAAACTGGGGGGGAGCAGCTGATCCACCTGAAGGCTGTGCTGGCATTCAGCAGGACCCTGATAGGCTGGAGAGCTGGGCAGAGAGAAACCGTATGATGTACACCAAGGGCAAGTGTAGGGTCCTGCACCTGGGGAGGAATAACCCCAAGTACCAGCACAGGACTGTCCTATTGGAGAGCAGCTCTGCAGAGAGCAACTTTGGATTTGGTGAAACATGGTGTTGCCCCCTGAAAGTACCCAAGTACCCATTCGCTTCCCATTCTAAGATACCTGGCCTTTCTAACACATAAAATATCTATTTCCATCTGATATTCAACTTATTTTATTTTTTTCATTTTTATTTGGGTTTTTTTATTTGTTTTTTGTTTTTTTTTTTTTTTTTTCTGTGTGCGGGATTTGTAATTTTCTCTTCTTCCCCTCCCCATACTCCCTCCCCCTGCGGTCCCTTGTCCCGATGCTGTGTTCCCTTATCACTCCCCCTCACCACGCAGTCCGGTCCCTGCCCCACCCTGCCTTTCCAGGGTTTTCCTGCCCCTGTCCCCTGCCCTGTCCCCATTGGCCGCGGCTCAGGTTCCCCCCCCTCCCCCAGCACGGGGTATAACCGACCCCCACTCGGTGCCCTGGTGTCTCAGGAACACACTTCTACAATAAACACGTGTTTGCACCTGAGCCCCATGTCACCATTTCGTCTGTTCCTGCACTAGAACTGAGCCTCGCAGAGCCGAAGGGGAAAAGCGGCCGCCGCCTCTCCCCTCCTCCCGCTGTGCCTGCAGGCGCCCGCCCGGAGATGGTCTCGCATGTCAACACTGTGTATAGTTTTGTTTTGTTTTGGGTTTTTTTGTCTGCAAAAAGCTAAAAAGAAAAACCCATGTTCTTAATTATTTAAATTTTGCAATAGCTCTGACCTGAACATTTCAAAAGGGAAGAAAAAGAGGACACTATGAAAAAAACATACAAATCTTAGTCAATTAAATCACACATAGTCATCTTAGGACACTACAGAATTATTTTGATGTGTTGAAGGAAATAATAACCCTTATAATGGTAATAATATAAGAAGAATTAGAATGTTTTTACATAGTAAAGTCATTCTGAGATGATAGTTAAAAAAAAAAAAAAAAAAGATAACATCAAGAGTTAGGATAAAGACCATATATTACTTGACCTGTACCACAATGTAATGAAGAAAAAGGCTTGAGGAACACGCTGTTTAAAAAGTTAAGGCAATTCAAAAAGAAGTAATAAAAAAAAAAAAAGCCTGAGAAATTCAGTAAAAGAATCACACCATCTGTGTGATTGTAACAGGGAAGGAACAGCCAGTAAATCAGTCATTGGGAAAAAGGAAATGACTCAGTCTTCTGAGAAAATCCAGTGAACAAAAGAGGCATAATTAGGTCAACATGGTGAGCCTGTCTTTTTGCTCTAATACCAAGCAATTTAATTTAATATGTTCTACCAGCCATTTTTTAAAACTGATTATGAGAAACTGGTTTATCAGTTGCTAAGAAGCAAATATATTAAGAAAATGTTTTTCTCTTTGGTAACTTTATTAATGTCAGACACTCTAAATGATACCTTTTCAAGACACACTGAGACAGAAGATTCCTGATGTTTTGTACGATTTTATATAATAAAAAAAGCACAACTTGTTACCACAGCTAAAAATAATTCATAAAGCAAAAGAGTGATTAAAAAGAGAAGAGCATTGTGGCCAAAGATTGTAGAAATTATGATTATGAGGTCATATTTAAAATCAGATGGTAAAGTTTATAATGCAGCTTTCAGGATTTTGGAGCAGAAATGCCTCTTGATTCTCTAGCAGAATTTCTACTGGAGGTTTCTGATCCTCATACAGACACAAGATGTTATTGTATTTACAAAAAGCAAAAAAAACCCACCCTTATTAATTCTTGATCCCAGAGGCTCAGGTTACAAGGAAATTAGTTTCCAGAAGACAGTGACACTGAAACTTAAGACTGTACAATTCAAATGAGGAAGATTTTAATACCTTATACATGACTGAAATTTCCCTAATGCATTAGGAGCATCAGATCTTGCGCTTTCTTTATGTGAATCACTATGGCAATTACAAATTAGGAAAGCTGATTTTTAACCAGCTTTTTGATGCAAATTTAAATAGTATTTGCTTGCAAGACACATAGGGACACTAAACATGAATGAAAACTCTCTAGGTACTCTCTCCAGATTTTGTTCTATACATTCAAAAAAGCAGAATGGAAATGAGAAAACAGCAGACGCAACAAGGAAAATGCACTCTATATTTAGCAGGTCTAAAAGGAGCGACAAGAGCCACACAAATGAGTAGGAGAACTGCCTCATTCAGGTGGTTTTGGATGCAGCATTCCAGAGAGGGACTGTTCTGATATACTAGCTGTGAAGTGCTTCTGTTATGGTATAGTTATGGCTGAGGCTATCCTTTGGTGTCCTCTACACAGAGACTCTGTACTTGACAAAGCCCCTTTAATACCATGAACAAACTTTTATTCAAATTTAATTATATTCTTAAATGAAACACCAGCGCATGCATCAGATCTGAAGGCACCCTCTAACAGAAGGCCCCCTCTGCTTTTCTTATAGACTGAATGAGCATCTGTGTGTTATATACTAGTCCTTTCTCAATACATAAGAAATTCATGTTACTGTTCTATATTTTTAAAAGCTCCAACACCTGCCTTAACTAATTTGATGGTAACTAAAAGAAAAGAGAAATCTTTGAGGGTAAGAAGCAAATTTGGAAACACTTAATAAGCCTGAACTGTTTTGTAAACTAAATGTCATTCACTGAAGTGATGCCATGAGAAGTCTGACCTAGAACAGAGGCTAGACGGAGTTAAAGTAGGCATTTACTAAAAGGCCTTAAGAGATATACCCTGGGCAGTACAAGAGCCTTGCCAGAGCTACAAAAGATGAGCCCAAAATGGTCACAAAATGATCAACTGCTCACTCTTTTATAAGTTCTGGTCCATTTGCATATTGGAGTTAATTGTCGAGTTATAGCTTTAGTTTATGAAGTCCCATCCTTCTTGTTTTCTGTCTTCAGTCCACCATTGTTTATGCTCTTGGGCCTGAGATCTGTATTGGCTGACTTTGGGTCCCCAGCTAGAAAAGGAATTGTTGTGTATACCTATTCTGTGAAGAGATCTTACCATCCCCTAATATGAAGCTCCAAACTACACACTAAAGCAGCACAGAATTTGAAAAATATAAAAGCTAAAACTTAAGGCATCAAAAGAAAGGAATTACCATATGAAACAATTTCCCAGGACTTCAGATAATGAACTAAACTGCAAAAGGTGGCAGGAAATTACAGTGAGCTACAGAACATAATTTTCAAGAAAATCCTGCGGCTTTTTCTTAAATAACAAGTTTCTGGAAGTGAATGCTCAATTAGAAATAATGTATTATTAGAAATTTAATCATAGTGATACATGGAAGTTTCACTGTATTAGTGTCAAAGTGTCAACGTCCCCAAATTCATCAGCAGGTGTTAATGACCCAGATGGTAAATTCTACTATCAGAAAGTGAATAGTTCACTTTTCCAGATACAGAGTGAATTTCTTTTTCATCTGAAGGGACCCTAATCTGCAAATCTTTCTTTTACACAAATGCTGTCTGCTAAAATGTTTAAATTTTTCCATGCCTTATTCAAACAAGAACTATAGTTTTAAAAACTGTCTAAAGGCTGAATTACTTTTAAATTTATGAACTAACATTTTTGATGCACATACACTATTGTCATTCAGATGATTCGGTCATTGAGCTGCATTCTGCCATCAGAAACAGCTTGTCATATTTTATGAAACAGATACTGTGAAAATATTACATGAAAAACTAAGAAGAAAGTGTAAAGCAAGAAAAGAACAAGAATAAATATGGATTAATGTTGCCTAATTATGAACAAGATATTAAATAACTGGAACATAGCAACTACCTTTAAAAATGGCTCTGTCTCTGTGTGCCGCTAACAAGAGTCAAAAGACTTCACTGAGATTACTTCCTACATTTATGTGTCTGAGTAGCACATACAGGATTCACAGTGAGAATTCTAAAATATCTCCAATACTATTTTATCTTTCTGGACTCAAAATCATAATTCCATAGTATTTGAAGTACCAAGCACTTATCTTGATGATACTTCACTTCTTTGAAAATGTTTTGTTATGTCCAGTTAAAACATTTTAAACATGTTATGCTTAATATATGTAAAAGAGTTAAAAGAACTAAAAGCTCTTTAAAACATAAAAGTTTTTAAAATAAATATAAATAAAACTGTTTTGAAACACAATTTTCTCAGTGCTATTCACCTGAAAGTTTAGTAAAATACCAGTAAGTAAACAACCAAATATGCAACTTCATATTTTTTCATTGCACACCCTGGATCTAAGAAACTTAAGAAGATACTGTTTTAACTGCAAAGATACTGCTTTAACTACAAAGTTCATTTAATTTTCAGCTTAAAAAAGCGGAATTTAGCTAAAATTATTTTTCAATCTTTACTCATTTTGCTTTGAAATTTAGATTAATTTTCCCAATACTTACATGGATAAGGGAATATCTAAAATATATCAAATTTATTGCTGCTGGGTAGGATTAGTTTCAGTGAAACATGGTTTTTGTGAAACAGACTCTTATTCAGTGCTCTATATCTTATTCAGGTCTTTACAATGTACAATGTAGCAGTAATAAAAATCAAAAAATAAAATAAAAATTATTGACAAGATGTATTTCTCATAAAAGCCTTGCTTTAGAAGTCCTGAAAATTGAAAGTCAAGTCCTCTCAGTAACTGGGTAATGGCACAGTAATTTAGTAATTAAATAATTTTCTTTTTGTACAGACATGACCTTTTGCAAGTTTTTGAAACACTATAGATCTCAGATAGAGTAGCTGAGGAATTAATTAAATTAGGAAAAACAAATATGACACCAAAAAAGCAACAGTGAGTGGACTAGAAAGTAATTTTAAAAATATATTTGATCACACCTGTGACACTTTCATAGTGAAAGTAGTCATTTTGTGATAGCATACAAGAGCCTCAACGTATATATTACAAATTTGCAATGAAGATTGACTAGTGTTCAAAACTAAAAATTAATGAAAACTTGAAGGAAAAACATGAAAACAAATAAATTCTTTGTAATGCACAAACAAAAAGAAATTATTTTTTCAGTAGAAAAAACAGAAAAGAAATGACCTTTTAACTCATGGATATCTGAAAGCCTACCATTTGAACAAACAAACAAAAATATTAGAACGGTTTCTGAGAATAAGACAAAACTCATTCTTTAGGAAGTCTAAGTCTCAGCTAGGACCAAAACTGGCCAAAGATTTCAAGAGTATGAAAGGGTCCTTAAGATAGGTAAGCAATAAGCAGAAGCACAGGAAAGACACTGGCTCAATACAAAACAGCTCTGGCAAAATATTCACTGGGAATGCTGGCCAGGCAGAGGGTCTCAGTACCTTCTTTGGCTGTTTTCACTGATATTGCTGTAACCACACCACAGGATTAAGCAATCACAGTAATTCTGTGTTGACCCAGCAGTAGTGGAGGAAGGGCTACCCTGCAGCCTTTTGCAAGTGCTCAACCCATACCCATTTATGGGCCAGGGTGTATCCACCCCAGGGTGTTAAGGCAAGTAGCTGACTTTGTTGCCAGGCCACTGTCTTGATATCTGCATAGCTGTGGAAATCAGGGAACATCTGGGTGATGACAGGAAGAGGTTAAATATCCCTACTGAAAAGGGCACAAAAGAGAACTCAGAAAAAAACCCCTAGAGACCCATTAGTCTTACTTCCGTCCTTGGAAATATCATGGAGTCCTCTTAGAAAGTATTGCAAGTCAAATAAAGCAGGATTAGGAAAAGCTGAAGCAGATTTACAAAGGAAAGTCATTCCAGACTGACCTAGTCACACTGTACAACGCAGTAATATGTTCTGTTGGCATGAGAGGATCGGTGAATACTCCTGGCCTATGTCAAAGTATTTGATTGCCAGTGTTTGCCTGGCCTATATCAAAGTATCCAACACCATTTGTCACGGCTTCTTGTGAACAAAGTTGCAAAATATGGACTGGGTATAAGTCTATGAGATGGGTGGGAAACTGGCTGAGTATTCTATTATTCTGATTATTCTACTGCAGACCAGTTTGCACTAGATAATGCTTCTCACCCCTTTTTTTTCACTCCAGTATGGAGTACATTTCTTTACTTTTTTTTTCCCCTTTGTCCAAATATGCAAAGGAAATTGGAAGATTGTGTAACTGGTGGAATACAAATTCCCTCTTTCCAGTAAATTCTCAAATCTTATTTAAAAGGGTGTTGCACATTTATGTCAGCCTGGTTTGGAAATATTGTACATATATGCTGAAGAAAGAAGTCAACTGCAAGTAAAGAACTGTACCCATACTATTTCAATGTGGAAGGTCAAAAAGCATTTCTTCATTTTTCATCAAAATAGAATGACTTAAAATCAAAGCAGCTTTGGATTGGAATTATACAACCATATAGGTATTTCCAAGTTTTTAGTGTTTTACACTAAAGTAAGAAGAATTACTGCCAAATTTATAGTTGTACCACATGAGAATCCTTAGAATGACAAAAAATACTCTCTTCATGCACTTGAAAACCTTTGAAGATGTTATTATTGCCAAGGACATAGTGAAACTTAAAATAAGAATTAAAATCACCACATTTTAAATCAAAATGTAAAACTAATATTAAAAAATAGTATTTTTTTTCCTATCTTGCTAATGTTTCCCCAACATCAATACCGTTAATCTAAGAAATGAAAACCACAAATGAAACTATGTACAAAACAATTGATTCAAACAGGACAGAAAGAAGTTGACCTATGGATATTTTTTTCTGGACTGAATAAAATGCTATGCGAATCAAAGAGTGTTTCCTCTTTAATTTAATGACCTGCATGCTTGGGGCACATAAATAATTTATTCAGACAAATCCTGAGGTCCTGCACTTTAACTCATACAGCCATAAAGAAAAGAGTCAACCTCCCACACACACATCTATATGTATAATACAAACCCCATGTACCCCTGGTAGTCACAGCACTGTGGAAGGGAGCATAACCTTCCTGTCATTAATTATTTGGACATTGCAGGACCTAATGGATGTCCTATTTGTGAATACAAATGATTAAAGTCTGATAAACCTTTCTTCAAAATAGAGAAACTTCTGAGTAGAGATGAGAGAAATCACATATTCCTTACTCATGTCTTACCTCCACTTCCAAAATTTTGATAATGTACTTTCCAGATATAGTGGGTTTTTTCAGTTTTCAAGGAAAGAATTTTTATTTTGTTTGTTTGTTTTGTTTTAAGAGAAAGAAATGTTTCTGTATT